>NC_136273.1:6908454-7255954 GCF_964187855.1 Myxine glutinosa
TGAAGCCCCAACAAGGGCGAAACCAGGTCGGTAATGTGAGTTTCTGCATGCACTTGTGACAGTATCTGTCATTTATATCCGTAATGACGCACTGCTAGATGGTTCCTCTGGAACTTTGCAGGCAAGGCGGACGTGCATGGCGATGACGTCATGTTGTCCGCTCATTAGGTTGGAGAACCAGATTACAGATACATATATATATATTTATATTATATATATATTTATATATATATATATTTATATTTATATATATTTATATATATATATATATATATATATATATATATATATATATATATATATATATATAAATATGTATACATATATATATAATATATATATATATATATATATATATATATATATATATATATATATATATAATATTATATATATATATATATATATGTATATATGTATATATATTTATGTATATATGTATATATATTTATGTATATATGTATATATATTTATGTATACATATATATAAATATAAATATATATATATATATATAAATATATATATAAATATATATATATATATATAAATATATCAACTATATATAAATATATATATATAAATATATATATAAATATATATATATATATATAAATATATAAATATATAATATATATAAATATAATATATATATATATAAATATATATATAAATATAAATATATATATAAATATAAATATATATATAAATATATATATATATATAAATATATATATAAATATATATATAAATATATATATAAATATATATATAAATATATATATATATAAATATATATATATAAATATATATATAAATATATATATAAATATATATATAAATATATATATAAATATCTATCTATAATTCCAGCAATCTCTGTGTGTCTGTGTGTCTGTGTGTCTGTGTGTTTGTCTGTGACCGCTGTTTCTCGACAACCACGGGTCCGATATACTTGAAACTTGCCAGGTATATTGCTGGGGACCCGAGGATGTGCCTTTTCAAGGTTTTAAATTAATCGGAGAAGTACTTACCGAGCTATGTCCAAAAAACGCTTCAACCAATCAGAGAGCAGCGAGCTATCACGTGTGCCGAACCGTTAATGCAATGCAAGCGTTAATGCGTTAATGCAAGGCTTTTCTTTTTTTCCCTCTTCTCTTTCTACTTTTCCTTGCGATTAAATTGCAAACAGCCAAAATACGTTGGCGCTAATTGAATAATTGGCCATTAACACTAAAATAATCGTAACTGCGATATGCCAACTTCCGGACAGTGAAGCCTTCCCTGTTGTTGTTGTTTGCAGCAGCTGTTTGCAGCAAGGCAAGGCTTTTCTTTTTTTCCCTCTTCTCTTTCTACTTTGCCTTGCGATTAAATTGCAAAAAGCCAAAATACGTTGGCGCTAATTGAATAATTGGGCATTAACACTAAAATAATCGTAACTGCGATATGCCAACTTCCGGACAGTGAAGACTTCACTGTTGTTGTTGTTTGCAGCAGATGTTTGCAGCAAGGCAAGGCTTTTCTTTTTTTCCCTCTTCTCTTTCTACTTTTCCTTGCGATTAAATTGCAAACAGCCAAAATACGTTGGCGCTAATTGAATAATTGGCCATTAACACTAAAATAATCGCGTACGGGTAGCGTTTTTTTTTTTTTTTAGCAAGGAACGGGCACCCACGTACGGGCAATGCCCTAGTATATATAAATAAATATAAATATATATATAAATAAATATTAATATATATATAAATAAATATAAATATATATATAAATAAATATAAATAAATATAAATATATATATATATATATATATATATATATATATATATATATATATATATATATATATATATATATATATGGCATTGCCCTGTGTTTACCTCCCGAATCTATTACCACCCTCAGATCCTTTTCCTGTGTGACACAATCCAAGATGGAGCTGTGTAAACGAAGAGGAAACGTCACCATAATCACCATGTAATCGATATTATCACTATTCTTACTCATCACCAGCACCTCACCATTGCTCAGGTGAAACTACATCTGCCAATTCTTGAGCAAATCCGTTAAGGTATCCAGACTTTCACGAATCCGATCGGATCATCACAACCTCCTACCATCTACCTCCACCGACAAGCTGTGTATCACCTGTACATTTTCAAAGGTGACTCTCAACCCACAATCTGAATCATCGATTGTAAACAATGAATAATAATAACGGTCAAAATGCCGATAATAAGGTTACAAAGCAGCAAGACCACTAATAATGATGAGAGAGCCCATCCATGATCCAGCACACTGATGCCCGCCCTCGCCCCTCGGTCACGTGTCCTCATTGGGGTCCCTCAATTGGCCAAACAAGGTGTGCGCAGCCACAGCTAGCAACACGGACACAAAACTGGAACTTAGGAAACAATGGCGACGACAAACGGGAAGAAAGAAAAACGATCATGTCGAGCGAGATGTGTAAACGAAGAGAAAATAAATAATTAATTAGGGGGAAGGACGGTCAAAGAACTTGAGGTAAAAAAAAAACATCGGCACAAGGTAAACACAGGAGACGACCGTGAAAACGGTCCAAATAACACAATAATAATAACAACAACGACAATCGCCGCTCATTACACACCTTAGTACTGAGGTAAACACAAAATGAAGGAGCAAGGCGATGAAGAGCACGATGGCGCGACGAAGTGAACGAGGAGACAAGAATGAAGAAGAAAACCAATTAACCAATGCTCACCGAAAACCGAGACGTTTTAAATGATTAAAGAGGGAAAACCCCGAAAACCCGGACAAGGAAAAGATCAGCACGACGAGATGCGTGAACCGTTGCGCCGGAAATGACGCACACCCAGTGACGTCACTAATCCAATCCGTGACTAGAATAAGCCGCGTGTTGCAATCCTCTTGAAGCATTAGGTGTCCATAAATCCCATATGCAACTTTGAACATTTATAACCTTTGATGCACAGACATGACAGAAAGAAACTATAAATTGCGCTTAGAAAGGTTCAATGTTATATAAATAAACAACGCAATGCGGTTTAATGTTTCGCAAATCGGAAGCGTATTGGAAGGAAGTGTCGACTTGCTGGTACAAGCCACAAGGTGGTGTGTGTGACATATTCAATCGTAGTTTGGGAAGAGAGCTGCCAGGATAGCCAAGGGGACGCACACTCAGTCCAAGCTATCCAGCCTGGGTTCGAATCCCGACACGGCTCGAAAACGTCATCCCGGTGTTTCACAGGCAGGTGATTCATCAATGCGTGTGTGCGCCGTCCCTCGGACCACCGAAAACGGGAATCCCGTGCATCGACATTCCTTGGTGTGTGTTAACTATCCCACGGTGTTTTCTACGTGAAGGAGGCGAGCTATCGCCGGCATCCTGAGCACGTGACAAATTCCTGCCGAACGAGCTCGAGCGTCGTGAAAAACTTCCATCGGCCAATAATTGTGATATATAAATAAATAAACAATTCAAAATTGAGTGTTACTCGTGCACATGGTAAAGTGTATATAAATAAATAAACAATTCACAATTGAGTGTTACTCGTGCACATGGTAAAGTTTATATAAATAAACAATTCAAAATTGAGTGTTACGTCTGCACATGGTAAAGTGTATATAAATAAATAAACAATTCACAATTGAGTGTTACTCATGCACATGGTAAAGTGTATATAAATAAATAAGCAATTCAAAATTGAGTGTTACGTCTGCACATGGTAAAGTGTATATAAATAAATAAGCAATTCAAAATTGAGTGTTACGTCTGCACATGGTAAAGTGTATATAAATAAATAAACAATTCACAATTGAGTGTTACTCATGCACATGGTAAAGTGTATATAAATAAATAAGCAATTCAAAATTGAGTGTTACGTCTGCACATGGTAAAGTGTATATAAATAAATAAACAATTCAAAATTGAGTGTTACTCGTGCACATGGTAAAGTGTATATAAATAAACAATTCAAAATTGAGTGTTACTCGTGCACATGGTGAAGTGTATATAAATAAACAATTCAAAATTGACTGTTACTCGTGCACATGATAAAGTGTATATAAATAAACAATTCAAAATTGAGTGTTACTCGTGCACATGGTAAAGTGTACATAAATAAACAATTCAAAATTGAGTGTTACTCGTGCACATTGTAAAGTGTATATAAATAAATAAACAATTCAAAATTGAGTGTTACGTCTGCACATGGTAAAGTGTATATAAATAAACAATTCACAATTGAGTGTTACTCATGCACATGGTAAAGTGTATATAAATAAATAAACAATTCAAAATTGAGTGTTACGTCTGCACATGGTAAAGTGTATATAAATAAACAATTCAAAATTGAGTGTTACTCGTGCACCTGGTTAAGTGCATATAAATAAACAATTCAAAATTGAGTGTTACGTCTGCACATGGTAAAGTGTATATAAATAAATAAACAATTCACAATTGAGTGTTACTCATGCACATGGTAAAGTGTATATAAATAAATAAGCAATTCAAAATTGAGTGTTACGTCTGCACATGGTAAAGTGTATATAAATAAATAAGCAATTCAAAATTGAGTGTTACTCGTGCACATGGTAAAGTGTATATAAATAAACAATTCAAAATTGAGTGTTACTCGTGCACATGGTAAAGTGTATATAAATAAACAATTCAAAATTGAGTGTTACTCGTGCACATGGTGAAGTGTATATAAATAAACAATTCAAAATTGACTGTTACTCGTGCACATGATAAAGTGTATATAAATAAACAATTCAAAATTGAGTGTTACTCGTGCACATGGTAAAGTGTACATAAATAAACAATTCAAAATTGAGTGTTACTCGTGCACATGGTAAAGTGTATATAAATAAACAATTCAAAATTGAGTGTTACTCGTGCACATTGTAAAGTGTATATAAATAAACAATTCAAAATTGACTTACTCGTGCACATTGTAAAGTGTATATAAATAAACAATTCAAAATTGAGTGTTACTCGTGCACATGGTGAAGTGTATATAAATAAACAATTCAAAATTGACTGTTACTCGTGCACATGATAAAGTGTATATAAATAAACAATTCAAAATTGAGTGTTACTCGTGCACATGGTAAAGTGTACATAAATAAACAATTCAAAATTGACTGTTACTCGTACACATGGTAAAGTGTATATAAATAAACAATTCAAAATCGAGTGTTACTCGTGCACATGGTAAAGGGTATGTAAATAAACAATTCAAAATTGAGTGTTACTCGTGCACATGGTAAAGGGTATGTAAATAAACAATTCAAAATTGAGTGTTACTCGTGCACATGGCAAAGCAAAAACTATATTTTAAAAAAGGAAAAACACTAAGGTGGAATTTGTTTTGAAAGTCATTAACTAGACCTATAGGCCGATGTATATTCCAAGTTTCAGCTAGTTTCAATGTATCGTTCTTGAGATATGAGTGCCAACACATTTTGGGCAGACAGACAGACAGACGGATGGACGGACAGACACCAACGTGAATTTGAGAATGTGGAAACATGTTACTGAAATTTGGAACACTAGGGCATGCCCGTACTATATCTATATCTAAAATTATATCCCCCCCTCTATTTACATGAAATGGTTTGGTCCATGAAATGTTTTGGTTCATTCGCAACGCCAAAGCGAACGGCGAACGCTTTACATGAAATGGTTTGGTGCATGAAATGTTTTGGTTCATTCGCAACGCCAAAGCGAACGGCGAACGGCTTGCGAGTACAGTGACAATCCCCCCCCCCCCCCCCTCTATTTAGATGAAATGGTTTTTATTAGTTTTAAAACATAGTTTAACGCCAACATAGCGGCAACATAGTTTGCAAACGTGAAATAAATGAATACGCTCTCAAATGTGCCATCCGAGGCAGAGTGTGTCCGCCACGTTCGGCACACGCGATAGCTCGCTGCTCTCTGATTGGTTGAATCGTTTTTTGGACATAGCTCGGTAAGTAATTGTCCGATTAATATGAAACCTTGAAAAGGCACATCCTCGGGTCCCCAGCAATATACCTGGCAAGTTTCAAGTATATCGGACCCGTGGTTGTCGAGAAACAGCGGTCACAGACAAACGTACAAACAAACACACAGAGATTACTGGAATTATAGATAGATATTACCTCGACGTACAAAGCATTTACTTCTGAAATTTGCAGCTGATTTCGTCCAGTAGAAGCCGAGAAACGTATTGTTGCGGGGGCCGGGTTCAAAACCCCCTTCTTGCACAACAATTTTGTTGCGTGATTCCCCTCGGTTAATACCAGAAAATCACGAATACCTTCAAGGTGCACACGTCACCGAAGACGGCGATTGAACCCTCACTTTCACACACCTTATTCAATTGCGTGCCGAGCGGTTTTGCACGGTGTGGAAAGCGGCGTTACCCCACGAGTTTTATGGACCTGAGTCCAGCCAAATTCGGTCCCGCATGATGCTAGGCCAATGGAGAAAAGACGTACCGAACAGGTTGGAAGTAAGAACAAAATGTACAGCCTTTTATTTGGAAGGCTCAGAGAAACAGAGATGAAGATCATCACAACCTCCTACCAGTGATGGGATTCTGACCAAATTTGGTACAATTATGTCGAATGATGTAAAGATTAAGTGATTAGGTTTTTGGGGCAAAGGTCAACGGTCAAAGTCCCTAATATCTCTATTGTTTGAGAACGGCTGAAGTGATGTAATTCAAACTCGGTACAGGTATGTATAATGATCTGTCTCCCTCTTCCAAATCCTGGTGGCATCTGGTCAAATCCGTTTCTGGTGTTTGTTCCCCCTCCATCCCCTCCCTTACCTCAAATGGCCACACAGTTGACATCGCACGTGAAAAAGCCGAATGCCTCAACTCTGTGTTTGCCTCAAAATCCTTGGTCCCAAACCCATCTCTCTCTGTTCCCACCTTTCCCAGTCGAACCAAACTGCTCCTGGACTCTGTGACCTTCTCTCCTGACAAGGTGGAGGAGTTTTTGTCAAACCTCGACTCTGATTCTGCAATTGGACCCGACGGCATCAGCCCACGGGTCCTAAAATCCTGCTCTGCCGCTCTATCTCACCCTCTCTCTGTTCTTTTCACCCTCTCTTTTGCTCAAGGTCAACTGCCATCTGCTTGGAAATCAGCCAACATCACCGCTTTGCACAAAAAAGGTGCAAAAACAGATCCTAGCAACTACAGACCAATCAGCCTTCTCCCAATTATCAGCAAAGTCATGGAATCCATCATTGCTTCGGATATGAAATCTTTCCTCTTCTCCAATGGCTTGATCTCTGATCATCAATTTGGTTTCAGACCAGGTCACTCTACTCTGGACATGCTGCTTCTGCTGTCTCAACAATGGATGGAGGTCCTCAATGCCAAACAGGAAATTAAAGCTGTCTCCCTCGACATATCACGTGCCTTCGACACGGTCTGGCACCCCGCTCTGCTCACCAAACTCTCCTCCTTTGGTATCCATGGAAATCTCCACGCATGGCTGGCGGACTTCCTCTCTAGTCGTCGTCAACGTGTGGCCCTGAATGGGTTTCTCTCATCTCCTCTTCCTGTTCAGGCTGGAGTTCCCCAAGGCAGTGTTCTGGGCCCCGTACTTTTTCTGGTCTTCATCAATGATCTCTCTGACTCTCGAAAATCCTCTCTATCTCTTTGCTGATGACTCCACTCTCTGCCGCTCCATTCCTCTTCCCTCAGATCGGCAGTCTGCTGCCTCCTCACTCTCTGAAGACCTGGACAAAATCACAGACTGGTCAAACAAGTGGAACATGTCTTTCAATCCTGACAAATCTCACACTCTTACTATGTCTCTCCGAAAAGATCGACTGGACAACCCTCCCATCTACTTTCTCAACAATCCTCTCCAAGAATTTCTGTCGCTCAAGATTTTGGGTCTCACTATCTGCCATGATCTTTCTTGGGAAAACCACATTTCCAAGCTGGCCTCCAAAGCCAGTCGCCGACTGGGCATCCTCCGTCGTGCGAAGTCCTTCCTCGGCACACCTGAGCTCCTCACCACATACAAGGCTTTCATCCGCAGCTCAATGGAATACTGTTCTCCCCTATGGGCCGGTGCTCCTGCCTCACACCTAGCTCGGCTTCACGCTGTTGAAACCAAAGCTTTCAGAATTATTGGAATCTCCCGCGATGAAGCTATCTCTGAGGGCCTTTCACTCACTCACCGCAGGCAGGTAGGTGGTCTTTCTGTCTTCTACCGACTCCTCTCCGGCCTTGCACCCCCAGCTCTCTCTGTGCTCTGTCCCCCAAATATTCCTACAGGTCGCACAAGATCTGCCAGCAACCCTCTGATGGTTAAACTGCCGAAATCTCGGCTCTCTGCTCACCTTCACTCTTTCATTCCTCTTTTCTCCCACCTCTGGAACAAACTCCCTCACTCCCTTCAATCCCACTCCTCCCTCCAGGTCTTTAAAACAGCTGTTCACCACCATCTCTTATCTTCCCCCATCCAAAACCTTGATCTTTTCTACCCCCGCTAATTCACCCCAGATCCACCTTGTTTGAAATTCCAACTTCTTTCCTGGAAGTCCTGGCAGTGTCCATATGTTTTATACCTCTCCCACCGCCCCCTTCCCATGCCCCCCCCCCCCAAAGCCCTCGCCCTCTCTCAGATCTCTCGATGTCTCCATGTCTCTCGGTCCCTGCTCTCAAATGTTGTGTTTGTGTCCTTCCCCCTCTCTCCCCATCTTGTCCTACCGCTCCCGATGTTATTTGTTTTGTGTGTCTGTTTGTCTTTCTGTGTGATTAATGTTCGCTCTTTCACGAGCCTCGATCTTGTATACAAAAAAAAAAAAAATGATGTAAAGTTTAACTCATTAGACTTTGGGGTCAATGGTCAAAGGTGAAAGGTCAAAGTCAAAGTCTGTAATGGGTCTATAACTTGAGAACGGCTGAAGTTATCTAATTCAAACTTGTTACAGATATGTATAATGATGTAAAGATTAACTGATTAGATTTTGGGGTCAAGAGGTCAAAGGTAAGAGGTCATGTCAGGTAAAAATGTGATAACTTGGGAACAGCTGAATGGATTTAAAGCAAACTTGGTACAAGTGTTATAATGATGTTAATATTGTTACGGATCGCGGTTTAGATGTTATGATGGGCCGAGCGGATGGTCCAACCGCAACCGTTACAGGATCCCCGATTGGCCCGACTCCCCCAACGTTGACCAGATCGCACCACAGATATTCAATCGGGAAACCTCTAAAGCGACCGAAAGAGAAGGAAAAGAGAAGAAGACAGAGTACGGAGGAAGAACAGATTTATTATACACACACAAGCAAAAAGAAGAAGCGACCAAAATTATTTACAAGCAATGGATGGAAGAAGCAGTCACACAGTGAATCGTTAGCTTATACTATTCAATTTACTTAACCCCAGGACAACGATTAGGACAGACGACGTTCACACTTACACGGGGGAAATTGCAGGCAGGAATAGCGGAGGTGGGTTGCTGGAGAGGGAGGCAGGGTCAGGTCCCTGCAACCGGCAGGGCTGGAGGTAGCAGCTCTCAATTCTTCGCGTTTTTGGCGGGAAAACCCTCGGTCGCGTCGACGCTGCTGATGCTGTAGGCGTTACGCGCTGGCTCGGTCACACCTGCTCCTCTCCTTCTGGTGGAGCCGTCTCCCTCCTCTCAGCGCGTCTCTTCAAAGCTTGTTTCCTCTCCAAGTATCTCTCCTTTTTGGTTTGGAGCGTCTCTCATCTCACAGCTCACAGCTCCCAGCTCATCTCTCATGTCCTCTCTCATGTCATCTCTTCTCTCCTCTCCCGAAGCAGTCCCTTCCAGTCGCTTTTATTACTCGGGGCGGAATCAAGCCGCCGGCTGCGAGGGCACGCCTACCGGGTCGCTAACCGCGGTGCTGGTTGGCTGTGAGGGCTGTCCGATTCCTCCTTTGATCATGACGACGTGCCACGCCTGTGAGTTGGCGGCTCCTACCCCCCTCTTCTCCGAGATGAGCACATGGGCAATGGCGGCTTGCGGGATTGAACACCACTCGCACCGCTTTTGAAAGGAACTTTGGAGAGCGGAGATGATTGGGGAAATTGAAAGGGGCCTACGCTTATTTCGTTTGATACAATGCAGAGTCAATCTAGTGGGAAACACATATTTAGCCTACATGGAATAAGGAAATAAACTATTTAAAAAGATATATCGTGGCCTGTGTGTAAGTTTCATGGAATTAACTAGGAGGATGGCTGCGACCATTATTTACATTACGAGGGTGTTACACACAACAAAACCATACTTTTCACATTCGTTACACTTCCTCCAAAATTGTTACACTTTTCAAAACCGTTACACTTCTCAAATTCGTTACACTGCACCCTCCTTTCTTCAGGCCCGTCCTCGGGCCTACAAAACTTTAACTTAGTGTGACACGTAGGTGTAATTCCCTCTACAATTAACCTGACCCTGAGTGTGACAATTTTAAAACACAAATAAGTATGTCCCCCTATTGCATTGCACCCTGTCTAACAGACTCAAGCCCACAGCTAACCGAATTATGGAATTGTTCTCAAACTATACATTTACGGTGGGGAGCATTATTTACAGTAACGTTATTTCTTATTTACAACGCAACCCAGGACCTGTGTTTTTTTTTTTCCTTTTTAGGGAACAAGAAAAAGAAATTCCTGTTGGGAGGGAGGAGACAGCACGCATTGCATCGATGCACCAGTACCAATACCACCAAAGCACCCAAAAGCACCAAAAGCACCACAAAGCACCAAAAGCACCACTCGGTGCACAGTCACCACGGTTCATAATAAACACAACAACACAACTGGTGGTGGTCTTCTCTTTCTCTGCTGGGCCGATGTTCTTCCCGACGTCTTCTGGCTTCATGCGGCCTACTTGGAAATAATAAAAAGCACAACTTGTGTTCATCTTTATTTAGGGCCTCAGGGGCCAACTAAGGGTGGTCCACCTGTTTGGCATAGGTGCCGCCTTACCGAGGTCCGCAAGTAAGATTCCCTGGCCACTATGGCCGGTCTCCAACAGAGGTGCCCTGCCCCAGAACCTGGGGTCCATCAAGTGGTACTTGGCCGCAGAACAGCGGTCCATAAAGTGGTACATCAACGCAATGCATGCTGGTTCTGGGAATCTCGTGCGCACAATGGCCACCTCACGCACGCTCCCCTCGGCACCCAATGGCGCACAGGTCCTCAAGTGGGTGACAAAAGGGGGGAAGACAAATGAGCGAGGGGTAAGGTCACAAGGGTACACGTCAATAAAGGCAATGCAGGGTGAAGTGCATACGGAGAGCGAAGTGAGAAAAACTCGTCCCTACCGTACGTCACCCCCCCCCCTGTCACCTACACTACCCTTGCCCTTACCCCATCTTTACAAGAATTTACACCTTTACAAATTCGTCACTACATCTTGTCTTCCCCATCTTTCCCTTCTACACCAAATTCGTCTCCAATCCCTCTACTTCAAAATTTGCCATCACCAATTCATCATCAATCCTCATAAGGAGGGAGAGATGGAATTACGCACAATGTCACACCCACGTCATGATGCATCTCACAATCCAAAACATTTGCATTAATGAAAAATAATAAAACATGGCATGGTGTGGAGTTACTTCATCTCAGGTGAGTGGATGCAGATGGTGCGAGGAGACTTCAATCCTAACTATCCTCTAAACGACTTTAACACACTTTACACTACCCGGGGTCTCTCCCTGCCAATCCATTGGCCAACTTACACTATGGGTTCTAAAAACCAATTCCCATTGACCAAACTGTGGTGCTTCTCAATTTGGGGTCTCACTCCCCCGATTCATCTCCCGGTGCCCTCGCACAATTTCTGGGCTGCGACGTGTAGCTCTCCCAGCAGGTCTACCCACCTGCACACCTCCACCACTGCAGTTGCCACCCGAGCTTACCCAGCTCCTCACCCTAACCTAACTAACTGGGGAAAACCCCTCCTGGCTCTGTCACCCCACTCGGTGCCCTCTGGCACTGGGCTACCAGGGTCCGTCCTCCGGATCCTCGGGCCCCATCCACTACAACTACCGGCTCCCAGAGCCCACCTGCGGCCTCACCTGGCCGACATCCTCACAGTGGTGGAGCGCCCAACCAACTACACACACTAACAGGCTACACGCCCAGCCATTTCCACAACACTAATGCACCCATCCAAAGACCATTCTTTCACTCACACCACAGATGCCAATATCCAACCACAATTTACCTGTACCCTCTACCTAACACTTACACTACCCGCCCCGGGTATCCGTGATGGGGGTCCACTCTTCCCCCATTCACACCTTCGCACCATCCACTCCACTCCACAATTTCCACCATACTCACTCCACGACCATCCATTCCAATACTCCATTTATTCCACACTACCATTTATTCCACACAGCCACATACACCTGTTGTTGCACACCTGTGCCCTCACACCTGGTGCCACCTGCACCCTCCTTTCTTCCTGGACCATTTGGTCATCACAATACACAATCACCACTACTATCACTCAAACACTGCTCCACACACCTGTTCAGTTGCACACCTGTGCAATCACACCTGTTCAATCCTCAAACACACGGCATCATCTCATCTAACTACTCCCCTCTGAAACTTGCGCTTCCCAGTCGCCCCTTTAAACTATTGCGCTCCCACGTCATTATCATCCACACTAATCTACCTGCGTCCCCACTACAGGTATCCTTGTCACTAACTAATCTTAACGTTACCTAATGTCATCTTCGCTAGATCCCTACACACAATATCCTAACCCACCCGGGCTAGTTTTCACTGCCATACACCCCATAATCTATAGCGCATTTGCCCCACGCCTGTGAGGGATGGTGGATTTGCCATCCCACCACATCGGGGAGGTCCTATCAATTTCGCTCGTCCAAATCCAACAAATCAAAAATTTGCCATTTACTGCTAATCACCGTACCAATCATCAAATTTTGCCTTTTTCTAATTTTGGGTCCAAAACACTATCCTCATCACCCGTCTACTTATTAGATCCTCTCGGTGCGCCAATTCCCTTCTAAAGCTCGGCTTCGTACAGCCGAGCAATGAATGCGGGTTGTTTTGTGCCAGCGGCTGGATACGTCCCGCATTCGGGGCAGGGACGGGGGCTTACCCGGGCCGAGATCCCACGCACCACCTCGGCGTGGAGCCATCCAATGTCCCGATCTCGACCTGCCGGCACGTCTCAACAAAAAGTGGTCGCCATGACGACCCTTCCTATCGAGCTGCCCGCTCCGCCTAGTGGAGCCCGGACGTGGCCGTTCCAAGCGAGGCACAGCGTGGATCGCGTACGGCGGTCCTTTCGAACCCGCCGTGGCTCGGATCCCCGCTGGTTCTCGCGGCACGCGAAGCCCGGCACGCACCGAGGGCCCGATTCGGCTAAAAGTCACTCTAACCGCTAACCCGGTTACCGTCGATGCCTCACCTGCATGCTTACACGCATACGCTACCCCTTTCTTGCTCATACCTCCAGCTGTTCCCATGCTCCTCGTACCTTTCCTTACACACCTCGGTACACTCATTCCGCTCACCGACTTGGTCACACACCTGACCACCGAACACCTTGGCACACATTCGTCGCTCGCACACCTCACCAACACACCTCTTCGCGCCCCTTCCTCGGTCACCTCCTCTGTGACCATCACAGGTGTGCTTTCACTCGCACACCCAACCACGTGCCTCACGACCAACTCAAGTGTGCATTCCCACACACGCTCTACCATTCCAGGTGTGCATCCTTCCATTCCAGGTGTACATCCTCGCTCACCTGTCACAACCAACTCACGCTCCTCGTCACTCTCACTACTCTCATCTCCATTCTTGACAGTGCACTCACCCTTACTCTCGACAGCACACTCTTTCCTCATGCACCCGTCCGTTACACACCTTTCTCGCGCACACTCTTGCGCACACTCTCCCGTTACATCCTCTGTAACACTCACCACAGGCGTACACTTTCTCGTTACATCCTCTGTAACACTCACCACCGGCGTGCATTCCCCCTTACTCTTGACAGCGCGCTCTTTCCCCATGCACCTGTCCGTTACACACCTTTCTCGCGCATCCTCTTGCGCACACTCTTTCGTTACTTCCTCCGTAACACTTATCACACCGCGCTTCCATGTACCCCCTCGCACACGTGCTACGACCGACTCACTTTCGACAGCACACTCACTGGTCGGCGCGCACTTTTTCCTCACACACCCCATGGTCGGACATTCTCGCACACCTCTTTTTTCGCACACCAGACCTGTCGCACACTACACCAACGGCCTTTCACGAACACCCGGATCCAAACCAATCCCCAAGCCGACTGAAGCTTTCCTCACATCATGTACATTTCCGATTATATCGCCACTCACCTTGGCACCTCGTCTCCGCACCTCTTTTGCCACCTGCAAACTTTTTATTTGGTTAGTGAGCAGCACATCACGATTCGAGCACAGACCTTGTACCAATTCCATTACTTCCTCCTTTATCTCCCTCTTAGTTTCTGTCCGTCCCTTCTTAATTTCACTCACCTCTTCTTCCACTTCCTCTAATTTTTGCTTCACCTCTTTTATTTCCCTGTGCGTCTCCTCAAGTTCGTCCTCTAAGGCTACCGTGACCGTCTCTATGTGCATCCTCACCTGCCGGTCCTTTGTCTCCATTATCTCTGTCACCTCGTCCACCCTCATTGTCAGTCCCTCACGTACCATCTGACATTGCCTCTGTGTCGCTATTAAGTCTTCCTTGATGTCTCTTTGTGTCGCTTTTAACCCTCCTAGTACCGCAGTGTTCCTTTGAACCTGCTCCACTAACTCCGTTTGTCCCTCTGTCAGCTGTTCCACCTCCTCCGTCAGATCTTCTATTCCCCCTTGTAACTTTGCCGTATTATTTCTCACCTCTTTCTCCATACGCTTCTCACCTCGCTTTACCTCCTCGCGTAACCCCGAAACCTCCTCACTTACACCTCGTCGTATCTCCTCCATCTCTTTTGTAGATGCCACCCTCATCTGTCCCAATTCATCCCTCTGAGCATCCAGTTTACTTTCTAACCCGATTTGCACCTCCTCTATCTGGTTCCCCATTCGTTTGATTTCCCTGGCAGATTGTTCCCCTATTTCCCGCAATTTGTCCTCCATCCTATTTTCTAACCCCATTAACCCATTTTTCACCTCTTTTATCCCGTTGTCTAACCCCTCAAAATTATTGTCTAACTTCCCAAATTTCTTGTCTAACTCCTCAAAATTATTGTCTAACTTCCCAAATTTCTTGTCTAATCCCTCACCGGTACCCCTCGCTTCGTCCCTCATTACCCCCAATTGCTCACTCTGAGCCCTCGCTTCGTCCCTCATTACCCCCATTTGGCGCTCCAATCGCTCACCCAATCGCTCACTATCAGCCCTCATTTGCTCACTATTAGCCCTCATATCGTCCTTCTGCAGGTTGAGGGACGCCTGCATTTGTACCATAAATTGCTCCATGAGGGCCTGCATTTGGGCCATCCCTCCCACTTGTGCAGCGGGTGCGGCCGCCGTAGCCATGTGCGAGGCGCCATTTTGCGCGCCCGCAACCTCGTGCGCGAGGACGCCATTTTGTGCGTCTGATACCCCCTCAACCGCCTCCTCATTGCTCTCCTCCTCCCTTTCTTCCCCTAAGTCCTGGGTTACCCCTAACCCGTCTATCTCCCCCACCGACATCCGATCGCCTTGAATGTCCATGGTGCGACCTCAAAATTCGGGTTTTATAAAACAAAATTTCGGCAGCTCGTAATTTTGACCCAAAATTTTTTTTTTCTACACGTTTTAAAAATTTGGTTCGGGCCTCGAATCCCACTCCCAGACACCAATTGTTACAGTTGCGGTTTAGATGTTATGATGGGCCGAGCGGATGGTCCAACCGCAACCGTTACAGGATCCCCGATTGGCCCGACTCCCCCAACGTTGACCAGATCGCACCACAGATATTCAATCGGGAAACCTCTAAAGCGACCGAAAGAGAAGGAAAAGAGAAGAAGACAGAGTACGGAGGAAGAACAGATTTATTATACACACACAAGCAAAAAGAAGAAGCGACCAAAATTATTTACAAGCAATGGATGGAAGAAGCAGTCACACAGTGAATCGTTAGCTTATCTATCTATAATTCCATTAATCTCTGTGTGTATGTGTGTATGTGTGTATGTGTGTTTGTATGTTTGTCTGTGACCGCTGTTTCTCGACAACCACGGGTCCGATATACTTTAAACTTGCCAGGTATATTGCTGGGGACCCGAGGATGTGCCTTTTCAAGGTTTGAAATTAATCGGACAAGTACTTACCGAGCTATGGCGATTTAGCCGTTCGCCGTTCGCTTTGGCGTTGCGAATGGACCAAACCATTGCATGTAAATAGAGGGGGGGGGGGTTCTGTGGTCGTTGCGAATGGACCAAACCATTCATGTAAATAGAGGGGGGGGGGGGGGTTCTGTGGTCGTTACTGCCACGTGGTTTCAAAGTTTTTTTTTGTTGTTGTTGTTTGCACGCATGTTTTTTTGCACCCACGTACGGGCACGCCCTAGGATGTTTACACACACACACCCCTACACAAATTTTTTTTTTTTTTTTTTTTTTGGCAAGGAACGGGCACCCACGTACGGGCACGTCCTGGCTTATATATAGTACGGGCATGCCCTAGTACTATTCAATTTACTTAACCCCAGGACAACGATTAGGACAGACGACGTTCACACTTACATGGGGGAAATTGCAGGCAGGAATAGCGGAGGTGGGTTGCTGGAGAGGGAGGCAGGGTCAGGTCCCTGCAACCGGCAGGGCTGGAGGTAGCAGCTCTCAATTCTTCGCGTTTTTGGCGGGAAAACCCTCGGTCGCGTCGACGCTGCTGATGCTGTAGACGTCACGCGCTGGCTCGGTCACACCTGCTCCTCTCCTTCTGGTGGAGCCGTCCCCCTCCTCTCAGCGCGTCTCTTCAAAGCTTGTTTCCTCTCCAAGTATCTCTCCTTTTTGGTTTGGAGCGTCTCTCATCTCACAGCTCACAGCTCACAGCTCCCAGCTCATCTCTCATGTCCTCTCTCATGTCATCTCTTCTCTCCTCTCCCGAAGCAGTCCCTTCCAGTCGCTTTTATTACTCGGGGCGGAATCAAGCCGCCGGCTGCGAGGGCACGCCTACCGGGTCGCTAACCGCGGTGCTGGTTGGCTGTGAGGGCTGTCCGATTCCTCCTTTGATCATGACGACGTGCCACGCCTGTGAGTTGGCGGCTCCTACCCCCCTCTTCTCCGAGATGAGCACATGGGCAATGGCGGCTTGCGGGATTGAACACCACTCGCACCGCTTTTGAAAGGAACTTTGGAGAGCGGAGATGATTGGGGAAATTGAAAGGGGCCTACGCTTATTTCGTTTGATACAATGCAGAGTCAATCTAGTGGGAAACACATATTTAGCCTACATGGAATAAGGAAATAAACTATTTAAAAAGATATATCGTGGCCTGTGTGTAAGTTTCATGGAATTAACTAGGAGGACGGCTGCGACCATTATTTACATTACGAGGGTGTTACACACAACAAAACCATACTTTTCACATTCGTTACACTTCCTCCAAAATTGTTACACTTTTCAAAACCGTTACACTTCTCAAATTCGTTACAATATAATGATTCCACTTGTTTGACCCATCTGTGATTTTGTCCAGGTCTGCAGAGAGTGAGGAGGCTGCAGACTACCGATCTGAGGGATGAGGAATGGAGCGGCAGAGAGCGGAGTCATCAGCAACGAAATAGAGAGGATTTTCCAGGGAGCCGGAGAGATCATTGATGAAGACCAGAAAAAGCACAGGGCCCAGAACACTGCATTGGGGAACTCCAGCCTGAACAGGAAGGGGAGATGAGAGAAATCCATTCAGGGCCACACGTTGACTACGACCAGAGAGGAAGTCCACAAGCCATGCGTGGAGATTTCCATGGATACCATAAGAGGAGAGTTTGGTGAGCAGAGTGGAAGGGGCAGAAAAACCCGAAGAAGGGGTTGTGACCTGCAGCTGCGGTTGGGCACACAAGGCCAAAAGTTTTAACATGAAATTAATATTAAAATTTAAGTGGGAATTTTATTTGGAGCAGCCTTGGAAGGAATTGGTCCCTGGGCTGCGGAATTCGGACCAAGAGAGTTCATCAGGGCCGGCCTCATGTATAAATTGCCCCTTTCAAAATTGGGGTGTGCCAGCCAGCTGGGGGGTGGCCGGGGGGTGTGCTGGCGAGATTGAGACGTGGGGTCCAACCATGGGTGTCGTGGTACGGCCCGGGTCTCACGGGGGTCTGGTGGAGTATGACGTCCCTAGTCCGACAGAGTCCCCGTACCCTGGTGGGGTTTAAGACCTCTGGAGGTTCGAAGTGGATTCTCACAGGCACCTGGTATGGTGTATCATGAGGACCACTAGGGGGAGGTGTTGTAGGTAGCACTTTGGTGGCGGCACCACGGATGGCCAACAAGGGCCTGATGTGGTGACTGCCCGGGCATGTGGCCTGACAGCCTCTCCCTGAGACTCTGGGACAGCCGGCGTGTGATGACCTGCCATGCTCTGCTGGTCTATGGATGCAGGTCGAACCACATGGACAGGAACGGTATCGCCTACTGCACACCCATTGGAGCATCTGTGGAACATGATGGTAAGAGCATGATCTTCGACAGATGTTCCTCTGTGATTTGTGGACTCTTGGCTTGGGAAGAGAGCCATGGGTTTGATTCAGGAAATTAGAATGTGCCAAGCATACGGGGCCATGCTCGGCTGGCAAGTGTGTGGAGAAGTGTCCTCCTTTGGTGGAAGTAGTGAATTGCAGAAAAATTGGCACTGGTAATCTAAGGGTCAGATGCAAAATTGAGGGGGAATTTTGTGAAGCTGCGGTGGACACTGGGGCCAGTGACTGCACGGCAAGGCCTGTTTTCCCGCACGTACTCAGAGACCCATACTGCGGCTGGCGGGTGAACGAACTGTGCGCCAAGGCGTGTTTTGCCACGCAGGCACACCTAACACGGATTTCGAATGCAACAATAAAAGGGTTAAATAAAATAAATGCCAGGAAATAAAGAAATGCACAATAAATCCAAGATTCCTAAATGGAGCGCCCGCACACACACTGGTATACACATGTGAGGGAATTAATTAATTTAGCCTTGAATGATTGACAAAGACTCAATAATTAATTGTCCAAACTTGTTTCAGAAGTACCATCAGCTGATTAAATAACAGGTGGGAGTTCTCAATTCACTGGTACCAAAGGTATTACAAAAACACACTTCAATTCGGAGTAACACATACACAAATAAAATGAAATCACCACGCCGGCTCAGTATGCTACATTCAAACAGGCAACTGAATCGAGAGTCTCTCAATCATCACGCAGGCTCAACACACTGCATTTAATACAGGCAACTGGATTGAGAACCTCTCTGACTTTGTTACATGGCTATTTATGGTCAAAGATGAAAGCGGGAGAGGTCAAGGAGGGTCAGAGAGATAATCATTTCAGCATGGCAGGCATTTCGTGATTCCGCCATTTCTTGGATAAACAGAGCTTACTGCTCCCCTGAGATAATATGCTTAGCGTGACTGAGGACATCTGCTTTGTTTCCCAAACTCCATCCTGGAGAAAACAGGGTTACAAGAGTTCAAATGAGTGTTTCACATTATTGTTACAAGATTCAGTTCTATAGTTTAGATCTTCAATATATATGTGTGTCATCAAAGACAAAACTATTTCTATCTCATTGTCATTAGGGTTAGGGTTAGATGCCTTTTATTAATTTAGAGGATCAGGGACAAGTTTGAATTTGAATGCCTGTGATAACTCGCCTACCCCTGGCTTGTAGAGGTTTTTAAAATATAATTCTACACACACAAGGGGATGATAAAATAAACGAAAGTAAAATGTAGTGTACCCAGCTTTTAGCGGCTCTTGAACCCCGTCAGGGATCGTCACAGGCCCTGCGTCCCTGCGTCGGAAAACACGCCTTGGCACGCAGTTCGTTCACCCGCCAGCCGCAGTATGGGTCTCCGAGTCCATGCGTGAGAAAACAGGCCTTGGCGCGCAGTTCGTTCACCCGCCAGCCGCAGTACGGGTCTCCGAGTCCATGCGCGAGAAAACAGGCCTTGGCGCGCAGTTCGTTCACCCGCCAGCCGCAGCACGGGTCCCCGAGTCCCTCGTTCCACAAAGCACGCAGTCTCTCCAGGCTCACATAGCATGGCACACAGCCGTCATGGAGTCACCACCAATGAACCAGGTAAAGGATCCGCCCGCTCGCACCAATCGCCCAGACCAAAAGAAAGAATGTGTCTGTTCGCAATGAAATCCAGAACCAAGAAAAAGTATATGCAACTGATCGCAATGAAATCCAGAACCAAGAAGAAGTATATGCGACTGTTCGCAATTAAATCCAGAACCAACAAGAAGTATATGCGACTGTTCACAATTAAATCCAGAACCAAGAACAGTATTCCATTGAAGGAAAATGCCAGGACCCAAGTCTTTTGTTCCCAGGGCTCTTATGTCATATGATGACATCCGTGCACACTCCTATCAGCGAGTGCCATCTCATCGCTCTTTGGCCATCCTGAGCAATGGTTCTTCGGGGCGTAGCCTCATGGCCACTTACTGGCCTTTGTGATCTGGCGGCTAATGGCGCCAGCGGTAGTTGAATGTCCTGGTTTCGGGTACTTTTATTCAGTGTTATAATGCACGCCGATTGCTTGTTGGTAGTGTCATAAGGAACAAAGGAGAAAGGTCACAGAGGCAATTTACATACAGGGGATTTACCATTATTCCCCAACTAATTAACATAACCACACCCATCGTCATAGGGACAAAGATACACGCTTTTTTTTTTTTTGCTTTTTTTTTTTTTGTATACAAGATCGAGGCTCGTGAAAGAGCTAACATTAATCACACAAAAAGACAAACCGACACACAAAACACAAAAAACAAGGGGAGCGGCAGACAAGATGGGGAGAGAGGGGGAAGGACACAAAAGAGAGGGGGAAGAGGGGGAAGGACACAAACACAACATTTGAGAGCAGGGACATCGGGAGGACCTGGGGGGAGGTGGGAGAGGAATAAAACATATGAACACTGCAAGGACTCTGGGGTGAATTACCGGGGGTAGAAAAGATCAAGGTTTTCGATGGGGGAAGATAAGAGATGGTGGTGAACAGCTGTTTTAAAGACCTGGAGGGAGGAGTGGGATTGAAGGGAGTGGGGGAGTTTGTTCCAGAGGCGGGAGAAAAGGGGAATGAAAGAGTGAAGGTGAGCAGAGAGCCTAGACTTTGGCAGTTTAACCATAAGAGGGTTGCAGGCAGATCTTGTGCGACCTGAAGGAATATTGGGGGGACAGAGCACAGAGAGAGCTGGGGGAGCAAGGCCGGAGAGGAGTCGGTAGAAGACAGAAAGACCACCAACCTGCCTGCGGTGAGTGAGTGAAAGGCCCTCGGTGTTGACTACATCGCAGGAGATTCCAATGATTCTGAAAGCTTTGGCCTCAACAGCGTGAAGCCGAGCAAGGTGTGAGGCAGGAGCACCAGCCCAGAGGGGGGAACAGTATTCCATTTAGCTGCGGATGAAAGCCTTGTATGTGGTGAGGAGCTCAGGTGTGCCAAGGAAGGACTTCGCACGACGGAGGATGCCCAGTCGGCGACTGGCTTTGGAGGCCAGCTTGGAAATGTGGTTTTCCCAAGAAAGATCATGGCAGATAGTGAGACCCAAAAGCTTGAGCGACAGAACTTCTTGGAGAGGATTGTTGAGAAAGTAGATGGGAGGGTTGTCCAGTCGGTCCTTTCGGAGAGACATTGTAAGAGTGTGAGATTTATCAGGATTGAAAGACATGTTCCATTTGTTTGCCCAGTCTGTGATTTTGTCCAGGTCTGCAGAGAGTGAGGAGGCTGCAGACTGCCGATCTGAGGGATGAGGAATGGAGCGACAGAGAGTAGAGTCGTCAGCAAAGAGATAGAGAGGATTTTCAAGAGTCAGAGAGATCATTGATGAAGACCAGAAAAAGCACAGGGCCCAGAACACTACCTTGGGGAACTCCAGCCTGAACAGGAAGAGGAGATGAGAGAAACCCATTCAGGGCCACACGTTGACTACGACCAGAGAGGAAGTCCGCCAGCCATGCGTGGAGATTTCCATGGATACCAAAGGAGGAGAGTTTGGTGAGCAGAGCAGGTGCCAGACCGTATCGAAGGCACGTGAAATGTCAAGGGAGACAGCTCTAATTTCCTGTTTGGCGTTGAGGACCTCCATCCATTGTTGAGAAAGCAGAAGCAGCATGTCCAGAGTAGAGTGACCAGGTCTGAAACCAAATTGATGATCAGAGATCAAGCCATTGGAGAAGAGGAAAGATTTAATATCTGAAGCAATGATGGATTCCATGACTTTGCTGATAATTGGGAAAAGGCTGATTGGTCTGTAGTTGCTGGGATCTGTTTTTGCACCTTTTTTGTGCAAACCAGTGATGTTGGCTGATTTCCAAGCAGATGGCAGATGACCTTGAGCAAAAGAGAGGGTGAAGAGAACAGAAAGAGGGAGTGAAAGAGCAGAAGAACATGATTTTAGGACCCGTGGGCTGATGCCGTCAGGACCAGTTGCAGAATCAGAGTCGAGGGTTGACAGAAACTTTTCCACCTTGTCAGGAGGAAAGGACACAGAGTCCAGGAGCAGCTGGGTACGACTGGGTATGGTGGGTACAGAGAGGGATGGGTTTGGGACACAAGATTTAGAGGCAAACACAGAGTTGAGGCATTCAGCTTTTTTTTGCGGAGTCAGCCGTTAAGCCGTTTGAGGTGAGGAAGGGGATGGAGGGGGAACAAACACCAGAAACAGATTTGACCAGACGCCACCAGGATTTGGAAGAGGGAGACAGATAAGAGAGTTCGGTCTTGAGAACGGAGAGATATTGTTTCCTGGCTCTCCTGAGGGTGGACACACACTTGTTTCGGGCTTTGTGAAAGGAAATGAGATTTCCTTCCGTTGGATTTGCTTTCCAGGAGACGAAAGCAAGTTGTTTCAGGGCAACAGCCTCACCACAAGATTCCGTGTACCATGGACGGGAGGAAGGGTATGACAACTGAAGACGAGATGGTATAAATCTGTGCATGAGAGAGAGCAATTTACTTTGAAAGAATTCCCAGGATGAGTTGATGTCAGAGGCGGTAGAGATGGGAGACCAGTCCAGATGATTGATGGCTGCTTGAAGACCGTGCCAGTTTCACTCTTACACGACATCCGGTCTAACGGATTCCTACTTAGGTACATAGGGGTTCTTCTTCATCGCGACATTCGGAGCACACTATCTTAGACAATCCTCCCTGGCCCTAAGGTATTCCATGGCCTACCCCCTCACAAACGTAACAATATACACACATACATACACACATACATACACACATACATACACCCATATACATACATACACATACGTACACACACACATACATGCACATACACGCATACATACAAACACACATACATGCACATACACACATACAGACAAACACACATACATGCACATACATACATACATACACATATACATACATACATACATACATACAAACACACATACAAACATACAAAACATACACACATACATACATATGCACATACAAACACACATACATACACACATACACACACATCTCGTTTTTTCATTTCTGTTCCTCACAATTCTATCTCTCTCTTTTATACACACACACACAAACACACACACACACACACACACACACACACACACACACACACACACACACACACACACACACGCATGCGCGCACACACACACACACACACACTTAATTAATTGTACAGTATCGGTTGTTCCTAAACTTAAATATAAATAATTTAAAGGATTGTTGTAAATGATGTTAATTTCACAACATCCCATATTCAACTTTATTTAAATTGCAAATCTCAAACATAGTTTCTCCACCTAAAGCAAGAACGTTAACCCGTAAGCAATTGACTCGTTTCCCGACTGCATGGATGCATGACACACACACACATACAGTCGCGGCCAAAAATATTGACTCCCGTGCACTTTTTTTCAAACAACACAATTTTCTCGAAAAAATGAGTTGAAATTCACGAAAGTATTTTGTCTCCACAATTGTTTATTTCACTGTTAATATTACAGAACCTTTGTTTTTGATTCAGAACTTAATATATCCTTTTAAATCAGAAAATAAAAAGAAATGGCATTGACAAAATTATTGACACCCTCGACTTAATATTTGTTAGCCCAGACTTTGGACAAAATACCTGCAGTCAAGCGCTTCCTATAGCCATGAATGAGCTTCCTCCACCTCTCTATGAGCAGTTTGTCCCATTCTTCTTGTGCAAACTGCTCCAGTTCTCCCAGATTTGAAGGGTGCCTTCTCCCAACTGCTGTTTTCAGATCTCCCCACAGGTGTTCAATGGGATTTAGATCTGGACTCATTGCTGGCCACTTTAGAACAGTCCAGCGTTTTGTCTTGAACCATTCCTGGGTGATTTTTGAAGTGTGTTTGGGTCATTGTCCTGCTGCAAGACCCATGACCTTCCACGGAGACCCAGCTTTCTGATACTGGGTTCAACATTGCGCTCCAAAATTCCTTGGTAATCTCCCGATTTCATGATACCAAGCACACATTCAATGTACCCAGTTGCATCGGCAGCACAGCAACCCCAAAACATCACTGAACCTCCTCCATGTTTGACGGTAGGGAAGGTGTTCTTTTCTTTGAAGGCTTCGTTTTGTTTTCTGTAAACATAGAGATGATGTGCTTTACCAAAAAGCTCAAATTTGGTCTCATCTGTCCACAGGACATTCTACCAGAAGGATTTTGGATTGTTCAGGTGTGTTTTGGCAAACTCCAGTCAGGCTTTCTTATGTCTCTCTCAGAAGTAGGGTCCTCCTGGGTCTCCTACCATAGAACCCCATTTCATCGAGTTGGCGATGGATGGTGTGAGTTGACACTGTCGTACCTTGTGTCTGAAGGTCACCTTCAATCTGCTTGGCAGTTGATCGAGGTGCTTTCTCCGTCATTCTAACAATCCTTTGCTGCAATCTTCGATCAAGTTTTCCCTTGTGGCCACATCCAGGGAGGTTGGCTACAGTGCCATGGGCCTTAAACTTCCCACTTCCTCTTAAACAAGAAGAGTGGATCATAACATTGCATATGGTGGACACAGGAACATCAAGGTCTCTGGAGATGGACTTGTAGCCTTGAGATTGTCCATTGTGTAACCCTAACCCTACCAACTTGCTGTTCCAGACGACATTGCCCAATGAGCTACGCAGGAAAATGACAACCAGCTGGTGCATATCATGTGTAAACTAGAGCTTCCAGGAAAGCAGAACTCAACAGAACTGACTGGACAACTTTAAAGTAGGTCAGTTGTCTGTACTAGATTTGACTTAAATGAAAAGCCAACAACCTTTGTAATAATTTTAAGGTCCTTGTATCCTTATACTTGTCCTTGTTTTACAATTGATACAATGTTACACTTTGCAACAATGTTGCAGAAATATAGTTGTGTAGATAAAAGGAAACGGGTGTAATTCGCTTTCAAATAGGCCGGCCATTTTGAGACAGATCGGGTTGACATGCGATAGCAACCTACCTTGTGTGGTAAGAGTCCCACACACCAAGTTTGATCAAAATCCATAAATATTTGTGGACATTAAAGTCTTAACGTCGTTTCGGAGCTGAGAACAATATGGCGGCCATTTTGTGATGGATCTGGTTGGAATGCAATAGCAACCTACCTTGTGTGGTAAGAGTCCCACACACCAAGTTTGATCAAAATCCATAAATATTTGTGGACATTAAAGTCTTAACGTCGTTTCGGAGCTGAGAACAATATGGCGGCCATTTTGTGATGGATCTGGTTGGAATGCAATAGCAACCTACCATGTGTGGTAAGAGTCCCACACACCAAGTTTGATCAAAATCCATAAATATTTGTGGACATTAAAGTCTTAACGTCGTTTCGGAGCTGAGAACAATATGGCGGCCATTTTGTGATGGATCGGGTTGGAATGCAATAGCAACCTACCTTGTGTGGTAAGAGTCCCACACACGAAGTTTGATCAAAATCCATAAATATTTGTGGACATTAAAGTCTTAATGTCGTTTCGGAGCTGAGAACAATATGGCGGCCATTTTGTGATGGATCGGGTTGGAATGCAATAGCAACCTACCTTGTGTGGTAAGAGTCCCACACACCAAGTTTGATCAAAATCCATAAATATTTGTGGACATTAAAGTCTTAACGTCGTTTTTCGGAGCTGAGAACAATATGGCGGCCATTTTGTGATGGATCGGGTTGGAATGCAATAGCAACCTACCTTGTGTGGTAAGAGTCCCACACACCAAGTTTGATCAAAATCCATAAATATTTGTGGACATTAAAGTCTTAACGTCGTTTCGGAGCTGAGAACAATATGGCGGCCATTTTGTGATGGATCGGGTTGAAATGCAATAGCAACCTACCTTGTGTGGTAAGGGTTAAACATTCTAAGTTTGATCAAAATCTGTTAATATTTGTGGACGCTAGAGTGTTAACGTCGCTTTCATGACCAAAAACAAAATGGTCGCCTAAGTCCGCCATTTTTCAACGGATCGGGCTGAAATGTAATACCAACCTGATCCTTTGGGTAAGGATGCTGCATGTCAAGTTTGATCAGAATCGGTTGATATTTGTGGACGCTGGAGTGTTAACGTCGAAAAGTTAACGGACTGTCGTGAAAATCAAGCTCAGACACGACTTGACCTCTGGGTAGGTTTAATATCATTTAGATCTGCAGTACATCCTGTAAGAATACATGCATGCAACAGGCATTAAATCAGAGCATTTCATGAGCAGCAAAGGTTGATTCAATATAACAATGGTTAGCGCAGCGCATTGTCAGCGCAGCATTTGGGGGCGTACATACCATTCAAACTACTGGACTATGTCACAGTGAGTTCTGCTGGAGTGTCCGCGCGCCCCGGTTGTCCCGGGTCTTATAGACGCCCCTTCCGTAGCGAGCACCCCTGGGTTCACCTTGGTATAATTTCACTACATTCTCCCCGCCGTTAGAACTATACTGCCGCTCGGCAGGTTGCAAGCAAGCATCAGCAATAAACGAATGGGTCACGTCAATCCACGTCAGTCGGTCCACCCGTAGCGGTCGGGGCGGCGAACCTCCCTGCCAGTTCGTGTTCGGAATCTACCGGGCACGGCGTCCCCAAGCCCGGAGTCCCCCGCGTCGGAATAGCCGCCGGAGGTTGGAGTCGGAGGGGGCGCCCCTGCGCCTTCGGGCACGGGAGTGGGGGACGACGGGAGTAACAGTGGCAGTTCCATAGGGGAAGTTTCGATAGAGTCCATAGACTCATAGACGGGTTCGTCGATATCCCTGTCGTCGTCCCCACATGGGGCGAGATGGCGTACGGAGACAGTAGACTCGCGGCCATCCGCCGTTAACACGCAAGCATGCTCGGGATTAGCCTGGAGGACCTGCACCTTGTCAACAAGGGGGTCGTACTTGCTAGCGCGAACCGCTCGTTTGAGATAGGCGGGCCCCGGTTCAGCGAGCCAGCTGGGTAAAGATTGGATACTGCCGGAGCTTCTAGGGTGGTGGAACAGTCGTTCGTGAGGAGTCTGGTTGGTGGCAGTACATAGGAGAGCCCGGATCGAGTTTAGAATGCCTCCGCTCGGCGGAGGTGAGAGTCCGCGAGAAGAAAGCCACAGGGCGGCCTCCTTGGGAGAGAGTCGCCGCTATCGCATGATCCGAGGCATCACTCTCCAAAACGAAAGAGGCACTCTCGTCAATCGTCGCGACAGCGGCGCCAGCGATGTCGACTTTAAGGCCCTCGAAGGCCGCCAGGGCGGCCGGTCCCATGGGGAAAGTGTCGCAGGCCACGAGGGGGCGGAGCTTCACGGAGTAATTTTGCACCCACTTTGAGTAGTGGGCGAACAGCCCTAGAGCGCGTTCCAGCGAAGCCCGATCGCTAGGCGGAGCCATATCGAGCAAAGGGCGCAGACGCTCCTTATCCGGAGAGACGGAGCCATGGGTCACGGTGTACCCCAAAAGGTCTACCGTGCGTAGCGAGTATTGACACTTCGCCGCATTCATGGTTAGGCGATATTTCCGCGCGACCTCGAGGAAGCGTTTCAGATTAGCGTCGTGATGCTCCTGGTCATACCCACAAACCGTAAGATTGTCCAGATAGACAAAGACATCGGTCAAATTCTCCTTCGCAACGAGGTCATCCATAGCTCTCTGAAAACAAGAGACGCAGTTCGTTACCCCAAAGGGAAGTCTCGTGAACTGGTACAACCGCTGACCCGATTCAAAGGCTGTAAAGACGCGATCAGCCCTAGAGATGGGGACTTGATGATACGCACTACGCAGATCGAGAGTGCTATAAACGGAATACAGGGCCACCTGGCGTACCAGGGCGTCCATCCCCGGTAAGGGGTAGGCATCCAGCTGTGTAAAACGATTAATCGTCTGCGAATAGTCGATTACCATACGCCTGCGGTGGGCCTCACTCCGCACCACTAAGACTTGGGCCCGCCACGGTGACCTACTGTGTTCTATGATACCGTCCTTTAAAAGCAGGGCCGTTTCTTCCGCAATGAATTGCGCGTCCGCGCGAGAGTAGCGGCGCGATTTGACGGCTACAGGGGTACAATCAGTGGTCAGGTTGGGGAACAGTGAGAGTGGCTCCATGTCCATTTGAGCGAGGGCGCACACAGCGAGCGTGTCCGGCCCTCCAAAGTCTATTTCCAAACGTCCGTGCCGCTTAAGGAAATCAAGTCCTAACAGAAAGTCAGCGCATAAGGCCGGTAATACCATGAGATACACGTCCGGGAACGTGCGTCCCTTTATCACAAGTTTCAATCGACACGCCCCTTTTGTGCTCAACCGAAGTCCCTGAGAGGATGAAGATCCGGCGGGTTGTCCCGAGAACCGGCCACCCATGTTGATGCACGAGTCGCTGATCGATAAAACTATCCGTGGACCCCGTGTCAATCAAAGCTTGCGCAAAAACGCCCGCGACCGTGAGCGGAATGATGGCCTGCGCTAGGCCGGCAGACCCGGCAGGTATAGTACCGGCCGGGCGAGAAGATCGCGCCTCGCGGGTGGATCCCACGCCGGCTGCAATCCTTCGGGCAGCGTCGGCAGGTTGGGCCTCAGCAGGAGCATTGAAGTCAGTTGGCTCATCAGCAGTTTCATTCGCCAGAGTAGGTGTGTGTTGGTCGTAAGAGCAGCCGCCAGATGGCGCTCGAGCCACGTGAGAAAGATCTCTGCCTTCAGCAGATCCATATGCCAAAGTGGGTGCATGTAATTCGTAAGAGCCGCCGCCAGATGGCGCTCGCGTCACGTGAGAAAGATCTCTGCCATCTGCAGATTCACATGCCAAAGTGGGTGCATGTAATTCGTAAAAGCTGCCGTCAGATGGGGCTCGTGTCACGTGCTGCGTTTGCCGCACTTCGAGAGGAGTTTCCAAAGCAGGAGCATGTCGCTTGTTTGAAGTAGGCGTTCGAACGCCCGTCAAGGTCGGTCGCGCTGTGACCGGTCGCGTTCGCGCCATTTGTTTCGGCGGCCCGGTGTATCTCACCAAGGTCGGGCGGGTAGCCAGAGGCCCGCGAGAAGGAGAGCGGCTCTTCAAAGCCGAGTGAGACGCCCCGTCCGGCGCTCGATCCGTTGGCTCCGCGATGAGCCCATTCAAGGTCGCGCGGGGATGCGTGCCCCGAGCGGCCTTCCTGCAGACCTTTGCAAAATGGCCCTTGGTGGAGCACAGGTGACATGTCGCCTCCCGGGCCGGGCATTCAGAGCGAGGGTGCTGCCGATTTCCACAAAAATAACATTTTGCATACCGGTCAGGCCGTGGCCGGGCAGCAGTGAGGCCGGAAGCGGAGTCCGCTTCAGGAGCTCCCAGAGACTCGGCCGTAGTGGTGGTCGGGTCCCCCTCCGTATCCTCGGCGGTAGCCCTCTCAGGTCGCGCGAGTTGCGAGGTCCCCGCCACGACTCGTGGGTGATCATATGCGGTCAATTGTTCTCGGGCATCTGTGTATACGCGTGCCAGCCGTAGTGCTTCTGTAAATGTCAGATCCGCGACCTCCAAGAGTCGGAGCCGCAAGACTCCAGAACTAATTCCGGAGATGAATGAATCTCGGAGCAAGTCGTCCTGCACTTGCTCGTGGGTCCGGACGTCCTGCACGCAGTCTGCCAACAGGTAGCGCAACTCCTGCGCGAAGCGATCGATCGATTCAGATGGTTGCTGTCGCCGCTGAGAGAGTTGATGCCGGCCGTGCACAGCGCTCCGTGTCTTTACGTAGAGGCGCTTCAGCTCGGCTAGAGCCGTAGCGTACGTCCCAAATCGAGAAATGTTCCGGAAAACAGTGTGATAGACCTTCGACTGTAACACGGACAGCTTTATCGCAGCGGGGGGCTCTGTCTCGTGAGCAGCAAAGTAATTCTCCAGCGTGTTGAGCCAGTGAGCGAATTCCGATGCTGATCCCTCAGCTTGAGGGTCGGCTCCGAGAATCGGTACCACGATCATCTTGTGGTCAGCCATTCCGGCGATCTAAATGATATTAAATGTCGTGAAAATCAAGCTCAGACACGACTTGACCTCTGGGTAGGTTTAATATCATTTAGATCTGCAGTACATCCTGTAAGAATACATGCATGCAACAGGCATTAAATCAGAGCATTTCATGAGCAGCAAAGGTTGATTCAATATAACAATGGTTAGCGCAGCGCATTGTCAGCGCAGCATTTGGGGGCGTACATACCATTCAAACTACTGGACTATGTCACAGTGAGTTCCGCTGGAGTGTCCGTGCGCCCCGGTTGTCCCGGGTCTTATAGACGCCCCTTCCGTAGCGAGCACCCCTGGGTTCACCTTGGTATAATTTCACTACACGGACGACAGACGACGGACGACGACGACGACGACGATGACGACAGACGACGGACGCCGGAGGGTTCAGTATGTGATGAACTCAACTGAACGGTAGTTCAGTTGAGTTAAAAATTAATTATACTATCATGCACGTTGTACTATGTTTGTCAGTCTTACTGTTTTTGGGCAAAGTAAACGACAATTATATGGCTGTGAAGGAGCTGCGCTCCAACGCGAGTCGAAAGAATTGACGCGACCAAAGACGGAATTCGTCCGAGTTGCTTTATTGAAACAAAACAGCTCAGGTATTCTGACAAGCCCGTTTATCGGGCAGCAATATATATACACATTTATGCCGGGGCGTTTGCCCGGGAAAACCGAGACCGGGCATGCCCGGGTGTCAAGGGCGAGTCCTGGAAAGGCGAGTCTGGACATGCCCGGGCGTCCTGGACGCGGCCTGGCAAGTCGAGGCTGGGCGTGCCCGAGCGCTCTGGGCGAGCCCTGGAAAGGCGAGAGCGGGCATGCCCGGACGCTCTGGGCGAGCCCTGGAAAGGCGAGTCTGGACATGCCCGGGCGTCCTGGACGCGGCCTGGCAAGTCGAGGCTGGGCGTGCCCGGGCACTCTGGGCGAGCCCTGGAAAGGCGAGAGCGGGCTTGCCCGGGAATGACGAGACCGGGCGTGCCCGGGAGGTTCGGGCGTGCCCGGGAAAAGCGAGTCCGGGCATGCCCAGGAGAGGTGCGTCTGGGCCCGTCCGGACGAGCCCGGCATGGCGATCGTGCCCTGGCCGCGTCCTGGCAGGTGCAAGGCGATTGTGTACATTCAGCGGGAACTGCTACACACGCCCCTCCAGAATCGACCTGCACCGGCAGAGTCAATTTAAGGGGGGTCCGGATGACCCGGCCGAAGCGACCCCTGGAGGGTCGTGGGGGGGGGGCAATCTGGTGGTGGGTGGTCGAGCGGGGGGAACTGTGGACGGGGGGGCGGCCTCGCCGCGGAGGAAGGGCCAAACGTGGTGGTCGGTCGACGTCCATGTGCGCCGGTTTGAGGCAGTCCACAGAGATCCGGTCCGACCGGCCGCCGACGACGAAGGCCTTGTCGCCCCGTCGCAGGACCCGGAAGGGCCCGTCGTACGGCGGCCGGAGTGGCCCCCGGTGCGCGTCATGATGCACAAAGACGTACTCCGCTGTGCGAAGCGCCGGGGGGACGAAGGACTGGGGGCCACCGTGGCGGGACGTTGGCACGGGGGCAAATCGTCGGGCGGCCTCCTGGGGGTCCAAGCGCTGGTGTGCGGCGGACCAGGGACTGGTAGCGTCGGGCACGAACTCGCCCAGGACGCGGAGCGGCTGGCCGTAGACGAGCTCGGCGGCGGACGCCCGGAGGTCCTCCTTGGGGGCCGTGCGGAGGCCCAAAAGGACCCACGGCAGCCGGTCGGTCCAACCGTCGTCCTGAAGGCCGGCCATGAGTGCGGCCTTCATGGAGCGGTGAAACCGCTCGCACAACCCATTGGCTTGGGGGTGGTAGGCCATGGTGCGGTGCAGCGTGACCCCCAATGAGCGGGCGACCGCGCCCCAAAGTTCGGACGTGAACTGTGGGCCGCGGTCGGACGAGATGTCCGCCGGTGCGCCGAAGCGCGCGACCCAGGTGGCGATGAATGCCTGCGCCACGTCGGCGGTGGTGGTGGAGGTGAGGGGCACGGCCTCCGGCCACCTGGTGTTCCTGTCCACCATGGTGAGCAGGTTGGTGAACCCCCGCGATGGGGGCAGGGGACCCACCAGGTCCACGTGGACGTGGTCGAAACGCCGTGCAGGCACGGTGAAAGGGGCTAGCGGGGCCTGGGTGTGGCGGTGGACCTTGGCCCGCTGGCAGGCCGTGCAGGCGTTGGCCCAGTCGCGGACGTTCCGTCGAAGGCCGTGCCAGACGAAACGCGCCGACACCAGCTTCTGAGAAGCTTTCCGGCCCGGGTGAGAAAGGCCGTGGATGGAGGCGAAGATGCGGCGCTGCCAGGAAACGGGTACGATGGGGCGAGGCTGGCCCTGGGAGACGTCGCAGAGCAGGATGGTGCCCGCGAAGGGGATGTCGGCCAGGCGGAGGCCCATGTCCGCCGCCCGGAGGGCTTGCACCGAGGTGTCGGTGGTCTGGTCGGCCGCCATGAGCACGAAGTCCACGCCGAGGTGGACCGCGTTCGCGCTGGCCGGAGAAAGACAGTCGGCCACGGCGTTGTCTTTGCCGGCGACGTGCCGGATGTCCGTGGTGAATTCCGACACGGCGGAGAGGTGGCGCTGCTGGCGGGCCGACCACGGCTCCGTGACTTTGGCCATTGCGTAGACCAACGGCTTGTGGTCGACGAAAGCCGTGAACGGGCGGCCCTCCAGGAGGTGTTGGAAATGGCGAACGGCCAGGAATAGACCGAGCAGCTCGCGGTCGAACGTGCTGTAATTTAACTCGTTCGGCCGGAGTTGCCGGCTGAAAAAAGCGAGTGGCTGCCAAACCCCGTCCACCCATTGTTCATGGACGGCGCCCACCGCGTAGTTGGAGGCGTCCGTAGTGAGGGCGATGGGCGCGTTGAGCACCGGGTGAACCAGCAGCGTTGTGTCGGCGAGGGCCCGTTTTGCGCTCGCGAAGGCCGCGTCCATGGCCGCGGACCAAACGATGTCATGCTTGGCCAGCCTGCCCCAGAGGGCCTCGTAAAGGGGCCGCATGAGCTGAGCAGCGCGGGGCACGAATCGGTGATAAAAATTCACCATGCCGAGGAACTCTTGAAGGGCCTTGATGGAACGGGGACGCGGGAACGTGGTGATGGCCTCGACCTTGGTCGGCAGCGGCACGGCCCCGGTCTTGGTGATGCGGTGGCCCAAAAAGTCAACGGTCGTCGTGCCGAAGTGGCATTTGGCCGGGTTGACAATTAAGCCGTGCTCGCTGAGGCGACCGAACAGTGTTCAGAGGTGGAGGAGGTGCTCGACGCGGGACGTGCTGGCGAAGAGGATGTCATCCAGATAGACGAAAAGAAATGGCAGGTCGCGCAGCACGCCGTCCATTAAGCGCTGGAACGCCTGGGCCACGTTCTTGAGGCCAAACGGCATCCTCAAAAATTCGAACAGGCCGAACGGCGTGATGACGGCCGTCTTCGGGACGTCGGCCGCCCAGACAGGTACCTGGTGGTATCCCCGTATCAGGTCAATTTTGGAAAATATGACCCGTCCCGCCAAACGGGCGGAAAAGTCCTGGATGTGCGGGATCGGGTACCTGTCGGGGGTGGTAGCATCGTTGAGGCAGCGGTAGTCGCCACACGGGCGCCATCCGCTCCCCGGCTTTGGCACGATGTGCAGTGGTGAAACCCACGCGCTATTGGAGCGCCGCACAATGCCGAGGTGCTCCAACGCGTCGAACTTGGCCTTTGCCATGGCGAGCTTGGCCGGGTCGAGGCGGCGGGCCCTGGCGTAGACCGGCGGGCCCGTAGTGGGTATGTGGTGCTCGATCCCATGCCGCACTGCGACGGCCGAAAACGTTGGCCACGTGAGGGCCGGGAATTCCGCGAGCAGGCGAGCGAACTCGTTCGCCGTCGGGAGGGCGCACGCCAGTTCGGTCAGCGCGGAGCTGCTCAACGTGCACGCCAGGGAGCTGAAGGTCTCGGCGTTGACAAGGCGACGTCGTTTGACGGCGACCAGCAGCCTGTGCGCGCAGAGGAAGTCGGCGCCCAGCAAAGCCATGGGGACGCAGGTGGTCACAAAGGTCCACTGAAAGCGCTGGCTGCCGAAGCAGAGGGTGACGTCGCGCGGGCCGAAAGTGCGTATGGCTGAGCCATTAGCAGCGACCAAAGAGGGGCCGCAAACGGCGTCCCGCCTGTCCTGCTCGGAGGCGGGTATGACGCTCAGTTGGGCGCCGGTGTCACAAAGGAAACGCCGCCCGGACACTTTGTCCCGAATAAAAAGCAAGTTGCCCGAGTGGCCGGCGCTCATGGCTGGGAATGAACGCCGGCCCGGCCGTTTCCCGACTTGCCGAAAGTGCACGGGGGTCGGCACGTCCGAGCCTTGTGTCCGAACCTGGCGTGGTAATAACACCACGCCCGGTCATGTGGAGGCCCCGGCCGTCGTGTCGGAAGCGGTCGGCGCGGCGTGGCGGCCGCCAGTTGCACCGGCAGTTCGGCCTCCAACCGCGCAGGGTGCTCGGGCGTCATGGGCGTCTCCTCGGACGGCGGCAGGCTCCAGGTAGCCGCGCCGATGTGTTGGCCTGCCGAGGAGATCTTATCGGCTTCCCTGGCGAGGGCGCGGGGATCGGTGGTCGACGTGCCAGCCAGGGCGAGGCGTACCGGGTGAGGCAGCTGGCGAAGGAACAGCTCGCGGAACAGAAAATCCGGAGAGTGCTCACCGAGCAACGAGAGCATATAGTCCATGCGCTCGGATGGGCGCGTGTCGCCGAGCTCGGGCAGGTCAAGCAGGCGCCGTGCGCATGCCGCCGGTGAGAGGGCGAAAGCGTCGAGGAGGAGCGTCTTCAGCGCGTCATACTTGTCAGCAGCCGGCGGGTGCTTGAGGAGGCTCAGGGCGCGGGCCGCGGTGGCGGAACCGAGCGCTGCCACAACGTGGTGGAAGCGGGTGTCGTCCGCGGTGATGCCTCGCAGGGCGAACTGGGAGTCCGCCTGAGCGAACCAAACAGCCGCGTGAGCCTCCCAGAAGGTAGGCAGTTTAAGAGTCACTGCCGTGTCCATGTCGGTAGGTCACCAGTGAAGGAGCTGCGCTCCAACGCGAGTCGAAAGAATTGACGCGACCAAAGACGGAATTCGTCCGAGTTGCTTTATTGAAACAAAACAGCTCAGGTATTCTGACAAGCCCGTTTATCGGGCAGCAATATATATACACATTTATGCCGGGGCGTTTGCCCGGGAAAACCGAGACCGGGCATGCCCGGGTGTCAAGGGCGAGTCCTGGAAAGGCGAGTCTGGACATGCCCGGGCGTCCTGGACGCGGCCTGGCAAGTCGAGGCTGGGCGTGCCCGAGCGCTCTGGGCGAGCCCTGGAAAGGCGAGAGCGGGCATGCCCGGACGCTCTGGGCGAGCCCTGGAAAGGCGAGTCTGGACATGCCCGGGCGTCCTGGACGCGGCCTGGCAAGTCGAGGCTGGGCGTGCCCGGGCGCTCTGGGCGAGCCCTGGAAAGGCGAGAGCGGGCATGCCCGGGAAAGACGAGACCGGGCATGCCCGGGAGGTTCGGGCGTGCCCGGGAACAGCGAGTCCGGGCATGCCCAGGAGAGGTGCGTCTGGGCCCGTCCGGACGAGCCCGGCATGGCGATCGCGCCCTGGCCGCGTCCTGGCAGGTGCAAGGCGATTGTGTACATTCAGCGGGAACCGCTACAGCTGTATCTGAAATATGAATACCTGTGTATGTTGTCACTGACAAAAACATGACTCCACCACTATTGTTCACTTCTAATTTAATGCCTTTCTGAGTCAAAATGATGACTATTAACATGTATTTTCTACCTGTTAAGCATCCAGTTCATCCAAAATATATATATATATATTGTTACAGACGTGGTGGTGGATGTTATTTACCGAGCGGTTTGGTATGACCACGTCTGCACAAGTTACCCGATTATACCCGAACGTTGACTAATCGCGCTACGCTAGATCAATGAAGGAAAAGACACACGGCTGGGATTAAAATGACTCGACACCAGGGATATGGTTCTCAAGACCTCCGGAGGAGATTATATTCGTTCGGAAGGTTAGATTACAACTACAAGAGGGACAGCAAAGGAAGATAGGCACTTAGACACAATCTTATATTAACCCCAACAGACGACAGATAAACGGGACAAAAGGCTGACTCACACGGGGATTGATGGCTAGGAAAGGCAGGATCGATGGCTCCAGGTGCACCTGGGCTCAGGGACAGAATCGGCTCGGTCCGGTCCAGAGATGCAGCATGCAGGGAGGTCGCAGCGCTCGGAGGTAGTGACTTGCTCTTCTTCAAGCTGGGGGCGCATCTGACCTCACATCCGGTGAGTCGCTTCGTATATCCGGCGGGGAGTGACACGCCCTCGGCTCGTTAGCTCCGCCTCGTGGAATCGGCACGTTGCTTCTCATTGGGTGCGTGCGGGGGGTTTACCAGGCTCCGCCCTTGACGAGGAGCTGACAGCCAGCCCCTTCGTGGTAACCCCGTGGAGCGCATGGTCATGGCGGCTAACCGAGCTGGTGGGAGGACGCACACTCCCCCCGCGCGCCGTGGTTGTAGTTGTTGTTGTAGCTGTAGTTGTTGTTGTTGTTGTTGTTTGGGGAAGAAGATGGAAGGAGGTATGGGAAGGTCCTAAACTCACTACTGGTGCCATATAATCACATTCTGGTGCAACGAAGAGTCAGAATTAATGGAAAGGAGTCCTTAACTGACATAGACTAAGAATAACTAGCAAGATGTCCGAAAGTTGTCTACGTGAGATGCGGTGGACCTGGGCACGACATTTAATGGGGGAAAAAGGGGAAGGTCGGTTCTACAGAGTGTTGTTTACAGACAATGGGACTAGGGAATGGGGGATTGGGGATAGTTGGGGAGTATTGGGGAAATAGGGGAATATTTACAAGCGGATATGGAGGCCAAATTCCATATTCGCAACATTGCACCCTTCTCTACCCTCGGGGCGTCCCGACCCGATAAATTTTTACCTACTTTAGTGTGGCACGCAATGTAGTTCCCTCTACTATTAACTCTACCCTGAGTGCGACAGTTTTACAGATATTCACAAATGAGTAAATATGTCCCCCTGCGACGTTGCACCCTTCTCCTCACAGAAACACACCCACAGGATAACCGAATCCGGAAAGAATCCTCAAACTAAACATACAGCCGGTAGGGAGCATTATTTACACAAGACTACGCTGATATTTACACTACGATCCAGGACCTGTTTTTGGAGGAACACATGCAGATGTTATGCATAGAGAGAGCACGCATGCTAGCATCGATACACCAACCCACGAGTGCTCTGTGGCCTACGGCCTTTAATAATGTGCAGAGCACCCCTTCCAAGCAGTCAGCACCATCCGGTGCACCAATAAAGTGTTTATGAATCACCGGTGGTGTCACAGCCGGCCGATGTTCTGCCGCTGGTCTTGCCTTCATGTGGTGCACTTGGTGTTCTTACTTCCTTAGAAAAATAAAGAAAGGCGCCAACCGCGTCCATTTCTTTATTGTGGCCGTCAGGGGGCCAACTGTTAGTGGTTCACCTTGTATGGCATAGGTGCCACGTTGACCCATAGGTCCATCCATGGGTGGTGCTTGGCCGCAAAAGAACTGCGGTCCATTGTGGGTGGCCACAAACATTGCGGTCCATATGGTGTATCGATCCAAGCAGCAAGCAGCGAAAGTGCAGGCCCACAACTGCGAAGCCAGCACCTCTCTCTCCTCTCTCTCTACCCCAAAGCCAGATCCTCGGAGGTGGGAGACAAAAGAAGCAGACAAGTGAGTAAGGTGGTAAGGGCGCAAAAGTGCACGCAATGCAAGGTAATGCACACTGGGGGCACATGGGAACCAGGTGAGACAGGTACGTTCCTACCGTACGCTCCCCCCCCCCCCACCAGGTAACCTACATAGCCCCTCCCTTACCCCTTACTGTATCCACAAAACACAACACTACCCATAAACATCTACTTTACAAATCAACAAACATCCCTACTGTCTTCCCCGTTCCTCCCATATACCAAATTCGTCCTCTCTCCCTCCTAACCAATCAAATTTGCCATTTTCAACTCAACATCATAATTTGCCATCTCCAACTCAACATCATAATTTGCCATTACCAATTCATCATCAGTCCCTCCTAGGGAGGGAGAGATGGAATCACCCCAATGTCTCATCCACGTCGTGATGCGTCTCACAATCCACACAGCAATTTCATTTCCTGCAACAAAACAAAGAAAACACAGGTGTGGAGTCATCATCATCACCACAGGTAAGTGGCTGCGTATGGTGCGACAGGTTCATCAATCCTAACTATTTCCTAAATGACTTTAACAACTTTACACTACCCGGGGTCTTTCTCCGGCCAAACCATTGGCCCTCTTACACTATGGGTTCTAAAAACCAATTCCCATTGGCCAACTGTGGTGCTTTTCAATTTGGGGTCTCACTCCCCCGATTCATCTCCCGGTGCCCTCGCACAATTTCTGGGCTGTGGCGTGTACCTCTCCCAGCGGGTCTACCCACCTGCACACCTCCACCACTGCGGTTGCCTCCGAGCTTACCTGCTCCTTACCCTAACCTAACTACCTGGGGAAGGCCCTCTGGCGCTCTCCCCACTCGGTGCCCTCTCTGGCACTGGGCTGCCCGATCCACACCCGGGATCCTCAGGCACCCACTCACAACTACCGGCTCCCAGAGCCCACCTGCGGCCTCACCTGGCCGACATCCTCACAGTGGTGGAGTGCCCAACCAACTACACACACTAACAGGCTACACGCCCAGCCATTTCCACAACACTAATGCACCCATCCACAATACCATTCTGCAACCGCACCACAAATGCCAATTTCCAACCACAATTTACCTATACCCTCTACCTAACACTTACACTACCCGCCCCGGGTACTCGTGAAAGGGGTCCTCTCTTCCCCCATTCACACCTTCGCACCATGCACACCACTCCGTACCACTTACTCCAACTCCCTCCACACACCTGTACCTGCACACCTGTGCTCTCACACCTGGTGCCACCTGCACCCTTCTCTCCCCAAGCGCATTCGCGCTGATCCACAACACTCATTACTCACACACTGCTCCACACACCTGTCCAGTTGCACACCTGTGCAATCACTCCTGTTCCATCCTCACACACACGGCATCATCTCAGCAAACTACTCCCTTCTGAAACTTGCGCTTCCCAGTCGTCCCTTTAAACTATTGCGCTCCCACGTCATTATCATCCACCCTAATCTACCTGCGTCCCCACTACAGGTATCAGTCACTAACTAAACTTAACGTTACCTAATGTCATCTTCGCTAGGGCCCTATCAATATAACCTAACCCACCCGGGATAGTTTTCACTGCCATACACCCCATAAACTATTGCGCATTTGCCCCCATATGGGAAGGGTGGCAGGGATGCCCCCCTTACCCACCGGGCCCATCGCTCACTACCAATTTTGCACATCAAATTGCAACAAATCAAAAATTTGGCCAATCACTACCCATCATCTGCCAATCACTACTGCCAATCCTTTGCCAATCATCAAATTTTGTTTTTCTCTAATTTTGGGTCCAAAACACTAACCTCATCACCCAGTCTACTCACTAATGCCTCTCGGTGCGCCAATCCCTGTCCAAAGCCCGGCTTCGTAAAGCCAAGCAATGGATGCTGGTTGTTTTGTGCCGGCGGCAGGATGCGTCCGGCACTCGGTGCAGGGACGGGGGCTTACCCGTGCCGAGATCCCACGCACCACCTCGGCGTGGAGCCATCCCATGGCTCGATCTCGACCTGCCGGAATGCCTCAACAGAAAGTGGTCGCCATGACGACCCTTCCTATCGGCCTGCCCGCTCCGCCTAGTGGAGCACGGACGCGGCCGTTCAAAGCGAGGCCCAGCACGCACCGAGGGCCCGATTCGGCTATAAGTCGTTCTACACTCTACCCCGTCTAACGTCGATGCTTCACCTGGACGCTTACACCCCGCAGCCCGTTCCTTGCTCACACATCCAGCCGTGCCCATGCTCCTCGTACCTTTCCTTACACACCCAGGTACCCTCATTCCACTCACAGCCTTGGTCACACACCTGACCACCGAACACTTTGGCACACATTCGTTGGTAGCACACCTCACCAACACACCTCTTCGCGCCCCCTCCTCGGTCACCTCCTCTGTGACAATCACAGGTGTGCCCTCATTCGCACACCCAACCACGTGCCTCACCACCAACTCCAGCGTGCATTCCCACTCACGCTCTACCATTCCAGGTGTGCATCCTTCCATCCCAGGTGTACATCCTCGCTCACCTGTCACAGCTAACTCATTCTCCTTGTCACTCTCTCTCCTCTCACCACTACTCTTGACAACGCACTCACCCTTACTCCCGACAGCGCACTCTTCCCTCATGCACCTGTCCGTCACACACCTTTCTCGCGCACACTCTCCCGTTACACCCTCTGTAACACTCACCACAGGTGTGCATTCTTCCTTACTTCTGACAGCGCACTCTTTCCTCATGCACCTGTTCGTCACACACCTTTCTCGCGCACACTCTCCCGTCACACCCTCTGTAACACTTACCACACCGCGCTTCCATGTGCTCCCTCGCACACTCGCTACGACCGACTCACTCTCGCCAGCACCCTCACTCCTCGGCGTGCACTTTTTCCTCACACACCCCAGAGTCGGACTTTCTCGCACACCTCCTTTTTCGCACACCAGACCTGTCGCACACTTCACCAACGGCCTCTCACGAACACCCGGGTCTATCTCGACCCCCAAGCTTCTCAAATCCCCTGGCGCATCATACGCACGACCATATTGGTCACCACTTACACCGGGTCCTCTTCCTCTTCGCTTCTCCTCCATCACCTGCGAATCCCTCATCCGGTTAATGAGCACATCATCACGATCCAAACACAGACTTTGGACCAATTCTTTTATCTCCTCTTTTATTTCTTTCTTATCCCCTCTCCGTCGCTTCTTAATTTCGCTCATCCCTTCTTCCACTTCTTCTAATTTCTGCTTCACCTCTTTTATTCCCCGGTACGTCTCTTCAAGTTCGTCCTCCAAGGCTACCTTGACCGTTTCCATGTGCGTCCTCACCTGCCGGTCCGTCGTCTCCATTACCTCTATCACCTCGTCCAACCTCGTTGTCAGTCCCTCACGTACCATCTGACATTCCCTCTTCGTCGCTATCAAGTCATCTTTTATGTCGTTTTGTGTCGCTTTTAAACCTCCTAATACCGCAGTGTTCCTTTGAACCTGCTCCACTAACTCCGTCTGTCCCACCGTCAGCTGCTCCACCTCCTGCGTCAGGTCCTCTATGCCCCCTTGTAACTTTACAGTCCCCTTTCTCACCTCCTTCTCCATGTGCTCCTTACAGTGCCTCACCTCCTCGCGCACTCCTCCGACCTCCTCACTCACTCCTCTTCTGATCTCCTCTCCCATCACTTGCATCTCCTGCCCAGATGCCACCCTCATCTGCTCCATTTCCTCCCTGTGAGCATCCAGTTTGGTTTCTACCCCCATTCTGACCCCCTCTATCTGCTGCCCCATTTGGTTAACTTCCCTTTCCGCTTGGTCCCTCATGTCCCTCAATTTGCCTTCCATACTGTTTTCTAACCCCTCTAACCCATTTTTCACTCCCTCTATCTGATTCTCCTGGGCAGCCATTCTATTTTCTACCCCCTCTAACCCCTTTTGCATCCCTTCCATTTGATTCTCTTGAGCGGCCATTCTCTTTTCTACCCCCTCTAACCCCTTTTGCATCCCTTCCATTTGATTCTCTTGAGCGGCCATTCTGTTTTCTACCCCCATTAACCCCTCCTGTATTTCCCCTAATCTATTGTCTAATTTCCCAAATTTCTCGTCTAATCCCTTAAAATTGTTGTCTAATCCCCTAAAATTATTGTCTAATCCCTCACCAGTACCCCTCGCTTCGTCCCTCATTACCCCCATTTCGTTATTCATTACCCCCATTTTTGCTTCTAGCCTCTCCATAAGGGCCCCCATTTGCAACATAAAAAGGTTCGGATCCACCAGGGGCGCTGCCACGGTCGCGGGCGCGGTGACCAGCGAGGCGCCATTTTGCGCTCCCGCAATGTCAGGCACAACGACGCTATTTTGTGCGTCTGCTACCCTCGCTGCTTCGCTCTCCTCGCGTCCCTCAATTTGGTCCTGGACCGACCCTGCCTCACTCTCCCCTACCGGACCCCAGCTGTCTTGGTCTGCCATAGCGCGACTTTCAAAATTCGGGTTTTTATTTTTGTAAAACAAATTCAAATTTCGCCGTTATAATTTCGCGCGGGAAACGCGCTCCGAATTGATTCTACTACAAATTTGGGCCTAATAATTTAGTCCCGGGTTCGAATCCCACTCCTGACACCAATTGTTACAGACGTGGTGGTGGATGTTATTTACCGAGCGGTTTGGTATGACCACGTCTGCACAAGTTACCCGATTATACCGAACGTTGACTAATCGCGCTACGCTAGATCAATGAAGGAAAAGACACACGGCTGGGATTAAAATGACTCGAACACCAGGGATATGGTCTCAAGACCTCCGGAGGAGATTATATTTGTTCGGAAGGTTAGATTACAACTACAAGAGGGACAGCAAAGGAAGATAGGCACTTAGACACAATCTTATATTAACCCCAACAGACGACAGATAAACGGGACAAAAGGCTGACTCACACGGGGATTGATGGCTAGGAAAGGCAGGATCGATGGCTCCAGGTGCACCTGGGCTCAGGGACAGAATCGGCTCGGTCCGGTCCAGAGATGCAGCCATGCAGGGAGGTCGCAGCGCTCGGAGGTAGTGACTTGCTCTCTTCAAGCTGGGGGCGCATCTGACCTCACATCCGGTGAGTCGCTTCGTATATCGGCGGGAGTGACACGCCCTCCGGCTCGTTAGCTCCGCCTCGTGGAATCGGCACGTTGCTTCTCATTGGGTGCGTGCGGGGGGTTTACCAGGCTCCGCCCTTGACGAGGAGCTGACAGCCAGCCCCCTTCGTGGTAACCCCGTGGAGCGCATATGGTCATGGCGGCTAACCGAGCTGGTGGGAGGACGCACACTCCCCCCGCGCGCCGTGGTTGTAGTTGTTGTTGTAGCTGTAGTTGTTGTTGTTGTTGTTGTTTGGGGAAGAAGATGGAAGGAGGTATGGGAAGGTCCTAAACTCACTACTGGTGCCATATAATCACATTCTGGTGCAACGAAGAGTCAGAATTAATGGAAAGGAGTCCTTAACTGACATAGACTAAGAATAACTAGCAAGATGTCCGAAAGTTGTCTACGTGAGATGCGGTGGACCTGGGCACGACATTTAATGGGGAAAAAGGGGAAGGTCGGTTCTACAGAGTGTTGTTTACAGACAATGGGACTAGGGAATGGGGGATTGGGGATAGTTGGGGAGTATTGGGGAAATAGGGGAATATTTACAAGCGGATATGGAGGCCAAATTCCATATTCGCAACAATATATATATATATATATATATATATATATATTGTTACGGATCGCGGATTAGATGTTATTATGGGCCGAGCGGATGGTCCACCGCGACCTAACAGTTCCCCCGATTCTTCCCCAACTCACCCGATTCCACTCGAACGTTGGCCAAATCGCGCTACGCTAAATCAATGATGGAAAGGACACAACGACTGGGATAGATGAAACGACGCAAGGGGTACAGTTCTCAAGACCTCCGGAGGAGGATATAATTAGTGGTGGAGAAAAGGGGTAGATTACAAGTTAGAGTGAGGTAAAAGACACAGAAGAGATGGGCACTTAGTTACAGTCTTATTGTTGTGGAAAACCATTCAGGTCCACACAACTTTAGTCCAACGGTTTGGTTTAATTGCATTTAGATCATCACATCATTCCTGTAAGTAGAAATACACAATAAGCATACGATGCGACATCTCATAAAGCCATTCATATCAGTCAATGCAAGCAAGCTAGATATTCTATAAAGGCGTACCATAAACGAGGCTACCGATGTAACATGTCACAAGGGAGAAGTCTCGGAGCACTGACACAGCAACGGGTCTTATAGTCACGCCCCTAGCGGTGACAACAATGACAGCGAGCAGCGAGCATCCCCACCCGGGTTCAGTACGGATACGATTTCACTACATTCACCCCCCCCCCCCGTCAGAATTATACGGCCGCGTGGCTAAAAGCGAGTGAGCGTCAGCATGAATAGGGCGCGGAGTATCAGTCGGCCCAACCGTAGCGGGCCGGGCGGCAAATTTCTCTGCCAGCACGCGTTCGAAACTCCCCGGGTACGGCGTCTCGTAACCCTGTATCCCCGGTGTCAGAGGCGTCAACAGGGTCGGGTGATGAAGGGGGTAACGCCAAGTCGTCGGACCCGGGCAGTCTCGACGGGGGGAGGGTCGGTGGACTGTCGGCGATGGGAGCGTCGGGAGAGGCCATAGTCTCATAGATGGGTTCGACCGGTTCGTCCGATTCCCTACCAAGGTCGTCGACCCCGCAAGGGGCAAGATGACGAACGGAGACAGTAGTCTCACGACCATCAGACGTCATCACACGAGCATGCTCAGGATTAGCCTGGAGAATCTGCACTTTGTCCACAAGGGGGTCGTACTTGCTCGCGCGAACCGCCCGTTTAAGGTAGGCCGGCCCGGGCCCAGCGAGCCAACTGGGCAAAGACCGTATACACCCCGAGCTCCTGGGGTGGTGGAAAAGTCGCTCGTGGGGAGTTTGGTTAGTTGCCGTACTCAGGAGTGCCCGGATTGAGTTCAACGCCGCAGGTAGCGACCAAGCCCATTTATCGAGGCCCCGGCCGTGGGTCCGGAGATGGAGCATGACGGCCCTCCAGATAATCCCGTTGAAGCGTTCGATCTGCCCATTAGCCTGGGGTCTGTACGGCGTGGTGTAACTAGACGCAATGTTGTTTTGGAGCAGATAGCCGCGCACCTCCTGAGACAAGAAGACTGCACCCCGGTCGGTATGGACATAGGCCGGGTAACCGAACATTGAGAACAAGTTCTGTAAGCATCGCATCACCGTGGCAGCAGTCATGTCCACGCACATATAAGCAAAGGGGAATCGTGAGTACTCATCAACGATAGTGAGCAGATAGCGAGAGCCGCTCGACACCGGCAAAGGGCCCTTGAAATCCATCGCCAAGCGTTCCCACGGGCGTGTAGCCTTCACCAGAGTCCCCATAGGAGGGTTATAGAAACGCGGTTTGATTTCCGCGCAGATAGCGCAGTCGCGACAGATACGGCGGATATCGTCAATCGAGTAAGGGAGATTCCCACTCCGCACGAAATGAGCGAAACGCGTTACGCCGGGATGGCCCGCAGTAGCATGCAGCACCCGTAGGCCCTCCAACGAGGTGATACCAGCACATGTAGTCGGGCGTGATAAGGCATCGGCGGCCTGGTTATCCTTCCCTGGGCGATATTTGATGGTGTAACAGAAGTCGGCGAGTTCGATACGCCAGCGAGTGATTTTCTCGTTCTTAATGTGCTGGGCGTGTAAGGTGTCGTACATGAACGCAACGCTTTGCTGGTCCGTGATGATTTGGAAGCTCCGCCCGAGTAGGTACGGGCGCCATCGCCGAATAGACTCGACGATCGCATACGCTTCCTTTTCAACGGACGAGTGCCTCCGCTCAGCGGAGGTAAGAGTCCGTGAAAAGAAAGCCACGGGACGTCCCCCTTGGGAGAGGGTCGCCGCGATGGCCTGATCCGAGGCGTCACTTTCGAGGACGAACGAGCCGCTCTCGTCGATGGTCGCTACGGCGGCTCGGGCGATGTCGGTCTTAAGACCTTCAAAGGCCGTCAATGCGGCCGAACTCAGGGGAAAAGTGTCGCAGGCCACAAGGGGGCGAAGTTTCGCGGAGAAATTTTGCACCCATTTGGAGTAATGGGCGAACAGCCCAAGGGCGCGTTTCAGGGATGCCCGATCGCAGGGAGGGGCCATGTCGAGCAAAGGTCGCAGACGTTCCTTATCCGGAGAGACAGAGCCATGGGTCACGGTGTACCCCAGAAGATCTATGGTGCGTAGGGAGTATCGGCACTTATCCTCGTTCATAGTTAAGTGATACCGTTGCGTGACCTCAAGGAAGCGCTTCAGATTAGCGTCATGGTGCCCTTGGTCATATCCACAAACCGTAAGGTTATCGAGGTAGACGAAAACATCGGTTAAGTGCTCCCGCGCAACGAGGTCATCCATGGCCCTCTGGAAACAAGCGACCCCGTTCGTCACCCCAAAGGGCAATCGTGTAAATTGGTACAACCGCTGCCCCGACTCGAAAGCGGTATAGATACGATCCGCCCTAGAGATAGGGATCTGGTGGTACGCACTACGGAGATCGAGAGTACTATAGACCGAATACTGGGATACCTGTTGCACTAGCGCGTCCATCCCCGGAAGGGGGTAGGCATCCAGCTGTGTAAAGCGGTTAATCGTTTGGGAATAGTCGATTACCATGCGTTTGCGATGGGCCTCGCTGCGCACCACTAAGACCTGAGCACGCCACGGCGACCTGCTAGGTTCTATGATGCCGTCCTTCAAGAGCTGAGCCGTTTCGTCCGCAATGAATTGCATGTCCGCGCGAGAGTAGCGTCGCGATTTTACCGCGACGGGGGTACAGTCGGAGGTTAGATTGGGGAACAGCGAAAGCGGCCGGACGTCCATTTGCGCTAGGGCGCACACCGTTAGCGCGTCGTCCGGCCCCACAACAAGAGTGTCAGGCCCACCGAACTCCATTACCAGACGTCCATGCAGCTTAAGAAAATCGTGTCCTAGCAGAATATCAGCACATAATGCGGGTAAAACCATAAGGTGTACATCAGGGAAAACCCGTCCCTTTAGCACGAGTTTCAATCGGCATTCCCCTTTCGTGCTGAGCCGCAGTCCCTGGGAAGCCATGAAGATCCGTCTCGTAGACCGCCCGATCCGCCATCCATGCCTGAGCACAAGTCGTTGGTCGATAAAACTATCCGTAGATCCGGTATCCACCAAGGCCTGAACACAATGGCCCTCAACCATAAGGGGAATAAGGGCTTGAGCCAGGCCAGACGAGGCAGCTGGGAGCGGGACTGAGCCCCCCGAATGGGTCGGTCCAGCCTCGCGGGTGGATCCTACACCAGCAGCAGTTTTGCGAGCGTGGCCGGAGGCTGTGTTGGCCATGGGGATCCCATTATCGTCATCAGAGGGCTTTCCCCAGCATTCCGGTGTTTCGCGATTCAAAATCCGACGAGAAAAGGCCTCCGTAGTATTTGACATTGCCTTTTGACACTCCTGGCAGATAAAGGCTTCCGTAGTATCCGAAATCGCCTTTTTACATTTTTGGTCGCTTTGACAAGAGGCTTCCGTAGTATTCGAAATTGCCTTTTTACATTTTACAAAGGCTTCCGTAGTATTCGAAAGTTGCCTTAACTCTTTTGACGGGGCGGGGGCCGCCGTTAGCTCGTGGGCGACTCGAGGAGTACGAGGGGCTTGGTGAAGTGTGGCCCGTGGTTTGGCCAAGGACGCGGCCTTTGTCCCCGATGGAGAATGAGACGGTGGTGGCTGTCCGGTGGCGCCAATCAAGGTCGTCTGAGCGCCCAGCGGGCCGCAGAGAGCGGCCCTCCCCTTCGAAGTCGGGTAAGGTGCTGGGCTCGTGGGTTCTGCTACGAGCCCGTTCAAGGTTGCTGCGCCCGCGCGGCCGCGGCTGCGCGAGTCGAAGGGCCGCGAGCCGCGTGCCGTTTTCTTGCACACTTTCGCGTAATGTCCCTTTAGCGAGCACAAATGGCAAATAGCGTCACGTGCCGGACACACGACTCGGGCATGACGAGGCCCTCCACAAAAAAAACATGCGGCCCCGCGCAAGGCCTTGGGTCTGCTGGTCGTAACGGCAGCTGTCAGGGTAGGGTCATCCTCCGGAGCATCCCGGAGTTCAGCAGGCGGATCCACGTCCTCGTCAGTGGTACTCTCCGGCCGGGCGTGTAGTGAGGTGCCCGCCAAAAGGCGCGTGCGATCATAGGCGTTCGATTGCATCCGCGCTTCGGTATACACCGTTGCTTGCTCAACCGCCGTAGCGAAGGTCAGGTCGGTCTTCTCCAAGAGTTTGAGATGTAGTTCCTGGGAGGAGACCCCTGCTATGAAGGCATCTAAAAGTCGATCATCTTTAGCTTGCTCGGGAGTCCGTGGCTCCTTGACGCTGTCCAGCATGAGCTGCCGGAGCTCCTGGGCGTAATGATCCATAGGCTCGTTGGGCTGCTGCCGTCGCGTCTGCAGCAAATAACGCGCATACACAGGGCTTTTTTCTTTTATGTAAAGCTGCTTGAGCTCCGCGATGGTAAGATCATACGTCGTGCATTGAGCGACCGCGTGGTAGACCCGGTAGTCGATTTTTGAGTGTAATATCGCCAGCTTCGCGGCAGGCGTCGGAGCGGTCTCAGGCTCGTCAAAGAGATGCTCCAGTTGTCGGAGCCAGTGCTTGAGTTGCAAGCCTCCGTCCGTGGCTTGTGGGTCGGCGCTGAAAATGGACACCGTCAACGTCTTGTTGCCAGCCATGTCAGCAGATCTTAAATGCAATTAAGTGTTGTGGAAAACCATTCAGGTCCACACAACTTTAGTCCAACGGTTTGGTTTAATTGCATTTAGATCATCACATCATTCCTGTAAGTAGAAATACACAATAAGCATACGATGCGACATCTCATAAAGCCATTCATATCAGTCAATGCAAGCAAGCTAGATATTCTATAAAGGCGTACCATAAACGAGGCTACCGATGTAACATGTCACAAGGGAGAAGTCTCGGAGCACTGACACAGCAACGGGTCTTATAGTCACGCCCCTAGCGGTGACAACAATGACAGCGAGCAGCGAGCATCCCCACCCGGGTTCAGTACGGATACGATTTCACTACACTTATCTTATCCCCGACAGACCACAGGCAAACGGAACAAGGCTGACTTACACAGGGATTGATGGCAGGGAAGGACAGGTAGTTCGATAGCACAAGGTGCACCTTGGCTCGGGGACAGGATCAAGCACGGTCCAAGAGATGCAGGGAGGCCTCACAGCGCTCGGAGGTGGTGTCTTTCTTTTCTCCAAGCTCAGCGCGCATCTGACGTCACCTCCCTCTTCCTGCGCATGCTCAGCGGGGAGTCACATGCCCTCGGCTGGTTGGCTCCGCCCCAGATGGGACCGGTCCGCCACTCCCATTGGGTGCGGGGGTTACCGGGCTCCGCCCTTGACGAGGAGCTGACAGGGAGCCCCTATTTGGTAACCCCGTCGAGCACATGTTCGATGGCGGCTCGTTGGAAAGGCCTGGTGCCCTCCCAACACCCCCTACCAACCAAGCCGGAGTGAGGACGCGCACTCCCCGCGCCCGCCGCTGCTGTTGTTGTTTCTGAACCGTGAGGAAGAGCTGCGGGGAGGTATTGGGAGGTCCTAAACTTCCTAACGGTGCCATACAATCACATTCTGGTGCAACGAAGGGTCAGAATTAATGGAAACGAGTCCTTAACTGACATAGACTAAGAATAACTAGCAAGATGTCCTATAGTTGTCTACGTGAAATGCGGTGGACCTGAATGCGACATTTAATGGGGGAAATAGGGGGAGGTCGGGTCTACAGAGTGTTGTTTACAGAAAATGGGACTAGGGAATGGGGGATTGGGGATAGTTGGGAAGTATTGAGGAAATAGGGGAATATTTACAAGCGGATATGGATGGATGCAAATCCCATATCCGCAACATTGCACCCTTCTCTACCTCGGGGCGTCCCGACCCGATAAATTTTTACCTACTTTAGTGTGGCACTCAGATGTAGTTCCCTCTACTATTAACTCAACCCTGAGTGCGACAGTTTTACAGATGTTCACAAATGAGTAAATATGTCCCCCTGCGACGTTGCACCCTTCTCCTAACAGAAACACACCCACAGGATAACCGAATCGCGGAAAGCATCCTCAAACTAAACATACAGCCGGTAGGGAGCATCATTTACACAAGACTACACTGATATTTACACTACGATCCAGGACCTGTTCTTTGAGGAACACATGCAGATGTTATGCATAGGGAGAGCACGCATGCCAGCATCGATACACCAACCCACGAGTGCCCTGTGGCCCTACGGCCTTTAATAATGTGCAGAGCACCCCATCCAAGCACCAAAAGCACCACCCCATTATGTACAGTCAGCACCATCCGGTGCACCAATAAAGTGTTCAACAAAAAAAAGGCACAATCAAGTGTCCATGGTCACCGGTGGTGTCGCAGCCGGCCGATGTTCTGCCGCTGGTCTTGCCTTCATGGAGTGCACTTGGCCTTCTGGCTTCTTTAGAAATAAAGAAAGGCGCCAACCGCGTCCATTTCTAAATTGTGGCCGTCAGGGGGGCCAACTAAAAGTGGTTCACCTGTATGGCATAGGTGCCACGTTGACCCAGAGGTCCATCCACGGGTGGTGCTTGACCGCAAAAGAACTGCGGTCCATTGTGGGCGGCCACAAAAATTGCGGTCCATATGGTGTATCGATCCAGGCGGCAAGCAGCGGAAGTACAGGCCCACAACTGCGGAGCCAGCACCTCTCTCTCCTCTCTCTCTGCCCCAAAGCCAGATCCTCGGAGGTGGGAGACAAAAGAAGACAAGTGAGTAAGGTGGTAAGGGCGCAAAAGTGCACGCAATACTAGGTAATGCACACTGGGGGCACATGGGAACCAGGTGAGACAGGTACGTTCCTACCGTACGTCCCCCCCCCCACCAGGTAACCTACATTGCCCCTCCCTTACCCCTTACTGTATCCACAAAACACAACACTACCCATAAACATCTACTTTACACATCAACAACGTCCCTACTGTCTTCCCCGTTCCTCCCATAAACCAAATTCGTCTTCTCTCCCTCCTAACCAATCAAATTTGCCATTTCCAACTCTCATCAAAATTTGCCATCACCAATTCATCATCAGTCCCTCCTAAGGAGGGAGAGATGGAATCACCCCAATGTCTCATCCACGTCGTGATGCGTCTCACAAATCCACACAGCAATTCTCCTTTCCTGCAACACAGAACAAAGGAACACAGGTGTGGAGTCATCATCACCACCTCAGGTAAGTGGCTGCGTATGGTGCGACAGGTTCATCAATCCTAACTATTTCCTAAATGACTTTAACAACTTTACATTACCCGGGGTCTTTCCCTGCCAATCCATTGGCCAACTTACACTATGGGTTCTAAAAACCAATTCCCATTGACCAAACTGTGGTGCTTCTCAAGTTGGGGTCTCACTCCCCCGATTCATCACTCGGTGCCCCCGCACAATTTCGGTGGCTGGGTCGTGTGACGCTCCCAGCTGGTCCGCCCACCTGCACACCTCCACCACTGTTGTTGCCTACCGAGCTCACCTGCTCCTCACCCTAACCTAACTAACTGGGGAAGGCCCTCTCGCACTCTCACCCCCTCAGTGCCCTCTCTGGCACGGGCTGCCCGATCCACACCCGGGATCCTCAGGCACCCACTGACACTAACGGCTCCCAGAGCCCACCTGCGGCCTCACCTGGCCGACATCTAACAGTGGCGGAGTGCCCAACCATTCACACTCATACTAACAGGCCACACGACCAGCCAATTTCAACACACCAATGCACCCATCCACAATACCATTCTGCATCCGCACCACAAATGCCAATATCCAACCACAATTTACCTATACCTTCTAACTATTCTTTAAACTACCCTCCCCGGGTACTCGTGAAAAGGGGTCCACTCTTCCCCCATTCACACCTTCGCACCATGCACACCACTCCGTACCACTAACTCCAACTCTCTCCACACCACTCATTCTCTGCTCCATATATTCCACACACCTGTGCTTGCACACCTGTGCTCTCATACTTGGTGCCGCCTGCACCCTTCTCTCCCCCAAGCGCATTCGCGCTGATCCACAACACTCACTACTCATACACTGCTCCACACACCTGTCCAGTTCTCACACAGCATCATCTCATCTAACTACTCCCCTCTGAAACTTGCGCTTCCCAGTCGTCCCTTTAAACTATGGCGCTCCCTCGTCATTATCATCCATACTAATCTACCTGCGTCCCCACTACAGGTATCAGTCACTAACTAAACCTTAACGTTACCTAATGTCATCTTCTAGGGCCCTACACACAATATCCTAACCCACCCGGGCTAGTTTTCACTGCCATACACCCCATAATCTATAGCGCATCTGCCCCCCCTCATGGGAAGGGTGGCAGGGATGCCACCCTTACCCACCATCATACGGCACGAGTGGGACCTTGTGGGACCACCTCGTATGTGAGTCGCTGCCCGCCTGCCGGACCCCGTGCGTCGCCCCTTGCGGGGTCAGCGCGGGGCCGAACCGGCCGGGCCCCCACAGTACATTACCCCCAAGGGGCTCCCATGCCTCCCCTGTCCCTCTAAAAACTACCCCTGTTGGTGTCGATGCATGGGTCACACTTCCGCAACCCGCTACCCATTCCATACCACCACAACCTTGCTCACTCACACCTCGCACCTCTCCCATCACCGGACCCTCTCGCTCGCACCCTCGTTCCATACCCTCCGGACCAGCCATACACCTCACTCTTGGCCTCTCACGAACATCCGGGTCCATCTCGACCCCCAAGCTTATTAAATCACCTGGCGCATCATACGCACGACCATATTGGTCACCACTTACACCGGGTCCTCTTTCTCTTCGCTTCTCCTCCATCACCTGCGAATCCCTCATCCGGTTAATGAGCACATCATCACGATCCGAACACAGACTTTGGACCAATTCTTTTACTTCCTCCTTTATCTCTTTCTTATCCTCTCTCCGTCGCTTCTTAATTTCGCTCACCCCTTCTTCCACTTCTTCTAATTTCTGCTTCACCTCCTTCATCTCCTCGTGCGCCCCCTTAAGTTCTTCCTCTAACTCCACCTTATTTTTTTCTATGTGCTCCCGCACCTCCCGCTCTTTAACCTCCATCACCTCTACCACCTTGTTCATTTTCCTCGTCAGGTCCTCATGTACCGTCTGACACTCTTTTTTAATTACCCCTACGTCCGTTTTCATCTCCTTCTGTGTCGATTTAAAACCCTCTATTACCGCTGTGTTCTTCTTTACCTGGTCCCCCAACTCCTTTTGTCCCACTGTCAGTTGTTCTACTCCCAGCGTCAACTCCTCTATACCACCTTGCAATTTTACAGTCCCCTTTCTCACCTCCTTCTCCATGCGCTCCTTACAGTGCCTCACCTCCTCGCGCACTCCTCCGACCTCCTCACTCACACCTCTTCTGATCTCCTCTCCCATCACTTGCATCTCCTGCCCAGATGCCACCCTCATCTGCTCCATTTCCTCCCTGTGAGCATCCAATTTAGTTTCTACCCCCATTCTGACCCCCTCTATCTGCTGCCCCATTTTTTAAACTTCCCTTTCCGCTTGGTCCCTCATGTCCCTCAATTTGCCTTCCATACTGTTTTCTAACCCCTCTAACCCCTTTTTCATCCCTTCCATTTGATTCTCTTGAGCGGCCATTCTGTTTTCTACCCCCGTTAACCCCCCCTGTATTTCCCCTAATCTATTGTCTAATCCCTCTATTCTACTCCCTAACCCTCCGATCTGGGCCCCCATGTCATTCCTCAATTTCTCGCTATTGGACCCCATCCTTTGTTCTAACCGTTCCCCCATTTCTCCCATTTTGCCCCCCATTCTGCCCCCCAATCGCTCACTATCAGCCCTCATCTCGTCCTTCTGCAGGTTGAGGGATGCCTGCATTTGTACCATAAATTGCTCCATGAGGGCCTGCATTTGGGCCATCCCTCCCACTTGTGCAGCGGGTGCGGCCGCCGTAGCCATGTGCGAGGCGCCATTTTGCGCGCCCGTAACCTCGTGCGCGAGGACGCCATTTTGCGAACCTGCCGCCCTCACTGCTTCGCTCTCCTCATGTCCCTCAATTTGGTCCTGGATCGACCCTGCCTCACTCTCCTCTACCGGAACCCAGCCGTCTTGATCTGCCATAGCGCGACTTTCAAAATTCGGGTTTTCCTTTAAAAACAAAACAATTTCCAACTGCTTGTAATTTTGAGCACGTTAAGCGCGCTTCGGGCCTCGTATCTCACTCCTCGACACCAATTGTTACGGATCGCGGATTAGATGTTATTATGGGCCGAACGGATGGTCCACCGCGACCTAACAGTTCCCCCGATTCTTCCCCAACTCACCCGATTCCACTCGAACGTTGGCCAAATCGCGCTACGCTAAATCAATGATGGAAAGGACACAACGACTGGGATAGATGAAACGACGCAAGGGGTACAGTTCTCAAGACCTCCGGAGGAGGATATAATTAGTGGTGGAGAAAAGGGGTAGATTACAAGGTAGAGTGAGGTAAAAGACACAGAAGAGATGGGCACTTAGTTACAGTCTTATCTTATCCCTGACAGACCACAGGCAAACAGAACAAGGCTGACTTACACAGGGATTGATGGCAGGGAAGGACAGGTAGTTCGATAGCACAAGGTGCACCTTGGCTCGGGGACAGGATCAAGCACGGTCCAAGAGATGCAGGGAGGCCTCACAGCGCTCGGAGGTGGCGTCTTTCTTTTCTCCAAGCTCAGCGCGCATCTGACGTCACCTCCCTCTTCCTGCGCATGCTCAGCATGGAGTCACATGCCCTCGGCTGGTTGGCTCCGCCCCAGATGGGACCGGTCTGCCACTCCCATTGGGTGTGGGGGTTACCGGGCTCCACCCTTGACGAGGAGCTGACAGGGAGCCCCTATTTGGTAACCCCGTCGAGCACATGTTCGATGGCGGCTCGTTGGAAAGGCCTGGTGCCCTCCCAACACCCCCTACCAACCAAGCCGGAGTGAGGACGCGCACTCCCCGCGCCCGCCGCTGCTGTTGTTGTTTCTGAACCGTGAGGAAGAGCTGCGGGGAGGTATTGGGAGGTCCTAAACTTCCTAACGGTGCCATACAATCACATTCTGGTGCAACGAAGGGCCAGAATTCATGGAAACGAGTCCTTAACTGACATAGACTAAGAATAACTAGCAAGATGTCCTATAGTTGTCTACGTGAGATGCGGTGGACCTGGATGTGACATTTAATGGGGGAAATAGGGGGAGGTCGGGTCTACAGAGTGTTGTTTACAGAAAATGGGACTAGGGAATGGGGGATTGGGGATAGTTGGGAAGTATTGAGGAAATAGGGGAATATTTACAAGCGGATATGGATGGATGCAAATCCCATATCCACAACAATATATTATATATATATATATATATATATATATATATATATATATATATATATATATATATATATATATATATATATATATATATATATATATATATATTGTTGCGGATATGAGGACTGTATATTTTTTTGATTGTGTGCTTTATTATTATTATTATTGTTTATTCTGCGCCCCCTGCCTCCGGAGCTGTGTAAAGGTGAAAGGGCATCCCATAATTAGTCCACAAGCATACACGTCAGCCAATAATAGAATACCCCTGTTCGATAGTTATATCTTATTCTGTGTTTTAGAGTAAGGCTGTGTCTCCCATTAATTGAAGTACTCCATTGCACCAGTGAAAGAGAATAGATCCCCTTTCATTCCCATCCCCAAAATCTCCATTTCCTTTCACATCCCCTTTCGTCATTGCCAAGCCTCGATTGCCAATTACATCCCCTCCAAAACCACCATTGAACATGTGCTCGGGTCGGGGAAGAGGGGCGTGCCCGCCCGTCGTCATCAAGGGCGGAACCAGAGGGTCGCGTGACCAACCAGGGCCGAGGTGAGCACACCGATGGGCGTGTCCTAAAGGCCGGCGGCTTGATCGCCGGAGGCGCTATAAAGGCGCGCGCGCAAGAAGCGTGGAGAGTCGGTGGTGAGGAGTGAGTGGACCAAGAGAGAGAAAGAGTGGTTGGACCAAGAAAGAGAAAGAGTGGTTGGACCAAGAGAGAAAGAGTGGTTGGACAGGGAGACGTGCAAGAGTGTTGTTGAGTTGAGGGTTTGGACCAGACGAGTCAGACGAGTCCTGGCAAAGCAAGCGGCGGCCACAGCAGCAACAACACCCAACAGCCGCTTGGGGCCTGGACGGCGGTTTTGAGCAGGGCCGCGAAGGAACGGCGGCTGCTAAACGCGCCGATCGTGCTGCAGGACCCCCTTGGACCTTCCTCTCCCTCCAGCCATCCACCTCCTGCCTTTCCACCCTTCTTGTGTACGTGAGTTTGTTTTGTTTGTTCTGTCCCTGGGTTAATTAAGTCTGTATAAGCTAGTATTTGCACTGTGTCACCTGCGTCTTATGTGTTGTAAATAAACGTGACTGCTTTCTTTTTGCTTGTGTGTATAATAAATCCAATTACTCTTCTGTCCGTCTTCTCGTCTTATTCCTTTTCCTCTTTGCATTTCGTCGTTTTAGAGTTTTCCAGATTGGGCAGCTGCGGTGCGATACGGCCAAAGTTCTGGGTGAATCGGGTGAGTCGGGGAACAACTGTTCGGTCGCGGAGCCTTCGCTCGGCAAACAACATCCTAAACCGCGATCAGTAACAATTGGTGTCGGGAAGTGGGATTGGACCCGAAGCGCGCTTAACGCGCTCAAAATTACAAAATACCGAAATTGCTTTTGTTTTACAAAACCCGAATTTTGAAATCGCGCCATGGCTGGTCAAGGCGACGGGATGCCGGTGGGAGAGATAGACGGGGTAGAATCGACCCAGGACCTCGGGGAAATGTATGTGGAGGAAGGAGAGGAGGAGAACATTGGCGATGTGGTTGAGGGGGTATCAGGCGCACAAAATGGCGTCCTCGCGCACGTGGGTGTAGCGGCACCAAATTTTGCCGCGCCCGCGACCGTAGCAGCGCCACTGGTGGATTGGAATCTTTTTATGATCCAAATGAAGGCCCTTATGGATGCTCAGAGTGAGCGATTGGAGGGCCAAATGGGGGTAATGGGGAACCGGATGGATGCTCAAGGTGAGCGATTGGAGGGCCAAATGGGGGTAATGGGGAACCGGATGGATGCTCAGGGTGAGCAAATGGGGGTAATGAGGGACGAAGCGAGGGGTACCGGTGAGAAGTTAGACAATAATTTTGAGGGGTTAGACAACGGGATAAAAGAGGTGAAAAATGGGTTAATGGGGTTAGAAAATAGGATGGAGGACAAATTGCAGGAAATAGGGGAACAATCTGCCAGGGAAATCAAACGAATGGGGAACCAGATAGAGGAGGTGCAAATCGGGTTAGAAACCAAATTGGATGCTCAGAGGGATGAATTGGGACAGATGAGGGTGGCATCTACAAAAGAGATGGAGGAGATGAAAGAGGGGATACGACAAGGTGTGGGTGAGGAGGTCTCGGGGCTACGCGAGGAGGTAAAGCGAGGTGAGAAGCGTATGGAGAAAGAGGTGAGAAATAATACGGCTAGGTTACAGGGGGGAATAGAGGGTCTGATGAAGGGAGTAGAACAGCTGACAGTCGGACAAAGGGAACTAGCGGACCAAGTGGAAAAGAACACTGCAATCATCGGGGGTTTAAAAGCGACACAAAAGGACATTAAAAACGAATTAATAGCAACACAAAAGGAATGTCAGATGGTACATGAGGGGTTGACGAAGAAGTTGGAGGAGGTGACAGAAGTAATGGAGACGAAGGACCGACAGGTGAGGACGCACATAGAAACGGTTAAGGTGGCGTTAGAGGAAGAGATAGAGGGGGCGCACCGGGAGATGAAGGAGGTAAAGGAAAAATTAGAGGAGGTGGAAGAAGAGGTGAGTGAAATTAAGAAGAGACGGACAGAAACTAAGAGAGAAATACAGGAGGAGGTGATGGAATATGTACAAGGTCGGTGCTCAACTCATGATGTGCTGCTCACTAACCAAATAAAGAGTTTGCAGGTGGCAAAAGAGGTGCGGAGACGAGGTGCCAAGGTGAGTGGCGAAATATTCGGCAATCTATCTATAATTCCAGTAATCTCTGTGTGTATGTTTGTATGTTTGTATGTTTGTATGTTTGTCTGTGACCGCTGTTTCTCGACAACCACGGGTCCGATATACTTGAAACTTGCCAGGTATATTGCTGGGGACCTGAGGATGTGCCTTTTCAAGGTTTCATATTAATCGGACAAGTAGTTACCGAGCTATGGCGATTTCTTTACCAAACTCCGCAAGCAAACTCCGCAAGCTTTGGACCAAACCATTTCATGTAAAGAGAGGGGGGGGATTGTCACCGTACTCGCAAGCCGTTCGCTTTGGTCCAAACCATTTCATGTAAATAGAGGGGGGGGATTGTCACCGTACTCGCAAGCCGTTCGCTTTGGACCAAACCATTTCATGTAAATAGAGGGGGGGGATTGTCACCGTACTCGCAAGCCGTTCGCTTTGGACCAAACCATTTCATGTAAATAGAGGGGGGGGGGGGGGATATAATTTTAGATATATATATAGTACGGGCATGCCCTAGTGTATATGATGTGAGGAAAGCTTCAGTCGGCTTGAGGATTGGTTTGGATCCGGGTGTTCGTGAAAGGCCGTTGGTGAAGTGTGCGACAGGTCTGGTGTGCGAAAAAAGAGGTGTGCGAGAATGTCCGACCAGGGGGTGTGTGAGGAAAAAGTGCGCGCCGACCAGTGAGTGTGCTGTCGAGAGTGAGTCGGTCGTAGCGCGTGTGCGAGGGAGCACATGGAAGCGCGGTGTGGTAAGTGTTACGGAGGAAGTAACGAAAGAGTGTGCGCAAGAGGATGTGCGAGAAAGGTGTGTAACGGACAGGTGCATGGGGAAAGAGTGCGCTGTCAAGAGTGAGGGAGAATGCACGCCTGTGGTGAGTGTTACAGAGGATGTAACGGGAGAGTGTGCGCAAGAGTGTGCGTGAGAAAGGTGTGTAACGGACGGGTGCATGAGGAAAGAGTGCGCTGTCGAGAGTAAGGGTGAGTGCGCTGTCAAGAGTGGAGGTGAAAGCAGTGAGAGTGACACGGAGCGTGAGTTGGTTGTGACAGGTGAGCGAGGATGTACACCTGGAATGGAAGGATGCACACCTGGAATGGTAGAGCGTGTGTGGGAATGCACACTTGAGTTGGTCGTGAGGCACGTGGTTGGGTGTGCGAGTGAAAGGACACCAGTGATTGTCACAGAGGAGGTGACCGAGGAGGGGGCGCGAAGAGGTGTGTTGGTGAGGTGTGCGAGCGACGAATGTGTGCCAAGGTGTTCGGTGGTCAGGTGTGTGACCAAGTCTGTGAGCGGAATGAGTGTACCGAGGTGTGTAAGGAAAGGTACGAGGAGCATGGGAACAGCTGGAGGTATGAGCAAGAAAGGGGTAGCGTATGCGTGTAAGCATCCAGGTGAGGCATCGACGGTAACCGGGTTAGCGGTTAGAGCGACTTATAGCCGAATCGGGCCCTCGGTGCGTGCCGGGCTTCGCGTGCCGCGAGAACCAGCGGGGATCCGAGCCACGGCGGGTTCGAAAGGACCGCCGTACGCGATCCACGCTGGGCCTCGCTTGGAACGGCCGCGTCCGTGCTCAACTAGGCGGAGCGGGCAGCTCGATAGGAAGGGTCGTCATGGCGACCACTTTTTGTTGAGACGTGCCGGCAGGTCGAGATCGGGACATTGGATGGCTCCACGCCGAGGTGGTGCGTGGGATCTCGGCCCGGGTAAGCCCCCGCCCCTGCCCCGAATGCGGGACGTATCCAGCCGCTGGCACAAAACAACCCGCATTCATTGCTCGGCTGTATGAAGCCGAGCTTTAGAAGGGAATTGGCGCACCGAGAGGATCTAATAAGTAGACGGGTGATGAGGTTAGTGTTTTGGACCCAAAATTAGAAAAAGGCAAAATTTGATGATTGGTACGGTGATTAGCAGTAAATGGCAAATTGTTGATTTGTTGGATTTGGTGTGCAAAATTGATAGTGGGACCTCCCCGATGTGGTGGGATGGCAACTCTGTCATCCCTCACAGAGGGGGGGCAAAGGAGCACTAGTTTTATGGGGTTGATGGCAGTGGAAACTAGCCCGGGTGGGTTAGGATATTGTGTGTAGGGACCTAGAAGATGACATTAGGTAACGTTAAGGTTAGTTAGTGACAAGGATACCTGCAGTGGGGACGCAGGTAGATTAGTGTGGATGATAATGATGAGGGAGCGCAATAGTTTAAAGGGGCGACTGGGAAGCGCAAGTTTCAGAGGGGAGTAGTTAGATGAGATGATGCCGTGTGTATGGTGAACAGGTGTGATTGCACAGGTGTGCAACTGAACAGGTGGATGGAGCAGTGTATGAGTGAGTGATGGTGATGTGTATTGTGATGACCAAATGGTCCAGGAAGAAAGGAGGGTGCAGGTGGCACCAGGTATGATTGCACAGGTGTGCAACGACAGGTGAATGGAGAACAGGTGTATGGAATAAATGGTATGGAGTCTTGAGATGGATGGTCGTGGAGTGAGTAGGATGGAAACTGTGGAGTGGAGTGGATGGTGCGAAGGTGTGAATGGGGGAAGAGTGGACCCCCATCACGAATACCCGGGGCGGGTAGTGTAAGTGTTAGGTAGAGGGTACAGGTAAATTGTGGTTGGATATTGGCATCTGTGGTGCGAGTGGAAGAATGATGTTTGGATGGGTGCATTAGTGTTGTGGAAATGGCTGGGCGTGTAGCCTGTTAGTGTGTGTAGTTGGTTTGGGCACTCCACCACTGTGAGGATGTCGGCCAGGTGAGGCCGCAGGTGGGCTCTGGGAGCCGGTAGTTGTTGTGGATGGGGCCCGAGGATCCGGAGGACGGACCCGGGTAGCCCAGTGCCAGAGGGCACCAAGGGGTGACAGAGCCAGGAGGGGCTTTCCCCAGTTAGATAGGTTAGGGTGAGGAGCAGGTAAGCTCGGGTGGCAACTACAGTGGTGGAGGTGTGCAGGTGGGTAGACCTGCTGGGAGAGCTACACGTCGCAGCCCAGAAATTGTGCGAGGGCACCGGGAGATGAATCGGGGGGAGTGAGACCCCAAATTGAGAAGCACCACAGTTTGGTCAATGGGAATTGGTTTTTAGAACCCATAGTGTAAGTTGGCCAATGGATTGGCAGGGAAAGACCCCGGTAGTGTAAAGTGTGTTAAAGTCATTTAGAGGATAGTTAGGATTGAAGTCTCCTCACACCATCTGCATCCACTCACCTGAGGTGACAGGTAACTCCACACCATGCCATGTTTTATTATTTTTCATTAATGCAAATGTTTGGATTGTGAGACGCATCATGACGTGGGTGTGACATTGTGCTTTGATGTTCCATCTCTTCCTCCTTATGAGGATTGATGATGAATTTGGTGATGGCAAATTTTGAAGTAGAGGGATTGTGGAGACGAATTTGGTATAGGAGAAATATGGGGAAGACGTGACAGTAGTGACGAATTTGTAAATGGGTAGATTTTGTAAATATGGGGTAAGGGCAAGGGTAGTGTAGGTGACAGGGGGGTGACGTACGGTAGGGACGAGCTTTCTCACTTCGCCCTCCGTACGCATTTCGCCTTGCATTGCCTTATTGATGTGTACCCTTGTGACCTTACCCCTCGCTCAATTGTCTCTTTTGTCTCCCACATGACCTGTGCGCCATTGGGCGCCGAGGGGAGCGTGCGTGGGTCGGCCATTGTGCACCCGAAATTCCCAGAACCAGCTGTCTGCATCGATGCACCACATTATGGACCACATGCCTGTGGCGGAGCACCACTGATGGACCCCATGGGTTGGGACATGGCCCCTCTGCTGGAACCGGCCATGAGGGCCCGAAATCTTGCTGGCGGACCTTGGCCACAGGGCACCGATGCCACACAGGTGAAGCACACGTAGTCGGCCCTGTGGGCCATAAATAAAATAAATAAAAATGGACACATTGGGCACACTTTATTGCAAATAGGCCGCCAGTAAGAAAATGAAAGAATGACAACATCTGGAAGAACAAATAATAATAACCAGCAGAGGGAGCCGAAGAGCAAGAGACCACCTGCAGGGTTAGGGGTTGTTGATTTTATTTTGATTGAACATTGATGAACAATGTTGACTGCACCGATTGGTGCTTGGGGGTGTATTGGTGCGTTTTTGGGTGCTTTCATGGTGCATTGATGCAGAGCAGACTGTCTCCCCCCCAGAAAGAACAATCACAGGTCCTGGGTTAGTCTTGTAAATAAAAATAGCGTCATTGTAAATAATGCTCCCCACCGTCAGTGTGTAGTTTGAAGACCATTCCGCAATTCGGTTAACTGTGGGCGTAAGTCTGTTAGGCAGGGTGCAATGGAGCAGCGGGACACATTTATTTATGTTTTAAAACTGTCGCACTCAGGGTCAGGTTAAAAGTAGAGGGAACTACACCTACGTGTCACACTAAATAAAAGTTGTAGGCCCGGGTCGTGCCTAAGAGGAGAAGGGTGCAGTGTTGCGGATATGAGGACTGTATATTTTTTTGATTGTGTGCTTTATTATTATTATTATTGTTTATTCTGCGCCCCCTGCCTCCGGAGCTGTGTAAAGGTGAAAGGGCATCCCATAATTAGTCCACAAGCATACACGTCAGCCAATAATAGAATACCCCTGTTCGATAGTTATATCTTATTCTGTGTTTTAGAGTAAGGCTGTGTCTCCCATTAATTGAAGTACTCCATTGCACCAGTGAAAGAGAATAGATCCCCTTTCATTCCCATCCCCAAAATCTCCATTTCCTTTCACATCCCCTTTCGTCATTGCCAAGCCTCGATTGCCAATTACATCCCCTCCAAAACCACCATTGAACATGTGCTCGGGTCGGGGAAGAGGGGTGTGCCCGCCCGTCGTCATCAAGGGCGGAGCCAGAGGGTCGCGTGACCAACCAGGGCCGAGGTGAGCACACCGATGGGCGTGTCCTAAAGGCCGGCGGCTTGATCGCCGGAGGCGCTATAAAGGCGCGCGCGCAAGAAGCGTGGAGAGTCGGTGGTGAGGAGTGAGTGGACCAAGAGAGAGAAAGAGTGGTTGGACCAAGAAAGAGAAAGAGTGGTTGGACCAAGAGAGAAAAGAGTGGTTGGACAGGGAGACGTGCAAGAGTGTTGTTGAGTTGAGGGTTTGGACCAGACGAGTCAGACGAGTCCTGGCAAAGCAAGCGGTGGCCACAGCAGCAACAACACCCAACAGCCGCTTGGGGCCTGGACGGCGGTTTTGAGCAGGGCCGCGAAGGAACGGCGGCTGCTAAACACGCCGATCGTGCTGCAGGACCCCCTTGGACCTTCCTCTCCCTCCAGCCATCCACCTCCTGCCTTTCCACCCTTCTTGTGTACGTGAGTTTGTTTTGTTTGTTCTGTGCCTGGGTTAATTAAGTCTGTATAAGCTAGTATTTGCACTGTGTCACCTGCGTCTTATGTGTTGTAAATAAACGTGACTGCTTTCTTTTGGCTTGTGTGTATAATAAATCCAATTACTCTTCTGTCCGTCTTCTCGTCTTATTCCTTTTCCTCTTTGCATTTCGTCGTTTTAGAGTTTTCCAGATTGGGCAGCTGCGGTGCGATACGGCCAAAGTTCTGGGTGAATCGGGTGAGTCGGGGAACAACTGTTCGGTCGCGGAGCCTTCGCTCGGCAAACAACATCCTAAACCGCGATCAGTAACAATATATATATATATATATATATATATATATATATATATATATATATATATATATATATATATATATACATATATATACATATACATATATATATATATATATATACATATATATACAATAGACATATACATACATATATATACATATACATATATATATATATATATATATACATATATATACAATATACATATACATATACATATATATATATATATATATATATATATATATATATATATATATATATATATTGTTGCGGATATGGCATTTGGCCTCCATATCCGCTTGTAAATATTCCCCTATTTCCCCAATACTCCCCAACTATCCCCAATCCCCCATTCCCTAGTCCCATTGCCTGTAAATAACACTCTGTAGAACCGACCTTCCCCTTTTTCCCCCATTAAATGTCGTGCCCAGGTCCACCGCATCTCACGTAGACAACTTTCGGACATCTTGCTAGTTATTCTTAGTCTATGTCAGTTAAGGACTCGTTTCCATTAATTCTGACTCTTCGTTGCACCAGAATGTGATCGTATGGCACCAGTAGTGAGTTTAGGACCTTCCCATACCTCCTCCCATCTTCTTCCCCAAACAACAACTACAACAACAACTACAACAACTACAACAACGGCGCGCGCGGGGAGTGTGCGTCCTCACTCCGGCTCGGTTAGCCGCCATTACCCATGTGCGCCGACGGGGTTACCACGAAGGGGCTGCCTGTCGGCCCCTCGTCAAGGGCGGAGCCGGTAACCCCCCGCACCCAATGAGAAGCAACGGGCCGATTCCATCTGGGGCGGAGCTAACGAGCCGAGGGCGTGTCACTCCCCGCCGGAGATACGCAGCGACTTACCGGATGTGAAGTCAGATGCGCCTCAGCCACGAACGAGAGAACCAGACGCCACCTCGAGCGCTGTGAGACCTCCCGCATCTCTGGACCGGACCGGGTCGATTCTGTCCCTGAGCCAAGGTGCACCTTGAGCCATCGAATACCCGCTTTCCTTGCCATCAATCCCCGTGTGAGTCAGTTTTGTCCTGTTTATCTGTCGTCTGTCGGGGCTATTATAAGACCGTAATTAAGTGCCTACCTTACTATGCTGTCTCTCACATCCCTGTAATCTGACCTTCCGCAATATTATAACCTCCTCCGGAGGTCTTGAGAACTGAACCCTTGGTGTCGTGTCATTTTAACCCAGCCGTTGTGTCCTTTTCCTCAATTGATTTAGTGTAGCGCGACTCGGCAAACGTTCGAGTATAATCGGGTAAACGTGCAGACGCGGTCATACCAAACCGCTCGGTAAACCAACATCCACAACCGCGTCTGTAACATTTGGTGTCAGGAGTGTCGGATTCGGACCTGGGACTAAATTTATTAGGCCCAAATTTTGGAACACCAATTGTACCACTAGGGTAACAATTGGTGTTGGGAGGTAGAATTCGATCCGGAGCGCGTTTTACGCGCTCGAAATTATAACGGCGAAATTTGATTGTGTTTTACGAAAATAAAAACCCGAATTTTGAAAGTCGCGCTATGGCGGATCAAGACAGCTGGGGTCCGGTAGAGGAGAGTGAGGCAGGGTCGGTCCAGGACCAAATTGAGGGACGTCAGGAGAGCGAAGCAGCGAGGGTAGCAGACGCACAAAATGGCGCCTCGCTGGTCACGGCGACCGCGCCCGCGACCGTGGCAGCGCCCCTGGTGGATTTGAACCTTTTTTTTCTACAAATGAAGGCCCTTATGGACAAGAATAGCGAAGAAATGGAAAGCAGAATGATGGGGGTAATGGGGAACCGGATGGATGCTCAGAGTGAGCGATTGGAGGGCCAATTGGGGGTAATGGGAAACCAAATGGGGGTAATGAGGGACGAAGCGAGGGGTACCGGTGAGGGGTTAGACAACGGGATAAAAGAGGTAAAGAATGGGTTAACGGGGGTGGAAAACAGAATGGCTGCCCAGGAGAATCAGTTAGAGGGGGTAAAAAATGGGTTAGAGGGGTTAGAAAACAGAATGGAAGGCAAATTGAGGGACATGAGGGACCAAGCGGAAAGGGAAGTTAAACAAATGGGGCAGCAGATAGAGGGGGTCAGAATGGGGGTAGAAACCAAACTGGATGCTCACAGGGAGGAAATGGAGCAGATGAGGGTGGCATCTGGGCAGGAGATGCAAGTGATGGGAGAGGAGATCAGGAGAGGAGTGAGTGAGGAGGTCGGAGGAGTGCGTGAGGAGGTGAGGCACTGTAAGGAGCACATGGAGAAGGAGGTGAGAAAGGGGACTGTAAAATTGCAAGGGGGCATAGAGGACCTGACGCAGGAAGTAGAACAACTGACAGAGGGACAAAAAGAACTAACGGACCAGGTAAAGAAGAACACAGCGGTAATAGGAGGGTTAAAAGCGACACAAAATGACCTAAAAAATGACTTGGTAGCGACGAAGAGGGAATGTCAGATGGTACGTGAGGGACTGACAACGAGGTTGGACGAGGTGATAGAGGTAATGGAGACGAAGGACCGGCAGGTGAGGACGCACATGGAAACGGTCAAGGTAGCCTTGGAGGACGAGCTTGAGGAGACGTACCGGGAAATAAAAGAGGTGAAGCAGAAATTAGAAGAAGTGGAAGAAGGGGTGAGCGAAATTAAGAAGCGACGGAGAGAGGATAAGAAAGAGATAAAGGAGGAAGTAAAAGAATTGGTCCAAAGTCTGTGTTCGGATCGTGATGATGTGCTCATTAACCGGATGAGGGATTCGCAGGTGATGGAGGAGAAGCGAAGAGGAAGAGGACCCGGTGTAAGTGGTGACCAAGATGGTCGTGCGTATGATGCGCCAGGGGATTTAAGAAGCTTGGGGGTCGAGATGGACCCGGGTGTTCGTGAGAGGCCGTTGGTGAAGTGTGCGACAGGTCTGGTGTGCGAAAAAGGAGGTGTGCGAGAAAGTCCGACTCTGGGGTGTGTGAGGAAAAAGTGCGTGCCAAGGAGTGAGGGTGCTGGCGAGAGTGAGTCGGTCGTAGCGCGTGTGCGAGGGAGCACATGGAAGCGCGGTGTGGTAAGTGTTACAGAGGGTGTGACGGGAGAGTGTGCGCGAGAAAGGTGTGTGACCGACAGGTGCATGGGGAAAGAGTGCGCTGTCAAAGGCAAGGAAGAATGCACGCCTGTGGTGAGTGTTACAGAGGGTGTGATGGGAGAGTGTGCGCAAGAGTGTGCGCGAGAGAGGTGTGTAACGGACGGGTGCATGAGGAAAGAGTGCGCTGTCAAGAGTAAGGGTGAGTGCGCTGTCAAGAATGGAGGTGAGAGTAGTGAGAGTGACAAGGAGCGTGAGTTGGTTGTGACAGGTGAGAAAGGAAGCACACCTGGAATGGTAGAGCGTGAGTGGGAATGCACGCTGGAATTGGTGGTGAGGCATGTGGTTGGGTGTGCGAATGAGAGCACACCTGTGATTGTCACAGAGGAGGTGACAGAGGAGGGGGCGCGAAGAGGTGTGTTGGTGAGGTGTGCGACCAACGAATGTGTGCCAAAGTGTTCGGTGGTCAGGTGTGTGACCAAGGCTGTGAGTGGAATGAGGGTACCGAGGTGTGTAAGGAAAGGTACGAGGAGCATGGGCACGGCTGGATGTGTGAGCAAGGAACGGGCTGCGGGGTGTAAGAATCCAGGTGAAGCATCGACGGTAACCAGGTTAGAGGTTAGGTCGACTTTTAGCCGAAGCGGGCCCTCGGTGCGTGCCGGGCCTCGCTTTGAACGGCCGCGTCCGTGCTCCACTAGGCGGAGCGGGCAGCTGGATAGGAAGGGTCGTCATGGCGACCACGTTTTGTTAAGAGGTGCCGGCAGGTCGAGATCGGGACATTGGATGGCTCCACGCCGAGATGGTGCGTGGGATCTCGGCCCGGGTAAACCTCCTTCCCTGCACCGAATGCGGGACGTATCCAGCCGCTGGCACCACACAACCCGCAGTCATGGCTTGGCTTTACGAAGCCGGGCTTTGGACAGGAATTGGCGCACCGAGAGGATGTAATAAGTAGACGGGTGATGGTGATAGTGATAGTGATTTAAAACGAAATTTAGAAAAGTGAGTAGAATTGGCAGTAAATGGAAAATTTTTGAATTGGTTGGAATCTGGACGAACAAAATTGATAGTGAGAGACCCCCGATGTGGTGGGATGGCAAATCCACCATCCCTCACAGACGTGGAGGCAAATGCGCAATAGTTTATGGGGTGGCTATGACAACCGAGCCAGGGAGGGCTTGGATAATTGTAGGGATCTAGCGAAGATGACATTAGGTAACGTTAAGGTTAGTTAGTGACTGATACCTGTAGTGGGGACGCAGGTAGTTTAGTGTGGTTGATAATGACGTGGGAGCGCAATAGTTTAAAGGGACGACTGGGAAGCGCAAGTTTCAGAGGGGAGTAGTTAGCTGAGATGATGCCGTGTGTGTGAGGATTGAACAGGTGAGGATTGAACAGGTGTGATCGAACAGGTGTGATTGCACAGGTGTGCAACTGGACAGGTGTGTGGAACAGTGTGTGAGTAATGAGTGTTGTGGATCAGCGCGAATGCGCTTGGGGAGAGAAGGGTGCAGGTGGCACCAGGTGTGAGAGCACAGGTGTGCAGGTACAGGTGTGTGGAGAGAGTTGGAGTAAGTGGTACGGAGTGGTGTGCATGGTGCGAAGGTGTGGATGGGGGAAGAGTGGACCCCTTTCACGAGTACCCGGGGCGGGTAGTGTAAGTGTTAGGTAGAGGGTATAGGTAAATTGTGGGTGGATATTGGCATTTGTGGTGCGGTTGCAGAATGGTGTTTTGGATGGGTGCATTAGTGTTGTGGAAATGGCTGGGCGTGTAGCCTGTTAGTGTGTGTAGTTGGTTGGCCACTCCACCACTGTGAGGATGTCGGCCAGGTGAGGCCGCAGGTGGGCTCTGGGAGCCGGTAGTTGTGAGTGGGTGCCTGAGGATCCCGGGTATGGATCGGGTAGCCCAGTGCCAGAGAGGGCACCGAGTGGGGAGAGAGCCAGAGGGCCTTCCCCAGGTAGTTAGGTTAGGGTAAGGAGCAGGTAAGCTCGGAGGCAACTGCAGTGGTGGAGGTGTGCAGGTGGGTAGACCCGCTGGGAGAGGTACACGTCGCAGCCCAGAAATTGTGCGAGGGCACCGGGAGATGAATCGGGGGAGTGAGACCCCAAATTGAAAAGCACCACAGGTTGGTCAATGGGAATTGGTTTTTAGAACCCATAGTGTAAGAGGGCCAATGGTTTGGCAGGAGAAAGACCCCGGGTAGTGTAAAGTTGTTAAAGTCATTTAGGAAATAGTTAGGATTGATGAGCCTGTCGCACCATACGCAGCCACTTGCCTGTGGTGATGATGATGACTCCACACCTGTGTTTTCTTTGTTTTGTGTTGCAGGAAGTAAGGATTGCTGTTGGATTGGTGAGACGCATCACGACGTGGATGAGACATTGGGGTGATTCCATCTCTCCCTCCTTAGGAGGGACTGATGATGAATTGGTGATGGCAAATTTTGATGAGAGTTGAAAATGGCAAATTTGATTGGTTAGGAGGGAGAGAAGACGAATTTGGTTTATGGGAGGAACGGGGAAGACAGTAGGGACGTTTGTTGATTAGTAAAATAGATGTTTATGGGTAGTGTTGTGTTTTGTGGATACAGTAAGGGGTAAGGGAGGGGCCATGTAGGTTACCTGGTGGGGGGGGGGGGGAGCGTACGGTAGGAACGTACCTGTCTCACCTGGTTCCCATGTGCCCCTAGTGTGCATTACCTTGTGTTGCGTGCACTTGTGCGCCCTTACCACCTTACTCACTTGTCTGCTTCTTTTGTCTCCCACCTCCGAGGATCTGGCTTTGGGGCAGAGAGAGAGAGGAGAGAGAGGTGCTGGCTTCGCAGTTGTGGGCCTGCACTTTCGCTGCTTGCTGCCTGGATCGATACACCATATGGACCGCAATGTTTGTGGCCACCCACCATGGACCGCAGTTCTTATGCGGCCAAGCACCACCCGTGGATGGACCTATGGGTCAACGTGGCACCTATGCCATACAGGTGAACCACTTATAGTTGGCCCCCTGACTGCCACAATAAAGAAATGGACGCGGTTGGCGCCTTTCTTTATTTTTGAAAGAGGCAAGAAGGCCAAGTGCACCACACGAAGAGCAAGAGACACCTGCAGGGTTAGGGGTTGTTGTTTTTATTTTAATGAACAATGGTGACTGCACCGATTGGTGCTTGGGGTGGTGCTTTTGGTGCTTGGATGGGGTGCTCTGCACATTATTAAAGGCCGTAAGGCCACAGAGCACTCGTGGGTTGGTGTATCGATGCTGGCATGCGTGCTCTCTCTATGCGTAACATCTGCATGTGTTCCTCCAAAAACAGGTCCTGGATCGTAGTGTAAATATCAGCGTAGTCTTGTGTAAATAATGCTCCCTACCGGCTGTATGTTTAGTTTGCGAATTCTTTCCGCAATTCGGTTATCCTGTGGGTGTGTTTCTGTGAGGAGAAGGGTGCAACGTCGCAGGGGGACATATTTACTCATTTGTGAATATCCGTAAAACTGTCGCACTCAGGGTAGAGTTAATAGTAGAGGGAACTACATCTGAGTGCCACACTAAAATAGGTAAAAATTTATCGGGTCGGGACGCCCCGAGGGTAGAGAAGGGTGCAATGTTGCGGATATGGCATTTGGCCTCCATATCCGCTTGTAAATATTCCCCTATTTCCCCAATACTCCCCAACTATCCCCAATCCCCCATTCCCTAGTCCCATTGCCTGTAAATAACACTCTGTAGAACCGACCTTCCCCTTTTTCCCCCATTAAATGTCGTGCCCAGGTCCACCGCATCTCACGTAGACAACTTTCGGACATCTTGCTAGTTATTCTTAGTCTATGTCAGTTAAGGACTCGTTTCCATTAATTCTGACTCTTCGTTGCACCAGAATGTGATCGTATGGCACCAGTAGTGAGTTTAGGACCTTCCCATACCTCCTCCCATCTTCTTCCCCAAACAACAACTACAACAACAACTACAACAACTACAACAACGGCGCGCGCGGGGAGTGTGCGTCCTCACTCCGGCTCGGTTAGCCGCCATTACCCATGTGCGCCGACGGGGTTACCACGAAGGGGCTGCCTGTCGGCCCCTCGTCAAGGGCGGAGCCGGTAACCCCCCGCACCCAATGAGAAGCAACGGGCCGATTCCATCTGGGGCGGAGCTAACGAGCCGAGGGCGTGTCACTCCCCACCGGAGATACGCAGCGACTTACCGGATGTGAAGTCAGATGCGCCTCAGCCACGAACGAGAGAACCAGACGCCACCTCGAGCACTGTGAGACCTCCCGCATCTCTGGACCGGACCGGGTCGATTCTGTCCCTGAGCCAAGGTGCACCTTGAGCCATCGAATACCCGCTTTCCTTGCCATCAATCCCCGTGTGAGTCAGTTTTGTCCTGTTTATCTGTCGTCTGTCAGGGCTATTATAAGACCGTAATTAAGTGCCTACCTTACTATGCTGTCTCTCTCATCCCTGTAATCTGACCTTCCGCAATATTATAACCTCCTCCGGAGGTCTTGAGAACTGAACCCTTGGTGTCGTGTCATTTTAACCCAGCCGTTGTGTCCTTTTCCTCAATTGATTTAGCGTAGCGCGACTCGGCAAACGTTCGAGTATAATCGGGTAAACGTGCAGACGCGGTCATACCAAACCGCTCGGTAAACCAACATCCACAACCGCGTCTGTAACAATATATATATATATATATATATAGATATATATTGTTACGGACGCGGTTTAGATGTTATTTACCGAGCGGTGGTATTGCCGCGACCGAACAGTTATTCCCCGACTAGACCCCGATTCCACCCAGACGTTGACCAAATCGCGCTATGCCAAATCAATGATGGAAAGGACACGAAGACTGGGAAAGAGGAAACGACGCAAGGGGTACAGTTCTCAAGACCTCCGGAGGAGGGTATAATTACAGTGGTGGAGAAAAGGGGGTAGATTACACGGCAGAGTGAGGTAAAAGACACAGAAGAGATGGGCACTTAAATACAATCTTATCTATTCCCGGACAGACCACAGACAAACGGAACAAGGCTGACTTACACAGGGATTGATGGCAGGGAGGGACAGGTAGTTTGATGGCACAAGGTGCACCTTGGCTCGGGGACAGGATAAAGCACGGTCCAGTCCAGAAGATGCGGGGAGGCCTCACAGTGCTCGGAGGTGGTCTTGCTTGCTCCAAGCTCAGCGCGCATCTGACGTCACCTCCCTCTTCCTGCGCATGCTCAGCGGGGAGTGACACGCCCTCGGCTGGTTGGCTCCGCCCCACTGGGGCTGGTCCGCCGCTTCTATTGGGTGCGGGGGTTACCGGGCTCCGCCCTTGACGAGGAGCTGACAGGGAGCCCCTATTTGGTAACCCCGTCGAGCACATGTTCGATGGCGGCTCGTTGGGAAGGCCTGATGCCCTCCCAACACCCCCTACCAACCAAGCCGGAGTGAGGACGCGCACTTCCCGCGCCCGCCGCTGCCGTTGCTGTTGTTGTTGTTGTTGTTGTTGCTGAACCGTGAGGAAGAGCTGCGGGGAGGTATCGGGAGGTCCTAAACTTCCTAACGGTGCCATACAATCACATTCTGGTGCAACGAAGGCTCAGAATTAATGGAAACGAGTCCTTAACTGACATAGACTAAGATTAACTAGCAAGATGTCCTATAGTTGTCTTACATGAGATGCGGTGAACCTGGGCACGACATTTAATGGGGGAAATAGGGGGAGGTCGGGTCTACAGAGTGTTGTTTACAGAAAATGGGACTAGGGAATGGGGGATTGGGGATAGTTGGGAAGTATTGAGGAAATAGGGGAATATTTACAAGCGGATATGGATGGATGCAAATCCCATATCCGCAACAATATATATAGATAGATATATATATATATATATATATATATATATATATATATATATATATATATATATATATATATATATATATATATATATATTGTTGCGGATATGAGGATTGCCTTTTTTTGATTGTGTGTATTGTAGTGGTAAATTGTTGTGTAACATTGATTGGATATGGCCCCTCCTGCCTCCGGAGTTGTGTAAAGGTAAAAAGGGCGTCCCGGTAGTTAATTCCATGAAACACCACATTGAAGGACACGATAAAACCCTTGTTCAGTAGCTTATATCTTATTATGTGTTTTAGGGTAAGGCCTTGTCTTCCATTAAAATAATACTCCATTGCACCGAATCAATTAAGAATAGCTCCCCTTCAATAATTCCATTTCCCCGCCAAACTCTCCATCTGTGTGTAAAGCAGTTCACAAGCGTGGGGTGCACGCCCTCTCATTTCGCTGCGATAGTGAATATGTGCTCCATGCTCTGTTTGAACAGGAGGGGCGGGGTCGCCAGGGAGAGGCAAGCCCAGGGCACGCCACGAAGGGCGGGGCTGTTCAGCCCCATGCCCAAATAAGGAAACAAGCCCGTGGCTCGCCACGAGGGGCGTGCCGTCGGCGCCATGCCCAAATAAGGAGACAAGCCCGTGGGATTACCATACAAGGTCACGAAACAGAGCACGGGGGGAAGGGCGGTACCAAAAACCGAGGAGGGCGTGTCAGACCCGCGCTGAAGGTTTAGACAGAAGGGTGCGACGATCGCTGGGACAAGCTACACGAGGGATACGGCAGATGAGTCCAGGTGCGTAAGAGGGTTGGCAGTCCACCGGGAGAGAGTTCAGAGTTGCACCGGAGTTGCGTGAGAGATACGAAAAGCCTTTGACAAAGAGCCGCTTCAACCAGCCCCGTTTCAACCAGCCGCGTGAAGCCCTGACGGGGCAGCGAGTGACCCTGCCGGCGTGCACTGTAAAGCCGAATACAAGGAGCTGCCGGCGTGCGCTGTAAAGCCGAATACAAGGAGCTGCCGGCTCCCCGCTTCGCGCCTGGAGTGGACCCGCTCGCTGTGCCCTGTGATCCCACCTGCTCATCCCTCCAAACGATTCCTACCCTTCCATCCATTTGCGTACGTGAGTTTGTTTTGTTCGTGCTGTCCTGGGTAGGTAATTAAGTCCGTATAAGCTAGTAATTTTCACTGTGTCACCTGCGTTTTCATGTCACCTGTAAATAATCGTGACTGCTCTTTTTGCTTATGTGTGTGTAAATAATAAACCCCGTTACTCTTCTGTACGTCTTCTTCTTCTTCCTCTTGCATTCGTCGTCTTAGTCTTTTCCACATTGAATATCTGTGGCGCGATACGGCCAACGTTTGGGTGAATCGGGTTTAGTCGGGGAACAACTGTTCGGCCGCGGTGCCTTCGCTCGGCAAACAACATCCTTATCCGCGGACCGTAACAATATATATATATATATATATATATATATATATATATATATATATATATATATATATATATATATATATATAGATAGATATATATATATATAGATATATAGATATATATATATATATAATTATATATATATATATATATATATATATATATATATATATATGTATATACTGAAACGCAAAAGAAACTTACCACCTTTGAAACCTTTAAATATCAACAATAACACTGCGTGTAGTAAATGTGTGAACTTATTTGTGGACAATAGTGTCCTCACTGTCAGACAAAACGGTCACGGATGGTCACTTGAACCTTCAATGGTCACTTCATAGCACAGCTGTTGAACAGCCGTTTTGACTGTCAGTGATTAGCCAAGGGGTACGGGATGATTTTAATGAGCTGCACGTGATGTCTTGATATTGGCTTTAAAAAGGCCAGTGCAAAATGGGCATTTCAATCAACATGCCACGATTGTCAAGGGATCAACGGCAGCGTGCCCTGGGCATGCTGCAAGGTGGACTGAGCTACCGTGAGGTGGCATGTCGCCTTGGCTGCTCACACCAGACGATATCGGCCCTGGTGGACAGAGACACCCTCCACAACTCGGCAGATGACAGACCTCGATCAGGGAGGCCAAGAGTCACCACTGCAAGGTAGGACAGGCAGATGGTTCGAAGTCACCTGCGGGATCGATTCCGTCCAGCATCCCGCACTGCGGCAGAAACTCCGGGGAAACCGCAAAGAAACTTACCACTTGTTTGAAGTTCGTGTGGTTGAAGGAAGACATTTTGAAGTAAGGGAGGGCGTGGCCAAAAGCAAAGCCCACATGACCAATGAGGGGTCGGGGACACGTCACCAGCAAGCGACCAATGGGTTGTGAAACCTCCCCGAATGAAAGAGGGAAGGAGGACTGAAACCTTCATAGGGGGAGGAGGGGGCCAGCACGTGACCAACCTCAGCCAATGGGAGGCTGTGGAACATTCTGGAAGCTTTTCGGGTCTGATAAAAAACCCCGCCCATCGCATTTCCAGCCTCTTGCATTTTGCTTCGCCGCCGACATTCCTCTTGCTTTGTGCTTCGCCGACGCTTCCTGCTCTGGTTTCGACGATGCCCCTCTCTGATTCGACCTGCAAGTGTTGAACCATCACTCTTCGCCAATTCCTCACTCTGATCTGGCTGACCTGTAAGCGTTGGCCCCTCCTGCCACTCATCTTGAAGCTCGTCCAAACTGCGCTGAAGCTCGTCTGCTTGCGTTGAAGTTCGTCGTCCAGATACCTCATCCAGGCTGCACGTCCGGATCGAGCTGTGCACTGCGCCCACCAAGCGGCCGCCCTCGAGTCAATCCCAGCACGTACATCGGTACGAGAATAACCAGTGTGTCATTCCCTGTGTGTGTGAGTGTGTGAAGGTGCCTGTGGGGTTTATTGTAGGTAAGGAATGAATAAGGTTGCATCGTCGTCTCTTTTTATATTTGCCTTCCAAATACAAGGCTGCACATTTTTGTTGTAACTTTCAAACCTGTTCGGGTACGTCTTTTCTCCATTGGCCTAGCATTATCCGAGACCAAATTTGGCTTGATTCAGGTCCGTAAATCACGTCAGGTAACGCTGCTTTCCACACCGTGCAAATCCGCTCGGCACGCAATAAAGTGTGGGAAGCGAGGGTTCGATCCCCGGTTTCTTCGGTCGCGTGTCTTGAAGGTATTTGGGATTAATTGACCAGCAAACTCTTAGGCGCGTGGCTGGGAGGTTGGCGATCGGAGTTGCTTAGCAACCCTTCGATCACGAGTTTAGTCGCTTGGGTCAACGGCCTGTGGAACCGGAGTTCGAGGGGGAACGGGGCCATAAACCCCCCTTAGTACGTCGATGAACACGGGATCCACAACAATATATATATATATATGTATGTGTATATATATATATATATATATATATATATATATATATATATATATATATATATGTGTATATATATATATATATATATATATATATATATATAGGGAAGGGGGAGGGGAGAAGGGGAGGGGGTAGGGTGGAGGGGAGGGAAGGGGGAGGGGGGAGGGGGGAGTCGAGTCGGAAGTCATTGTCGTCAATTGAACGTCGCATTTATTTTTTATTCCCTGTCAAATGGCATTGGTCCCGCATTCCGAACCCGGAAGTCGGAAGTCATTATCGTCAAATAAATGTAGCATGCACTCTGTCACATGCCGTTGGTCCCATGTCAATCGGATGAAGTTGAAAAATTAACGTTACGAAATACGCTGATGACATCATAATTTTAAAACCCGAAGGTTTTTTAAACATTTAAGGTGTGCTGTACTTGCTCTGAGACGTACTGATTCCGAATATGAAGTTGAAAAATTAACGTTCCGAAATACGCTGATGACATCATAATTTTAAAACCCGAAGGTTTTTAAAATTTTAAGGTGTGCTGTAGTTGCTCTGAGACGTACTGATTCCGAATATTCCTTTGGTTTTGCTCTGCGATGAGTAGTTCTCGAGTTATAAGAGGACAAACAAACAAACAAACAAACAAACATACTTTACTGCTTTATATAAATATATATATATATATATATTGTTATCTATCTATAATTCCAGCAATCTCTGTGTGTCTGTGTGTCTGTGTGTCTGTGTGTCTGTGTGTCTGTGTGTCTGTGTGTCTGTGTGTCTGTGTGTCTGTGTGTTTGTCTGTGACCGCTGTTTCTCGACAACCACGGGTCCGATATACTTGAAACTTGCCAGGTATATTGCTGGGGACCCGAGGATGTGCCTTTTCAAGGTTTGTAATTAATCGGACAAGTACCTACCGAGCTATGTCCAAAAAACGCTTCAACCAATCAGAGAGCAGCGAGCTATCACGTGTGCCGAACCGTTAATGCAATGCAAGCGTTAATGCGTTAATGCAAGGCTTTTCTTTTTTTCCCTCTTCTCTTTCTACTTTTCCTTGCGATTAAATTGCAAACAGCCAAAATACGTTGGCGCTAATTGAATAATTGGCCATTAACACTAAAATAATCGTAACTGCGATATGCCAACTTCCGGACAGTGCAGCCTTCCATGTTGTTGTTGTTTGCAGCAGCTGTTTGCAGCAAGGCAAGGCTTTTCTTTTTTTCCCTCTTCTCTTTCTACTTTGCCTTGCGATTAAATTGCAAACAGCCAAAATACGTTGGCGCTAATTGAATAATTGGGCATTATGTTTTACAACTAATAAAAACGAATTTGCGATTCATTCGCTTTCCTGCGCGTTTGTGTACGCGATGGCGATTTCTTTACCAAACTCCGGAAGCCGTTCGCTTTGGACCGAACCATTGCATGTAAATAGAGGGGGGGGATTGTCACCACTCGCAAGCCGTTCGCTTTGGACCAAACCATTTCATGTAAATAGGGGGGGGGATATAATTTTAGATATATATATAGTACGGGCATGCCCTAGTATATATATATTGTTATATATATATTGTTATGAATTTTGGGGTAGGCATATATAGATTTAGGTAGATCTGAATAGGTATCATGCTTCGTCTGTCGTGCTAGAGAATCTCACCTGGATTAAGTTCTTTGTTTAGGCGGTTTGTCGGATTAAGTGTGTACCTGTGATACGAGGATGATCCGGTGATAAATAGTTGTGGGGACTATGATAATTCCATTGTGTGTGAAACCTGTGATGTACCCTTTGTCCTTTATGGCAACACACCACATACATGAGATAGATCCATTGGTGCACACATTAATTAATTCCCCCTCCGCCACAAGACGATAAAACTTACAGAACCACAGGCAGAAATCCAGATCGGGGCACCGCCGACTGGTTTTTATGCCAGCCACATCACCAGCTGGCATAAAAACACACATTGACCAGGCAGGCTGAGAGCCACGCCCAGGAGAACTCGTGATTGGCCAGGGGAGGGGCGAGCAACAAGCAGGGCACTGATTGGCAGAGTAGGGGAGGACGTGCGATTGGTCAGGCGACACATTGATTGAGGGTGAGAAATTGGAGGTGAGAAAGGCGAAGGAGCGACACATTGATTGGGCACCGACCGACGACACCACGGCCAATCAGTGCGGAAGGCGCAAAGTGACTACCAACATGCTACGATTGCTACGCACTGATTGGTGGAGAGAGCGCTGACGTGACACCATGGCTGGTAAAACGACTGGCAAGCCGACATTTGCACTTCTCCTTCCTGGTTCCTTCCTGTCCGGATCTCTTCCCTTTGTATTTCTCGTCTTGGTTCCCTCCTGTCTGGACCTCCTTCTGCCTTTGCTCTTTCTTTCCATTTGGACCTTTTTCCTGTGCAAACTGCGAATTGCTTGCGTTACGGTGGACGTTGGAGAGACGGTGGAGCGACGATCGTGCAAGCGGGGCCTGCCGGGCGGCGTGCGCTGGACTGGCGGAGCGCGCGAATGAGGCGGACTGAGGCCTCCTTCCCGCCAAGCATGGAGCCGCGTCCGGACTGTGAGTTTGGAGCTTGACTGACCCGACATCCAGACAGAAAGCTAGGCTCGCACCACACAAACCCCAACACGACATTTTATTTGATTCGTCCTTCCCATTGTTCTGTATGTGAAGTGAGTTGTGCGGGATCACGATTTAGGAATATTATTTAGCTTTATCGTCCTGTTCCTTGTCCGAATAGTTATTGTTAATAAACCTTTTTATTATTTCCCCTTTCGATTCGAAATCCGTGTTCGGTTTGAATTATTTCCCTCAGGTTGAAGACGCACGCGGACTGTCAGGTAAATCTCGCCTCTTCTCCCTCTTTCCTTCTTCCTCCCGTGCGTGTAGAGCAAATCCACCATTGAACGTCTCCTCGGAGTTGAAGCTCGTTTTCATCCACGATTCCCTGGTCTTAACCGAGGGGCAAACGCGCAACAACTGGTGTCAGGAGTGGGATACGAACTTTTTGATACCTCGACAACTGTTGTCAAGGAGTGGGATTGAACCCTATTATAAATTTGGTGTCAAGAGTGAAGAGAATGTGGAAGAATTTTTTTTTCGTCAGAGGCGATAAATTCATGTAGTCAATTGGGCTTGCGCGGCTTCATAAATACATATATTAATCAGTGTTAACTGTATTCTATGGAGATCTAACAATTCTAAACTCCTTTACCGAGATTACAATCCAGACAGGGCTGGCGAACTCGCGTTTAGAAGCAAACGTCTAGCTTGAACTGTGAGATGTTATCAAGTTTCAGAGCCTCGCAGTCAAATCGGCCCGTTTGGAGAATAAAAAGAAATAGTCTCTTTTATTCGAATATTGTATAACAAATAAATGTACACTTCATACAATACATGTATATACAAATACAGACTTGGCATTTAATATGGAATATTTTTTTTTTCTTGACTTGGGTTTAATTTCTGAACTCGGTACATCAATCTGGTGAGTTTCTTTTACGCTTCGGTGATTTCTTTGTTAAAAGAACCATGTCACTGATTGTCTGTCGCAGCAAGAAGTCAATAACAGGATTATATCACAGGTGGCATGACAAAATGTACGGACAGGTACATTTGACGATTGGCTTCACAATCGGGTATATAAGGGTTGTTGCGTTCTGTATTAGTGGAAAACAACTGCTGCACATCTACAAAAGTTATTGCCGCTTCCCCTGGAGATGGTCCGTCAACTCGACAATGCTGTTTGTCATTTAGTGGTGGCTTTACGAAATTCCGGCATGAAACAGAGCTATTGCTTGGCAGTATGGCATCACTCAAGGTCAGGTGTCAAAGATCCTGAAACGAAATGCTCAGAGGGGTGTCCCGACTCCAATACCGAGGCCAGGACGTCCGCGCAGAACCACAAGGAGGGATGATCGCCAGCTGCACCGGTTAGTCCGCAATGGCCGTACCAAGTCAGCTAATCGGCTTAGGGCTGAGTGGCAGCAACTGACAAATGTGCCTGTATCCAGAAGTCTAGTCGACCAACGACTGGTTCAAGCAGGCTATCGTGCCAGGCGTCCCCTGAGAAAGCCACGTCTGACCAGACAACACCGCCAGCGCCGATTGCAGTGGGCCAGAGAGCACCGTCAATGGCAGCCAGGACACTGGAATCACGTGATCTTCAGTGACGAGTCTAGATTTCTGGTCTATCGTCAAGATGGCCACGTCCGAGTGTGCAGACAAGTGCATGAAGCCTACAACGAAGATTGTATAGTGCCAAGAGTCCAAGCTGGAGGTGGTGGGGTGACCGTTTGGGCTGCTTTTCATGCAGGGGGCAAAACTGACCTGGTTGTTCTGAATGGAAACCTGAACCAGTTCAAGCACGGGGCCATTCTGGAAGAAACATTGCTTCCATTTGTTCATGCAGCCTTTCGAGGAAACTTTGTCTTCCAAGATGACAATGCACGGCCTCATCGTGCTCGCGTGATCCAACACTTTCTTGCTGACCGTGGTGTCGAGCATATGGAGTGGCCTGCCATGTCCCTGGATATGAATCCGATAGAGAACTTGTGGGCAGAATTAACGCGTCAAATCGACAACTTGGACCAGCAGCCTGCCTCTGTGCGGGAATTGCAGCAGGCTATTGTAACTCTGGTGTTCCCTGGTGTTGGGCTAGCGGCTAGGGTGCCGGCTTAGGATCCTAGGATCCTGGGTTCGAATCTCGGTCGATCGCCGAATTAATGCCAGGGGGGTTGACTCAGCCTGTCATCCTTCCGAGGTCGGCTAATTGAGTACCAGCTCACTGGTAATTCCCTGTTTGTCGTTGAAGGCGGCAAAAAGGGTTGGCGTCAGGAAGGGCATCCGGCCGTAAAACATTGCTTCAAAAAGGGGACCAAAAAACAACAACTACCACGGTCCCCGAAAAGGCCAACCCCCGCTTTGCGGGGAAAAATGGCCTCTAAACGGTGGTTTTTATTGTAACTGCATGGCAAGCGATTCCTGTCCAAACCTTGGCAAATCTCGTGAACAACATGCCTCAACGTGTACGTGCTCTCCTGAGTGCTCGTGGGGGTTACACGAAGTACTGAACTGTAATTTTACTGTCCGTAATCCCAGTCGTAATTTAACTTTTGTTTTTGTTAAAAGATTTTTGGCTGATGTGCAAAATAAAGAGATACTTCTGGAAAACGCACAGAAGTTTAACACAGTACTGTCGTGAATTGAGTTCGATATCAGTTTCCATCACTTTCAAGGATCAATTTATTTGCTTCGAAATGTCAAATGTGGTTTTTGTTTCTTTTAAAGGTCACATTAACAAAATCTAGAATAATTTCAACATAATTCCAATGAACTTTTGGTTCTAAGACATCTTGAAAAGTAAGTTCACCCCCACAAAAAAAATATTCCATATTAAATGCCAAGTCTGTATATTGAAGATCTAAACTATAGAACTGAATCTTGTAACAATAATGTGTAACCCTCTGAATCTGAACTCTTGTACTCATCTTTTCTCCAGGCGGGAGATTGGGACAAAGCAGATGTCCTCAGTCACGCTAAGCATGTCATTATTTTAAAGAAATAACGAGCTTTGTGTATATTACACTCCTGGCCAAAAAAGATACAGAGATAGCGACCTGGAGGAGGCTGCCTGCCATGGATGAATCCAACAAATGGCGAAATCACAAATGACTGCTATGCTGAAATGTTATCTTTCCTCTCTGACCCTCTCCTGACCTCTCACGCTTTCATCTGCGACCATAAATATCCGTGTGACAGAAAGTTGTGGAGATTCTCAGTCCAGTTTGCCTGTATTGAATGTAGTGTACTGAGCCTGCATGGAGATTTTATTCTGTTCATGTATGTGTTACTTTGACGAGATTTCTTACTGAGAATTTGCGTATGGAAATTGAAGTGAGTGTTTTGTAATACCTTTGTAAAAGTGAATTGAGATCTCCCACGTTCCATTAAAATCATCCGATTGTCTTCTGAAACAAGTTTGGACCTTAATTATTGAGTCAATGAGTATCATTCAAGGCTAAATTAATTAATTCTCCAACAAATGGCGACCGTGACAAGGATACTGAAGCAAGGCAGCCTGGAGCGAAGGAGGGAGAACAGAGTACGTGGAGGTGAATGCCGACAGTTCGAGCCAAAAAAAAAAAAGATTGAGATTGAAGGTAAGAAGGGACCATTTGTACCCTGATAATTAATGGTCTTCACCTCTCGCATTCTATGATCTCTTCTCTCCTCTCTCCATGTCGCCTGGTAACGTATAAAATAACCAATTGCTGATTTAAAATGACTGTGTATTGTGTATAGCGTGTGTTTATCTGTCTGCTTGTTCTTGCAGTCGTTTTGTTATGCATAAGTGTAAATCCCTCCCGCAGGTTGAGGTGTAATGTTTAGTGTGTGTGATCTGGTGTGTGTTATCTGGTGTGTGTTATCTGGTTCTGGCCATTTAAAGATTCGGTGTGGGCACCGGACGTTGATCATGTGAAATACCCTGGTGTGTTTGATAGTTAGGACAGATCTAGGCGTTTGGAGCTCAGTATTGGTAAGACAGTGTCAGCAGCATACCATCTTAACAGCAGAGAAGCAAAATGGGAACTGGACGTGTTCGTTGACAACAAACGCCTGGAGTTCCAGCAAGCCCCAAAGTACCTCGGTGTATGCCTAGATCGGATACTGTCCTTCAAGCAACACCTAGAAGAAGTTAAGGCCAAGGTGACATCAAGGGTCTCGCTTATCTGACGTCTCGCTGGTACGACCTGGGGAGCCTCCGCCAAGACCCTACGAATATCCACGCAAGCCCTGGTCTTCTCTGCAGCCGAATACTGCGCCCCAGCCTGGAGCAGAAGCCCACACATGAGAAAGGTTGATGTTGCCATTAACAATGCCCTCCGCATTGTAGCTGGTTGTTTGAAGCCCACCCCGGCATTCCACCTGCCAGTCCTAGCGGGAATCGCCCCGGCCAGCCTCCGACGGGAGGCTGCTCCCCTCGCCCTGGCAAGGAATGCCCAGAAACACGACTGGCACATCCTGCACAACACCACAACGATAGTGGCGCCTCCAAGCAGACTCAAGTCCTGCCATCCCTACAACAAGGTGGCACAAGAGATGCTCAGTTCTATCCCTGAGGACCTGTCTAGAAGCGCATGGCTGGCGGCATCTTGGAAGCAGGTGTGGGAAACGGCTGGGCCCACCCGCATCCACCACTACATCTGGGACCCAGTAGGTGGCGTCGTAGGAGAAGATCTACCACGCCTGCAATGGACCTTGCTGAACCGTCTACGTACGGGGGTCGGCCGTTTCAAATCATCGCTGAAGATGTGGGGCCTGGCAGACAGTGCCGCATGCGAGTGCGGCGAGCCTGAGCAGACTGCCGAACACATAATTACCACCTGCGCCCTATACAGACCACCTTCAGAAGCCGGCCTCTTCGACGTAGGACCAGAGACGAGGGCATGGCTGCACGACACTGAGCTGGCCATCTGATGATACACGAAAGAAGGACAGATCTGATTTGATCTGGTTTTGGCTGTTAATCATAGGTTGTCCGCATCTGGTAGCGGTGGTTGAGCTGTGGCATGAACCTACTCTTACTGCAGAAGAAGGGGTTGTAAACAGTGATTTGTGGTGTGAAGTGATTTGGTTGTTTATTTGTCACAATAGGTGACAGTTGTGTGTTTAGGTTTGGTTGCTGATATCCAGCTGGATCTGGTGTTAGTGAAATTGCTTATAGTATTCAATTGTGTTGTGTGTGGTGGGAAGGTTGTGTGCGTGGTGAATTGCATTTTTCCTGATGTGATTTTGATCTGGTTTGATTTGATCTGTTTTATGTACACTAGTGTTGAATTGATTGTTGCTTTGGTTGAATTGTTGCTTTAATTGTTGTTGGTTGTTCCTTCCTCTGATTGTTTTCGATTTCTGATTTTTGACCTGAATTGATTGTGGTTTTCTGTTGTCTTGATTTGACTCGTTCTTTGAGGGTGATTTAATGATTTGGATGTCTGATGTTGATTTGATTCTTTCCTTTCTGCTTATGCTTACTTTTGATTCGTTGGATTTGATTCTGAATGGATTCTTTGATTTGGATATCTGATATCGGATTTGATTTGTGCTGATTGGAAAAGTGATTTGTGATTGCTGAATCGATCTGTTTGATTTTGAATTGTTTGATTTCATTTGTGCTTTTGAATTGATTGATTGCTCATAGGAATCTGTGTTGATTTCTTGATTTGGGTTGATCTGGAAATGTACAAATTCTGGTTGGGTTTATAGTTGGTGTTTGGGGAATTCGATTCGTATTTTTGGTCACAGATCTGGTACGTGGTAATTGTTTGCGTACATTGTGCTTATGATTCTTGTAAGATTGGAGGTTTGGACTGCAAATATTGTGCAGAGATAAGATTCTTGCATTGTTGCTAGAGAGATTCATTTTGGTGTCAGAATGGGAAAGTTTTCAACCAAGTTAATGCCTCTTGAAGTGGGAAGCAAAATGCCATCTTCACCCCTTGAATCCGAACTGTATTCTCAAAATGAATTGGATGAGATATTAAGATGTGAGAGTGAGGCACCTTCGTGTGGCAGGCGACGACCTCCTGCCTATGCACAGGCGGGGGGTCAAGGAGATGTACCTGGTGGTCAAGGTGCACCTGGTGTACCTGCGCACCTGGTGCCCCTGTTGTTGCATTTAGTGCACCTGTTCAGCCCAGTGCACTTCCTACACCTGTTGCATCTCCTAGTGCATCTGTGGCAGATCAGGTACGGGTGGTGTCATCTGGGCCAGGTGAGGGAGCTGCTGCAGCAGGCTCCCCCAAAGAGGTGCCACCTGCAACCAAGCAAAGTAGGAACGTGGGACAGATGAGTGATTCAGGCGCTGCCCCTAGCAGGTGCTATAGGTAGACAGCAGGTAAATCATGTGGACTCCGCCCCTCAGCAGATTTCCTAAGGCTATAATTTGCGAAGTAATGGGCCAGCCCTTGCGTGCGTTGTGCCCATTGTGTGCGTGTCTTGAATTGTCATACGAAGAGTCGTTTCAAGAGTAAAATGGTGTGCTTTGAAAATGGTGTGTAAGAGTTATGGGTGAATGAGAATGTGTAGTGTGATAGATAGATTTAAATATTTTTGGTTTGTTTACATTCTGGTGTGATTGGTGTTTAAAGTGTTTAATTTAATTTTTTAATTTTTAAATTTTTAAATTTTAAAATGTTTAATTTAAAGTGTTTAATTTAACTTTTTTAAAGCACAGCCTTTCGTCTGTGCGAGCTGCAAGTCGACCTTTTGTTTAATTACAGATATTATCCCTTACATTTACATGTATATGCATGACTGGTATGACATTTGGACTGCCTTGTGAGCTTTTGGGACATCTGTGTGTTGCTGGATTAAAATCGGGTAAGTAACATCTGGATGTATCCAGTTTGATTGAGTGGTTGTTACGTATACGTATACTCTGGGTATATGTTGTGGCTTGAAAGAAGAATTGGAATTGTGGTGAACGGTGTAGATGCAAGAAGAGATAGACAAAGACACAATGAGCTGCTGAATGAGGCATTGAGGTAAATTGGATGTGTTATTGTTGTCTTAGGAGTTTTGGTTGTTGCATTGGCAAAAGTTTCTGTGTCGTGTGGTGTCTGTTGATAGTGGGTCACCTGTTATCTTGTGTGACGTGAGCAGGGATGTATGTAACTGTATGTAATTGCCTGGGATCAGGAAAACAACTACAGTTGCAATTTGGTTGAAATTAAGGGTTCCGAAAATTGTCCAAAGTGTTTTTTTTAAAGAAAATTCACTGCATTTACAATGTGTTTTCTTTAATTTGATAAAAAGACTCGGTCGGGCCAGCAGGAAAAATAATACATCACAGCCAAATTGTGTTACCGCATTGTAAATAGTATGAGGATTGAAACAAGATTGTGAATTCTATGAGACAAAGTGCAGACGAATTTTTATTTCACTTCTAAATTTGTTGTGGACATGGTCCTGTGTGTCTTAAGGTTGTGGACAAGATTAGATAAAATTGTTGTGGACAAACAGAGTGTGCGAGACAAGTTGATTTAATTCTAGTAAGAATGGTTATGCTAAATTGGGATATGTGTTTGTTGTCAAATCTTTTGAGCGATATTCAACGTGGGGAGGGTGACAAGTGCCGTGGGATTGTAAAGGGTTGTGAGTGGACGAGAAATGGGGAAACGTTGCTGAAATCCATGTTCTCCCCACCACAATGCAATTCACACATACACAAGTTGGACGAGGTAAGTTGTTGTGAGTGTACCAGCGTTACAGGAGGCGTTGGTGAATGAGACCACCTGCATACCTGTCCTCTCTGCACCCTCTCCACTGCTGCTCACTTTCCACGATGCATTTTGTAGTGAAAATGTATATCTATCTATAATTCCAGTAATCTCTGTGTGTATGTTTGTTTGTCTGTATGTCTGTGACCGCTGTTTCTCGACAACCACGGGTCCGATATACTTTAAACTTGCCAGGTATATTGCTGGGGACCCGAGGATGTGCCTTTTCAAGGTTTCATATTAATCGGACAAGTAGTTACCGAGCTATGCCCAAAAAACGATTCAACCAATCAGAGAGCAGCGAGCTATCACGTGTGCCGAACGTGCCGAACAGACTCTGCCTCGGACGGCACATTTGAGAGCGTATTCATTTATTTCACGTTGGCAAACTATGTTGGCGTTAAACTATGTTTTAAAACTAATTAAAACTAATTTGCGATTCTTTCGCTTTCCTGCGCGTTTGTGCACGCTATGGCGATTTCTTTACCAAACTCCGCAAGCCGTTCGCTTTGGACCAAACCATTTCATGTAAATAGAGGGGGGGGGGGGGGGATTGTCACCGTACTCGCAAGCCGTTCGCTTTGGACCAAACCATTTCATGTAAATAGAGGGGGGGGGGGGGATTGTCACCGTACTCGCAAGCCGTTCGCTTTGGACCAAACCATTTCATGTAAATAGAGGGGGGGGGGGATTGTCACCGTACTCGCAAGCCGTTCGCTTTGGCTTTGCGAATGGACCAAACCATTTCATGTAAATAGAGGGGGGGGGGGACGATATAATTTTAGATATATATATAGTACGGGCATGCCCTAGTCAAAGTTGAACCCAGGAGTGATGCCCACTTAAACCGCAGAGGGGCATCTATAAGACCTCGGACGTCCGCGACGCGGAGCCACTCCTGTGACATTTTACTATGACGTGTAGTCCTGAACGGTACGTACTCGCACATGTATTCTCGGCTTGCTTGCATTGACTAATATAATCGATCCTCCCTATATGATGCCAAGATCCTGATATCTATTGCATGATTGTATTTTACAGTATGATGCTAAAGATCTGATTGAGATTAAACCTACCTATGGGACAAAGTTGTGGACTTGGTTGATTTTCACAACATTTGATCTGAATTCATAGTTAACGAGGACTTACGAAGCCCGGAGATTTTGTGGACATTCAACTTCGAAAGAAGAAAGTGCTTGCAAAATGGATCAATGCGGATGCTAACAACATGTGCTGTCAAAGGCAGGACTGGGTGCGTGGACTCTGAAGTCCATTCCAAGGAATGCTGTTGAATTTGAGTTACGAGGCTTACGGAGGAACAGTGAGCTGAGCCGATGGCAGCGCTGACGACAAATGATCTGGTTTCTAAGTTCCCTGTTTTTTTCACACACTGCATGTCTTTCAACACGTAGTGTGCTTGACACCCATTGGCTAGAAACAGCAATATCGATTGTCCCCCATGGAGCACACATCCATGCACCTCTTTCTCCAATACCGACATTTACACGATGTTAAGATATTGGCATGGGCCAAGTTTCCACCTTTACATTCGAGAAATTAAAACGATAAGAACATTGCTTTCTACAGCAAAGGGGTTTTAAATCATTTCTGTTGGATTACCCCCGAGGGAACAACAATGGATAGGGGATTTGTGGAATCTTGAAACTTGAACAAGGTTGTTGGTGGAAACTTACATTGTTTTCATTAAAATTGAGAGGAATAAAATAAAATACAGATCTTGGAGAAAGACTCTTTGCTCCAAACTTAAATAATGGAAAATTCTATGAGAAAAATGTTAAGATTGGTAAATATGACTTTTCTATTTTGTAAATAAATATTCAGCTTGATTAACGGAATACGTTTTATATAAAGTATAAAATTGTGGGAGGACAAGTATCTCTAGGGAAAAAGTTTCTTTAAGGATAAATTTACATGATAAAACTGAAGTAAATATGTGGGTGGAGTTAATATACTGTACAGACAGTTTTATTTTGGGAAAAATGATTATTATGAGGAAAATTTTGTTGGAAATATTGTGAAACCTACATAGATGTACGGAGGGAAGATAAGGGGTAATGTGGTATCTGAACTTTTATCAAATACCCACCAACAATATGTATTTTATATGCAGTTACAGGGCATACCTTTGGCTAATTCCTGAGATGGAATGGGACACTAAATATGATATTACAGTAACAGAGGATGTAAAATAAACTGACTTTTCTAATCATTACAGTCCCGTTGCGAGTGCCATGTGAGTTCACCATATTTAACAACCCCCCAGATAGGAGGAGGGGGTGGCGGGGGGGCCTTGCGACTTGGCATATGATATTCCATACTTACGTCTAATAAATGGTTCCCAGTTGAGTGACACCCACCCTGATATAATGGTAATGATAATAATGATATGGAATTCCGACGCACACAAGTGTATATAAAGCATGGGTTTGTGTATTTTTCAAGACATTGCTGAAAATGTCAGTATAGCTGCCTCACAATAAGATAATAGAGTTGCGGTTCTGCCATAAAGGCAAACTCCCTATAGTCAATTGCACGACAACATGTAGCCTGCAGTAGTCAGTTATGTTTTATTGAATGTAGAGATTAGCCCTTTTCCATTGTATAGTAATAGAGACCAAACATGCGTTGAGTTAGGCAGCATCTTCAAACCTTCGTTGGTTAAGGGAAGCCATAACACCAGATGTGCAGAAAGGCGTGGCCAAAAGCACGGCCCACGTGACCAATGGCGAGCCGGGAACCCGTCGCCATGAAGTGACAATCCTCAGCCAATGGGAGGCTCTGGAACATTTTGAAGGGCGTGACCAGCTCTGATAATAATAGCCCACGCGCAGGCATCTCTTGCTTTTTGGGACTTCATCGAGGACACACCTGAGCTCTCTTGCTTTTCCAATGCGCCCACGAGGAGACCTCTCTTGTTATTATGCCGCGCACGCGAGGATAGTGCTCTTGCCTTGGATTTCACCACGTGGACGACACCCTGCTCTGAACTCTTTTGTTTTGGCTCCACCAGACGACACGTGTTTTGGCCTATGTTCGGCACCCGACACCCATCGCTCTTTGCCGATCTTTTGCGCCATCTGGGTGACCGGCAAGCGTTGGCATTTCGACACGACTCACCTGAGCTGAAGTTGTCTGCCTGCGTGGCAGCTCGTCCCACCTGCGCTGAATTTACCTCATCCAGGCTGCACGCCACGATCGAACTGCGAGCCATGCACACCAGACCATGTGGTCACCAGCGAGGAATCCCAGCACGTACATCGGTACGCCCTTAACTAGAGTGTCTTTTGTCCCTGTGAGTGTGTGTGTGTGTGTCAGAGTGTGAAGGCACCAAGTCGGGGTTATTATTAGGTAATATTTGGTAAGCTGTATCTTCGTCTGTTTCTCTGTGCCTTCCAAATAAAAGGCTGTACATTTTGTTCTTACTTTCCAACCTGTTCGGTACGTCTTTTCTCCATTGGCCTAGCATCATCTGGGACCGAATTTGGCTAGACTCAGGTCCATAAATCTCGTGGGGGTAACGCCGTTTTCCACACCGTGCAAAACCGCTCGGCATCCATAAGGTGTGGGGAAGTGAGGGGTCGATCGCGCGGTTCTTCGGCACGCGCGTGCACCTTGACGTGTGCACCTTTAATTTGAACCCGGCCCCCGCAACAAATTGTTGTTAAGGAGGGGGATAATTTGAACGACCGCAACAAATTGTTGTCAGGAGTGGGGATTTCATCCTACCGCAACAATATGTTTAATAAACAAAAACAGATAGATGTGATAATGGACAAGAGCTCAGTAAAATGAACCGGATGATTTATGAAAGGAGATTTTAATAATACTCCCTGAGAATGGTAATATTTTGATATGTACCAGGGAGTGGGTTCTGGGTAAAGATTTGCTGAATTAATAACACAAGAAATGATAATGGTAGACTTTGAACGTATCGTGATTTATGGAAGTAGAATGATGTGATGACTGAATAATTTTAGGATGCTGGTTAAATTTAGTGAGATATTTTGAAACCAATATTAGAGTTATGATTCTTCCTTATGGAAGTTGGAAGACAGCTCCAAGCTCCTCCAAAACAAGGAATGTATAATTGACAAAAGTAGGGATGACATCTTTTGTTTGTGCTACGAAAAATTAATAAACTGGAACTGCATACGTAATTTGCGGATGAGTAATTTGGTAAACAAACTTTATTTGGAAAATATTTCCAAAGGTCTATTAAAATGTTACAGTATGACAGTTGTCAGAAAAGAAAAACCCATTGGATGAATATAAGATCTGTATACATAGGTATATAATATTTGTTGCAAATCATAAATTGTCGAATAAAAATAAATAAATAATAGGAACGGACGTACACAATGGGTAGTTGACATGTTTTTACAGATGATCAGGTGGTAGGACATAAGGAAAAGAGAAGTTTGATGGGAAGTGGGGAAACACCTTTAAGGCCTGATGGATTACACGGAATTAATACTTTTCTGCATTTAGCCCACACAAGAGCTCATTCATCTATCTATAATTCCAGTAATCTCTGTGTGTATGTTTGTTTGTATGTTTGTATGTTTGTATGTTTGTATGTTTGTATGTTTGTCTGTGACCGCTGTTTCTCGACAACTACCGGTCCGATATACTTGAAACTTGCCAGGTATATTGCTGGGGACCCGAGGATGTGCCTTTTCAAGGTTTTAAATTAATCGCAGAAGTAGTTACCGAGCTATGTCCAAAAAACGATTCAACCAATCAGAGAGCAGCGAGCTATCACGTGTGCCGAACATGGCGAACAGACTCTGCCTCGGATGGCACATTTGAGAGCGTATTCATTTATTTCCCGTCGGCAAACTATGTTGGCGCTATGTTGGCGTTAAACTATGTTTTAAAACTAATTAAAACTAATTTGCGATTCTTTCGCTTTCCTGCGATATGCGACCTTCCGGAGCTCCTGTGAGAGCGTGCGCCATTACGGATAGTACGGGTACGGGCATGCCATATGTTGGCGTTAAACTATGTTTTAAAACTAATTAAAACCATTTCATGTAAATAGAGGGGGGGGGGGGGGGGATTGTCACTGTACTCGCAAGCCGTTCGCCGTTCGCTTTGGCGTTGCGAATGGACCAAAACATTTCATGGACCAAACCATTTCATGTAAAGCGTTCGCCGTTCGCTTTGGCGTTGCGAATGAACCAAAACATTTCATGGACCAAACCATTTCATGTAAATAGAGGGGGGGGGATATAATTTTAGATATATATATATAGTACGGGCATGCCCTAGTATAGCAAATTCGAGTAATTATTGGATATGTACACAGATGCCACATTCTAGTGAGAATGGAATACCATTGGAGGTAGTTCCTTTTGGTTGAGATGAATTATGTAGTCGTTTCCCAAGGATGCGAACAGTAGTGTCATCTAAGGAGATAGTGATGCCAGGTGTACAAGGTTGGGAAAGGAGGGTTTAAATGTAATGAATTCGAGGATAGTTTTAACCCCAAAAAAGGATTCGTTTGCTATTTTCGACCTCTAAGTCGCAAAAATTCTAAGAAATACTTTTGGAGGCTGTGGTGCGTCTATTAGGAAATTCATTTTCACCATTCTATTTGTGATTCTGACCGTATTGTGCATTATCAAATGCACACCAGTGCTAGTTACTAAATGCTTCGCAACAACATCCCCAAAACCTCCAAAACGCGAGGAGACTTTCGGGAGATGTGCACGATTGGTCTGTATCGATTCCATTTAGCATCTCACTTTCACACTTCCCTCCACTAATTCAATGGTTCCCGACATGGAAGCCGAAAGAACAATTGGACACACTGCTATTACAGATGAGGGATACTGCCAGACGATGGGCTAAGCAAAGTGGCCTACGTTGGAGACCTTTATTCACCTGTTCAAAGACCTGCCCGGACTACAAGAAGGTATATCCGTGGAGAACTATTTGGCCAGGGATCCCTCAGGTGAATTTGGAATAATTTAACCTGAGGACCGAACAAAAAGGAACAGGAATTATTTGTCAAAGCAGGTTTTGAACTCCGAACGATTGTTCCCCGAAATGACATCAACCTGTGACACAAACAATTAATTTGGACACTTCTATATTATGGTCAAGTATGACCAAAAGGGAGGACTGTGGAAGGAAAATTAATTGCGTACGTAATTTGTGTAAATCGAGTGGATTTCCCGGAGCTTCGATCTTTTAATTGCAAACACGTAAGCTTCATAAATACATATATTAATCAGTGTTAACTGTATTCTATGAAAATCTAACGATTCTAAACTCCTTTACCGAGATTACAATCCAGGCAGGGCTAGCGAACTCGTGTTTAGAGGCAAACGTCCAGCTTGAACTGTGAGATGTTATCAAGTTTCAGAGCCTGATGTGGTGACCGCCCGGGTATGCGGCCTGGCACCCTCTCCCTGAGACTCTGGGACAGTCAGTACGTGGTGACCTGCCATGCTGTGCTGATCTATGGACGCGGGTCGATCCGCATGGACAGGGATGGATTATAGCCCACCGAACAACCATTGAGGCATCTGTGGAACGTGATGGTGTGAGAGTGACCTTCCACAGATGATCTCTTGTGATTTGTGGACTCTCGGCTTGGGAAGAGAGCCATGGGAGTGTTGAATCGGAAATGTGTAACGTGCCGAGCATATGGGCCATGCTCGGCTGGCATGTGTATGGCAAAGCATCCTTCTTTGGTGAAATTAGTAAAATGTGAAAAATGATTGGCATGGGTAATCTGAGGTTAGATGCAAATTTAAGGGTGAATTTTGAAATGTTATGGTGGATACTGACAGCAGTGGCACCATTATTTATCCAGGTGTGTTAGACCAGAGTGTTGGAGGCTGGGAAAAAATTGATAGGTTAGCAGGACACGGCCTTCAACTGGTTGCGGGGGCGACTGCGCCAATATTTTGGACGCGGGATTGTGGGGATGTAGTGGTTAGACGAGGTGTTAACGTGATGCTATGGGTGTCCAAGGTGTGTGGACCATGTCTTCTGGGTGAGTCTCCTGGTGGAGCATGGCTGTCTGCTGGTCCTTGGCATGGTCAAGTGTGGGTGGGCACTGGGGGCTGCAGTTGTGTGGACTAGGGGGTGAGGGCGGCGTAGGTGACGTGAGGGTGGATGCCACGCACTGCGACCGTCTCCACCAGGGCCGAGGTTGTGAGTGTGGTTGTAGTGTTGGCAGCAGGTGCTCACCACATTGGCCAGCTGGGGTTGGTGCAGCTGTGTTCCTCGCAGGGGGGCTGAAGGATCGATGGTGGGTTACACCCTTATGGACACTCATGGGCCATGTTGGCGTTTCGGCTGCTCACCTTGTCCCGATGACCCTTGTACGGTAGAGGTGCAGAGCTGTCGTGGCCACATGTAGTTGTTCAGAACAGTTCACCGGAGGATGCGGATCCACATACCTGCCAGTACAATGGGGATAAAAGAGCAATTTGGTGGAATTTGGTAGGCCCAATGAGAAATTTTGGGATTTTGTAGGGTGGATGGCACTTTTGGACCTGACGAACTGGAAAATACCTGCACCTGTTTGGTCGAGTGGATTTCCCGGAGCCTCGACCTTTTAATTGCAAACACGTAAGCTTCATAAATACATATATTAATCAGTGTTAACTGTATTCTATGAAAATCTAACGATTCTAAACTCCTTTACCGAGATTACAATCCAGGCAGGGCTGGCGAACTCGCGTTTAGAGGCAAACGTCCAGCTTGAACTGTGAGATGTTATCAAGTTTCAGAGCCTCACAGTCAAATCAGCCCGTTTGGAGAATAAAAACAAATAGTCTTGCACCTGAGGTAAGTGCTTGGATGCGTACTGTCCCAGGCTTCAGGACTTGCTTATTAAATTGGGGACATGTAATTTGGAGTAGGGGGCGGGTGAGAGTGATGGCATGGCCGGTGAGGGGATGTAATGTGTGCCACACAGTGTCTTGTTGGGGGGCGTTTGTTTTTGTGTTGAGGTGATGTGTTTTTGTGTGGTCGTGAGGGTGGAGATTATGGATGAGGGGTGATTATTGTGAAATGTGATTTAAATGTGAATTGGGGATTTCACATGATGCAGGCCATGGCAACTTTTTGTAACTTTTTGTGCCATCTTCTGAGTGGAAATGTGTGTTGGAGAATTGAATGGCAGTGGGGGAGGAAATGTGTTTTGGGGATTTTGTGGGTGGGGAAGGTGTGCGTGTCCACAGGTACGGATCAAACTCTGGGGAGTGATGACTGCGACCCCCCTCTGCGGCAATTACCCCTGACAGCCAGTGGTAACGAGAAATTGGAGCCCGTCAATGGAGGGTCTGTTTGGCCGCCTTGGGATGGAAGACTCCCGGCGACCCGTGTAGCTGCGCCGAAGCAGGAGGCCACGGACCCTGGTGTGTGGAGACGCCCACCATTCTATTTGTGATTTCCGCCCACCTCTATTCTCTATTTGTGAGACGCCCACCTTTCCATTAATGGCGGAAAGGGGCTGTTTGACTGTCATGGGGCCAAGAGGTAAAGGGGTGGGGGGGGGGGGGGGTGCAATGAACTTGTAAGTCAAGTGACTTGTTTTTGGACTGCGGGCACCACAGCCTGTAGTGCCCCCACCATCTTGATTGTGCAGTCGCTCCCCACTGCCTAGTTGAGAGCAACACACACATGTATATATGACATGAATGCCATGGTCCTGCAGGGGGGTGGAATAAGTGCTTTGTTGACTTTTGAAATGAGTTTGGTTTATAGAATGTGTATGAGTGGTTATGGGATTGTGTTGAATGAATGTGGGCGAAATCCACCGAGCCATGTCACTCACCTGTAACACCAGGACAGTGCCCGTGGAAATTTAGGGGTGCATTGGGATGGCCCCGCAGGTAAGGTTGCGTCTTGTGGCATCCACCGGGGGACGCGGTCTGCAGGAAGGGGTTGTATAAATGTTTATTAGAGTTTACGAATTTTGGAAGTTTTTGAATAAGGTTAAGGTTTGTGGTTAAGTTAGATTTTGAGTGCTTGTTGTTTGTTTCCTCCCACCACAGGAGCGACCAATGAAAATCATTGTAAATATTTGAAATGCATGATTGTTAAGGGGGTTAGCATGTTAAGGAGCATAGGTAGGTAGCTTCGGCTCACTTCCCAAAGCCCTCCTGATTTATTTCATAGGTTAATTAAGTGTGAGGCAGTAAGTGTTAAGACTGGAATGGTAGCGCCTGCAGTGAACGTTGCAGGGGCTGCGGTTCCAGGGGGGTGTGGGAGGGGGGGCTGTGTTATGAATTTTGGGGTGGGCATATTTCGATTTAGGTAGATCTGAATAGGTATCATGCTTCGTCTGTCGTGCTAGAGAATCTCACCTATATTAAGTTCTGTGTTTAGGCGGTTTGTCAGATTAAGTGTGTACCTGTGATCATACGAGGATGATCCGGTGATAAATAGTTGTAGGGGCTAAGATAATTCCATTGTGTGTGAAACCTGTGATCTCCCTTTGTCCCTGATGGCAACACACCACATACATTAGATAGATCCATTGGTGCACACATTAATTAATTCCCCCTCCGCCACAAGACGATAAAACTTACAGAACCACAGGCAGAAAGCCAGATCAGGGCACTGCCGATGGGGCCGCAGCCAGCCACATCACCAGCTGGTATAGCAACACACATTGACCAGGCAGGCTGAGAGCCACGCCCAGGAGAACTCATGATTGGCCAGGGGAGGGGCGAGCAACAAGCAGGGCACCGATTGGCAGAGTAGGGGAGGACATGCGATTGGTCAGGAGAAGGGCAGAAAGCTCCCCTGTGATTGGGGGTGAGAAAGGTGAAGGAGCGACACATTGATTGGCCACCGACCGACGACACCATGGCCAATCAGTGCGGAAGGCGCAAAGTGTCTACCAACAAGCTACGCACTGATTGGTGGAGAGAGCGCTGACGTGACACCACAGCCGGTAAAACGACTGGCAAGCCGACATTTGCTCCTCTCGTTCCTGGTTCCTTCCTGCAGAGACCTCTTCCCTTTGTCTTTCTCGTCTTGGTTCCCTCCTGTCTGGACCTCCTTCTGCCTTTGCCCTTTCTCTCCTTTTTGGACCTTTTTCCTGTGCGAACTGCGAATTGCTTGCGTAACGGTGGACGTTGGAGAGACGGTGGAGCGACGATCGTGCGAGCGGGGCCTGCCGGGCGGCGTGCGCTGGACTAGCAGAGCGCGCGAACGAGGCGGACTGAGGCCTCCTTCCCGCCAAGCATGGAGCCGCGGGCAGACGACGGGTTTGGAGCTTGACTGACCCGACATCCAGACAGAAATCTAAGCTTGCACCACACAAACCCCAACACGACATTTTATTTGATTCATTCTTCCCATCGTTCTGTATGTGAAGTAAAGTGTGTGGGATCCCGATTTAGGAATATTATTTAGCTTTATCGTCGCGTTCCTTGTCCGAATAGTTCTTGTAAATAAATCTTTTTATTATTTTCCCTTTCTATTCGAAATCCGTGTTCGGATTGAATTATTTCCCTCAGGTTGAAGACGCGCGCGGACCGTCAGGTAAATCTCTCCGCTTCTTCCTCTTTCCTTCTTCCTCCCGTGTGTGTATAGCAAATCCGCCATTGAACGTCGCCTCGGAGTTAAAGCTCATTTCCATCCGCGATTCCCCGGTCTTAACCGAGGGGCAATCGCGCGACAATATATATAGTTATGTTTGTATGGGGTAGGGGAGGTAGAGTGTATAGCTTAGGACAGGTAGAGTGTATAGCTTAGTGTGCTCCGACTGTTGCGAAGAAGAAGAATCGTCTCGATTTACTATAAGTAGGGATCCGGTAGACCGTGTGTTCGGATTCAGTGTATCTTTGTCCCAATTACGAGGAGTGGGTTGTGTTAATTAGCTCAGGGATTATGGGTAATTATCCCTTGTACATCGTTACCTCTGTAATTTATTTCCTATGTCCCTTTTGGTACCACACCATAGACACTAGCAGAAATCACCCATTAAACAGCTGTTACGGATTCGTCACTTCCGCTTTGTGGTTGTCATCCATTTGAAGCATTTTTAGTTTCATGTACTATTATTGTTACAGTTTGAGTGTGAAATGGAGATAACTGTCTTCAAAGGTAAAAATAATGTCTCAGAAGGAAAACGAGATGGGTGAGGGCGAAAACAGAAGGAGAAGAAGCGGCGGGCGAGCGGATCTAGTGAGATCGGGAAAGGAAAGCCTATCTGCTTTGAGGTGTCAAGCGGACGCTGGTGGACATTGGTCACGAGCGAATATTGGTTTCCCCGGGAAAGGGATTCCTGTGACAGTGTCGTTATTGCTGTGGCAAATAAACCTGCGTGACGGGTTTTGCTTTTGGTTCCGAAAGTGAATCATCGCTGGAGAGCAGGTACACCTCCATTACCGGCCCGTCCGCCATTTCACCTCGCACCAGCCATTTCACCTCGCACCAGCCCTTCGCCTGGTTCTCGTGTGTGTCGTGGATTTCGCTTGGGAACTCGCGGTTCTTCGCGGTTCTCTGCTTGGGAGCCGCTGATCGTTCATGTCAGCGTCATTGTCTGGTGAACAGAAGGTGAATTCCCAGTCGCCTTTTGGGTGAACTTTTACCGGACCGACGTCGGCCCGACACCTCACCAAGCGGCTCTTCTGCAGCGTCGACTGTTAGCCGTTCTGGGTTCAGGTCTCAGTACGACCTTTTCTTGTGATCGCGAGAGCCAAGGGGATCGACTTTGGCCTGGTATCGTGACACAGTGACTTTGGGGGATGTTACCGATTGCTCACGTGGGAATACCGTGAGTTATTGATTCAGGAAATTGGTGGTACCATCATAGGAATTATATGGTGTTTGCTGTGCAAGTGAGGTTTTCTTGTACGTGCATTACGTGTTATTATTGTGTGGTTTTAATACAATACTTGGTTTTTGTAACAATTGATTGGTGTGGTTTCACCATTGGTCATTGGCACACATAATAGCACATCTTTCTGCCGTGACTCCTTTCGGGGCTTGGAGGTACACCGTGGCCGGTGTTTGGGGAGGAGCACGTAACACAGCTCACTATTAATAAAAACCGACCGGAAGTCATGTATCGAGCCCTACCGCTGACAAGCCCGACTTGGGAGGGGCACAGAGCTGGCAGGTCCGTGGGTTCACACCCCCAAGAGCAGTGATTGTTTAGAGGGAATGCAAGGAGCTCGGGGGTTGGTGGAAGGATGACGTCAGCGAGAACGTTCTGGAGCGGGCGAGTTGACATGGACTGGTTGGAGGAGGATGAGGATGACGTCAGAGCCTGGGTGATAAAAGAACGCACTAGCGGACATTTTCTCTCTTCCTTCTCTTCTCTTCGCTCTGTTCTCTTCTCCTTGGGTCCTCACTCTGACCGATTCCCTCTTTGCGCCTGCTCGTTTTGAACTTTGTTGGTGAACGATTGCATTTTTATCTCTCTTCGCATCAACGCCCTTCTGGCCTTTGTCTGATTTGGATCTTATTGCGGGCGGCCGTACGCCGATATCCTGCTGGTGGTTATGGGGAGGAAGAGCCGCGGCTTTCCAAGCAGGAGCGACGGGTGGATGAGTGCTGCTGGCTCGCTGCAGTGCGACACACAGCGAGGTCTGGGTTCCTGCCACGAACGAGCGGTTCCTGCCAACGAATGAGAGTTTCCCACCAATGAGCGAGCGTTCCCGCCAACGTCCCGGGCGATTTTGACGACACCTGACGATACTCCCACAAGCCGATTTGAGTTGAGTCCCATACATAAGTTACACATTTGTTATTTTATCCCATTGTCTGTATGCGAGTCTGGTTGTGGGAGCACTCCAAATTAGGAATTTAGTTTATCATGCATTTTCTTTGTTTGTTGGCATTTATTTTCCTTCATAAACCTGTTTATTTTTGTACATTTTAATTCCTTTTCGTGTGAGTTTATTTATACCAGTGTGAAGACTGCCATTGGGGTCCGAGAAGGTAAGGCTCCGGTTTCCCCCTCCCTCTTGCTCCCTCACGCGTATTAACTCCGCTGCATTTCTACGGCGTAGTCCATCTGGCGGAGCCGTCCAGAACAGTGTTTGTCCGTCTGTATGTATGTATGTATGTATGTATGTATGTCCCCTCAAACATATACCAATGAGGAGCTGAAAATCTGGTCACATGACAGGGTGATGTGATTACTTCTGTCATTACGGCGGTGCTGCGGCTGACTCTCCACGCACCACCATTTTCATTTATATGTCGTTCATGCCGAACATATCGTCGAACCTGTCATATATCACAATCTCCATGCTCTACCTTGACGTTTTTCATTCAGTGTGAAACACAAACAAACCGATTGTTAAAATGACCATCAAATATCGAAAGCATCGACTTTACGTTTCTTGGTACGTATAGGCCTTGGGCATTATGATTCACCGTCTGCTTCGGACAAATTAAATCCAGGTTTCTTAATATAATGGTATTGTTTCAGTGGTATCCTTTTCATAGTAATAATATTATTATAGTAGATATAACCATAACACTTTAATCCCAATGTCGTGAATGGAAAGTTGATGCATTGAAGCGGTGTAAAAGCGGCAGTAAGGAATTCACCTCGGTTGTTTTTGATCAGCATGAATGAAACAAAAATTCCTCTACAACTGTTAGACCGATGGACACGAAATTTTCAGAATATGTGCAGCTCCTCCTGTATAATTTTTTTTATGATGATTATAACGTCATAGGTCACGTGGTACAGATGCCCTCTTGGAAAAAAATCGCAAAAAGGTTGCACCTCTATATCTCCAAAACCGCTCCATGGAAAAAATTTAAACATGGCTCATTGTCAAGTACTCCCCTTGGGGAATAAGATATGTTAATGATGATGTCATCAGTGCCTTCGTTATGACGTCATAATGAATGCGACAAGGACAACACATATCCGATCATTGTGAATTTTTTTTCTTAGCAACTGTTGGTCTGATGGGCACGAAATTTTCACCATATGAACGGCTCCTCATGTAGAATATTTTAATGATAATCATGACGGCATAGGTCATGTGGTACAGATGCCATCTTGGAAAAACCGAAAAATGATGCATCTCTATATCTCCAAAACCACTGCATGGAAAAAAATGAAACATGGCTCATTGTAAAGAACTCTATATGGGGAATAGGTGATGTTAACGATGACGTCATTGGTGCCATAATTATGACGTCATAATTCGACAGGGAAAACGCTTAGTCTGATTAGTTGGAAATGTATTGAGCATGATCTATGCAACAATTATATTAGAGAATATAAATTTATGATGTCATCGCTCACGTGGTCTGGCAGCCATATTGGATCAAAAAAAAAAGAAACGTCCAAAAACAGAAGAGTTGGCTCACAACAAGTTGACTGCGCAGGGTAAGTATTCCATGAATATCATCTAGTTATTATAGTAAACCTAACCGTGACAATAATCCCTTTGTAGTGACTGCAACGTTACTGGAGGTTAAATATATATCCTATATATATTACAGTAGCGGAAGTTTTGTGTCCGGCCGTCATGCTACGTCATTACGTATATTATGTCATTACGGCGTAAACACCCACTCACTTCGAGAGCGGCAGGAAAGGTCATTCCTCTTTGGGGTATATAGATTACAGTCTCTCTATGATCGGGTCTCAAGAACATTGGGTGTGTGTTCATTTACCAAGTTTCTTGTTGAGAGATCGCCAAGTGGTTAAAGCATTCGAGCAAGCACTCCATTCAAAACCATTAAGGAACGGCTGGCTTGGCAAGCGCTAGCTAGCTGCTTGGTAAATGAGCACACCTCCAACCCTTGTGGTGTATATAGATTACTAAAGCGCGGCGTTACGCGCGCTGCTTGTGAGCAAGGAGGAAGCGGACAAGCGGTAACATATAAACGTCTTTATTGTAAGACTACACTGTAACACTGTACCGCTCCGGGCTGGGCGCCCGGTGTATATCATGAGGCCACGCCTACCCCTCGGACGTGGCCACCGCCCACTTGGTGCGTGGAATGATGTCACCACGCCAGTGGGCTTTTGTGTCCGCCACACGCGCCCCCCCAGAATTCCCGCGCACCTGGAGGGCCAGTTTGCGGGGCAGACGAATGACCCGGCCGAAGCGCCCCCTGGCGATCGGCGGCGTCCGGGGTGCAGGGATGCCAGGTGGGATGCCCCTGGCTGCTCCTGGGATGGGTGCAGGACCGGGGGGCGGCGTGGCGGCGGGGCTGGGCGGTGCCGGGGGTCCGCCCGCAGGAGGGCGGCCCCGACGTGGGGGTCGGGCCACTGGCGGTGGATGGTCCACATCGAGGTGGGCCGGCTTGAGGCGGTCTACCGAAACGCGGTCAGGAGTACCGCCGATGTCCAGGGTGAAGTGCTTCGCCCCGGTCTCCAGCACGCGGAAAGGCCCGTCGTACGGGGGCCGCAGTGGTGTCCGATGGGCATCGTGGCGGACGAAGACGTACTCCGCCGTGCGAAGCTCCGGGGCGACGTGCGTCGGTGGGTGCCCGTGGCATGCCGTTGGCACCGGGGCGAACCTCTGGGCGGTCTCTTGCAGAGCGGAGCGCTGCTGTGCCGCGGACCATGGTGCCGTGGAGTCGGGGAGGAACTCGCCCGGCACCCGCAGCGGTTGCCCGAAGACCAACTCCGCCGCGGATGCGCGCAGGTCCTCCTTGGGCGCCGTCCGGAGGCCCAGCAGGACCCAGGGAAGCCTGTCGACCCAGCCGCCGTCGCGTAGGGTGGCCCGGAGCGCGGCCTTCAATGAGCGGTGAAATCGCTCACACAGGCCGTTAGCCTGGGGGTGGTAGGCCGTGGTTCGGTGCAGCCGGACCCCGAGCCCCTGCGCAACCGCCCCCCAGAGCTCCGAGGTGAACTGGGGGCCGCGGTCGGATGAGATGTCTGAGGGGGCGCCGAACCGGGCGACCCAGGTGGCGATGAAAGCCTGCGCGACATCGGCCGCCGTTGTCGACGCCAAGGGCACGGCCTCCGGCCACCGGGTGGTGCGGTCCACCATGGTGAGGACGTGGGTGAAACCCCGCGAGGGGGGCAGAGGTCCCACCAGGTCCACGTGGACGTGGTCAAACCGGCGTTCCGGCACCGTGAACGGGGCCAACGGGGCCTGGGTGTGCCGGTGCACCTTGGCGCGCTGGCACGCGAGGCATGTCCTGGCCCAGCCGCGGACGGCCTTCCGGAGGCCATGCCAGACGAACTTGTCGGCGATCAGCCTTTGGGAGGCCCTCGCGCCCGGGTGGGACAGGCCGTGGATGGCGTCAAACACCTGGCGCTGCCAGCCCGCGGGCACAATGGGGCGAGGACGCCCGAGGGAGACGTCGCACAAGAGGGCCGCGCCCGCGCCGTCGAACGGCACCTCGGTGACGCGGAGGCCCGTGACGGCGGTCCGCAAGGCCTGGACGTCGGGGTCAGTGGCCTGGTCCGCTGCCATCCGGGCATAGTCGATGCCGAGGTGGACTGCGTGGGCGACGGCCCGGGAAAGGCAATCCGCCACCGGGTTGTCCTTCCCCGCGACGTGCTGGATGGACGGACAGACACCAACGTGAATTTGAGAATGTGGAAACATGTTACTGAAATTTGGAACATATTACCTCGACGTACAAAGCATTTACTTCTGAAATTTGCAGCTGATTTCGTCCAGTAGAAGCCGAGAAACGTATTGTTGCGGGGGCCGGGTTCAAAACCCCCTTCTTGCACAACAATTTTGTTGCGTGATTCCCCTCGGTTAATACCAGAAAATCACGAATACCTTCAAGGTGCGTGGGACAGATGAGTGATTCAGGCGCTGCCCCTAGCAGGTGCTATAGGTAGACAGCAGGTAAATCATGTGGACTACGCCCCTCAGCAGATTTCCTAAGGCTATAATTTGCGAAGTAATGGGCCAGCCCTTGCGTGCGTTGTGCCCATTGTGTGCGTGTCTTGAATTGTCATAGGAAGAGTCGTTTCAAGAGTAAAATGGTGTGCTTTGAAAATGGTGTGTAAGAGTTATGGGTGAATGAGAATGTGTAGTGTGATAGATAGATTTAAATATTTTTGGTTTGTTTACATTCTGGTGTGATTAGTGTTTAAAGTGTTTAATTTAATTTTTAAATTTTTAAATTTTTAAATTTTTTAATGTTTCATTTAAAGTGTTTAATTTAACTTTTTTAAAGCACAGCCTTTCGTCTGTGCGAGCTGCAAGTCGACCTTTTGTTTAATTATAGATATTATCCCTTACATTTACATGTATATGCATGACTGGTATGACATTTGGACTGCCTTGTGAGCTTTTGGGACATCTGTGTGTTGCTGGATTAAAATCGGGTAAGTAACATCTGGATGTATCCAGTTTGATTGAGTGGTTGTTACGTATACGTATACTCTGGGTACATGTTGTGGCTTGAAAGATGAATTGGAATTGTGGTGAACGGTGTAGATGCAAGAAGAGATAGACAAAGACACAATGAGCTGCTGAATGAGGCATTGAGGTAAATTGGATGTGTTATTGTTGTCTTAGGAGTTTTGGTTGTTGCATTGGCAAAAGTTTCTGTGTCGTGTGGTGTCTGTTGATAGTGGGTCACCTGTTATCTTGTGTGACGTGCGCAGGGATGTATGTAACTGTATGTAATTGCCTGGGATCAGGAAAACAACTACAGTTGCAATTTGGTTGAAATTAAGGGTTCCGAAAATTGTCCAAAGTGTTTTTTTTAAAGAAAATTCACTGCATTTACAATGTGTTTTCTTTAATTTGATAAAAAGACTCGGTCGGGCCAGCAGGAAAAATAATACATCACAGCCAAATTGTGTTACCGCATTGTAAATAGTATGAGGATTGAAACAAGATTGTGAATTCTATGAGACAAAGTGCAGACGAATTTTTATTTCACTTCTAAATTTGTTGTGGACATGGTCCTGTGTGTCTTAAGGTTGTGGACGAGATTAGATAAAATTGTTGTGGACAAACAGAGTGTGCGAGACAAGTTGATTTAATTCTAGTAAGAATGGTAATGCTAAATTGGGATATGTGTTTGTTGTCAAATCTTTTGAGCGATATTCAACGTGGGGAGGGTGACAAGTGCCGTGGGATTGTAAAGGGTTGTGAGTGGACGAGAAATGGGGAAACGTTGCTGAAATCCATGTTCTCCCCACCACAATGCAATTCACACATACACAAGTTGGACGAGGTAAGTTGTTGTGAGTGTACCAGCGTTACAGGAGGCGTTGGTGAATGAGACCACCTGCATACCTGTCCTCTCTGCACCCTCTCCACTGCTGCTCACTTTCCACGATGCATTTTGTAGTGAAAATGTATATCTATCTATAATTCCAGTAATCTCTGTGTGTATGTTTGTTTGTCTGTATGTCTGTGACCGCTGTTTCTCGACAACCACGGGTCCGATATACTTTAAACTTGCCAGGTATATTGCTGGGGACCCGAGGATGTGCCTTTTCAAGGTTTCATATTAATCGGACAAGTAGTTACCGAGCTATGCCCAAAAAACGATTCAACCAATCAGAGAGCAGCGAGCTATCACGTGTGCCGAACGTGCCGAACAGACTCTGCCTCGGACGGCACATTTGAGAGCGTATTCATTTATTTCACGTTGGCAAACTATGTTGGCGTTAAACTATGTTTTAAAACTAATTAAAACTAATTTGCGATTCTTTCGCTTTCCTGCGCGTTTGTGCACGCTATGGCGATTTCTTTACCAAACTCCGCAAGCCGTTCGCTTTGGAGCAAACCATTTCATGTAAATAGAGGGGGGGGGGGGGATTGTCACCGTACTCGCAAGCCGTTCGCTTTGGACCAAACCATTTCATGTAAATAGAGGGGGGGGGGGGGATTGTCACCGTACTCGCAAGCCGTTCGCTTTGGACCAAACCATTTCATGTAAATAGAGGGGGGGGGGGGGGATTGTCACCGTACTCGCAAGCCGTTCGCTTTGGCTTTGCGAATGGACCAAACCATTTCATGTAAATAGAGGGGGGGGGGGGATATAATTTTAGATATATATATAGTACGGGCATGCCCTAGTCAAAGTTGAACCCAGGAGTGATGCCCACTTAAACCGCAGAGGGGCATCTATAAGACCTCGGACGTCCACGACGCGGAGCCACTCCTGTGACATTTTACTATGACATGTAGTCCTGAACGGTACGTACTCGCACATGTATTCTCGGCTTGCTTGCTTTGACTAATATAATCGATCCTCCCTATATGATGCCGAGATCCTGATATCTATTGCATGATTGTATTTTACAGGATGATGCTAAAGATCTGATTGAGATTAAACCTACCTATGGGACAAAGTTGTGGACTTGGTTGATTTTCACAACATTTGATCTGAATTCATAGTTAACGAGGACTTACGAAGCCCGGAGATTTTGTGGACATTCAACTTCGAAAGAAGAAAGTGCTTGCAAAATGGATCCATGCGGATGCTAACAACATGTGCTGTCAAAGGCAGGACTGGGTGCGTGGACTCTGAAGTCCATTCCAAGGAATGCTGTTGAATTTGAGTTACGAGGCTTACGGAGGAACAGTGAGCTGAGCCGATGGCAGCGCTGACGACAAATGATCTGGTTTCTAAGTTCCCTGTTTTTTTCACACACTGCATGTCTTTCAACACGTAGTGTGCTTGACACCCATTTGCTAGAAACAGCAATATCGATTGTCCCCCATGGAGCACACATCCATGCACCTCTTTCTCCAATACCGACATTTACACGATGTTAAGATATTGGCATGGGCCAAGTTTCCACCTTTACATTCGAGAAATTAAAACGATAAGAACATTGCTTTCTACAGCAAAGGGGTTTTAAATCATTTCTGTTGGATTACCCCCGAGGGAACAACAATGGATAGGGGATTTGTGGAATCTTGAAACTTGAACAAGGTTGTTGGTGGAAACTTACATTGTTTTCATTAAAATTGAGAGGAATAAAATAAAATACAGATCTTGGAGAAAGACTCTTTGCTCCAAACTTAAATAATGGAAAATTCTATGAGAAAAATGTTAAGATTGGTAAATATGACTTTTCTATTTTGTAAATAAATATTCAGCTTGATTAACGGAATACGTTTTATATAAAGTATAAAATTGTGGGAGGACAAGTATCTCTAGGGAAAAAGTTTCTTTAAGGATAAATTTACATGATAAAACTGAAGTAAATATGTGGGTGGAGTTAATATACTGTACAGACAGTTTTATTTTGGGAAAAATGATTATTATGAGGAAAATTTTGTTGGAAATATTGTGAAACCTACATAGATGTACGGAGGGAAGATAAGGGGTAATGTGGTATCTGAACTTTTATCAAATACCCACCAACAATATGTATTTTATATGCAGTTACAGGGCATACCTTTGGCTAATACCTGAGATGGAATGGGACACTAAATATGATATTACAGTAACAGAGGATGTAAAATAAACTGACTTTTCTAATAATTACAGTCCCGTTGCGAGTGCCATGTGAGTTCACCATATTTAACAACCCCCCAGATAGGAGGAGGGGGTGGCGGGGGGGCCTTGCGACTTGGCATATGATATTCCATACTTACGTCTAATAAATGGTTCCCAGTTGAGTGACACCCACCCTGATATAATGGTAATGATAATAATGATATGGAATTCCGACGCACACAAGTGTATATAAAGCATGGGTTTGTGTATTTTTCAAGACATTGCTGAAAATGGCAGTATAGCTGCCTCACAATAAGATAATAGTGTTGCGGTTCTGCCATAAAGGCAAACTCCCTATAGTCAATTGCACGACAACATGTAGCCTGCAGTAGTCAGTTATGTTTTATTGAATGTAGAGATTAGCCCTTTTCCATTGTATAGTAATAGAGACCAAACATGCGTTGAGTTAGGCAGCATCTTCAAACCTTCGTTGGTTAAGGGAAGCCATAACACCAGATGTGCAGAAAGGCGTGGCCAAAAGCACGGCCCACGTGACCAATGGCGAGCCGGGAACCCGTCGCCATGAAGTGACAATCCTCAGCCAATGGGAGGCTCTGGAACATTTTGAAGGGCGTGACCAGCTCTGATAATAATAGCCCACGCGCAGGCATCTCTTGCTTTTTGGGACTTCATCGAGGACACACCTGAGCTCTCTTGCTTTTCCAATGCGCCCACGAGGAGACCTCTCTTGTTATTATGCCGCGCACGCGAGGATAGTGCTCTTGCCTTGGATTTCACCACGTGGACGACACCCTGCTCTGAACTCTTTTGTTTTGGCTCCACCAGACGACACGTGTTTTGGCCTATGTTCGGCGCCCGACACCCATCGCTCTTTGCCGATCTTTTGCGCCATCTGGGTGACCGGCAAGCGTTGGCATTTCGACACGACTCACCTGAGCTGAAGTTGTCTGCCTGCGTGGCAGCTCGTCCCACCTGCGCTGAATTTACCTCATCCAGGCTGCACGCCACGATCGAACTGCGAGCCATGCACACCAGACCATGTGGTCACCAGCGAGGAATCCCAGCACGTACATCGGTACGCCCTTAACTAGAGTGTCTTTTGTCCCTGTGAGTGTGTGTGTGTGTGTGTCAGAGTGTGAAGGCACCAAGTCGGGGTTATTATTAGGTAATATTTGGTAAGCTGTATCTTCGTCTGTTTCTCTGTGCCTTCCAAATAAAAGGCTGTACATTTTGTTCTTACTTTCCAACCTGTTCGGTACGTCTTTTCTCCATTGGCCTAGCATCATCTGGGACCGAATTTGGCTAGACTCAGGTCCATAAATCTCGTGGGGGTAACGCCGTTTTCCACACCGTGCAAAACCGCTCGGCATCCATAAGGTGTGGGGAAGTGAGGGGTCGATCGCGCGGTTCTTCGGCACGCGCGTGCACCTTGACGTGTGCACCTTTAATTTGAACCCGGCCCCCGCAACAAATTGTTGTTAAGGAGGGGGATAATTTGAACGACCGCAACAAATTGTTGTCAGGAGTGGGGATTTCATCCTACCGCAACAATATGTTTAATAAACAAAAACAGATAGATGTGATAATGGACAAGAGCTCAGTAAAATGAACCGGATGATTTATGAAAGGAGATTTTAATAATACTCCCTGAGAATGGTAATATTTTGATATGTACCAGGGAGTGGGTTCTGGGTAAAGATTTGCTGAATTAATAACACAAGAAATGATAATGGTAGACTTTGAACGTATCGTGATTTATGGAAGTAGAATGATGTGATGACTGAATAATTTTAGGATGCTGGTTAAATTTAGTGAGATATTTTGAAACCAATATTAGAGTTATGATTCTTCCTTATGGAAGTTGGAAGACAGCTCCAAGCTCCTCCAAAACAAGGAATGTATAATTGACAAAAGTAGGGATGACATCTTTTGTTTGTGCTACGAAAAATTAATAAACTGGAACTGCATACGTAATTTGCGGATGAGTAATTTGGTAAACAAACTTTATTTGGAAAATATTTCCAAAGGTCTATTAAAATGTTACAGTATGACAGTTGTCAGAAAAGAAAAACCCATTGGATGAATATAAGATCTGTATACATAGGTATATAATATTTGTTGCAAATCATAAATTGTCGAATAAAAATAAATAAATAATAGGAACGGACGTACACAATGGGTAGTTGACATGTTTTTACAGATGATCAGGTGGTAGGACATAAGGAAAAGAGAAGTTTGATGGGAAGTGGGGAAACACCTTTAAGGCCTGATGGATTACACGGAATTAATACTTTTCTGCATTTAGCCCACACAAGAGCTCATTCATCTATCTATAATTCCAGTAATCTCTGTGTGTATGTTTGTTTGTATGTTTGTATGTTTGTATGTTTGTATGTTTGTATGTTTGTCTGTGACCGCTGTTTCTCGACAACTACCGGTCCGATATACTTGAAACTTGCCAGGTATATTGCTGGGGACCCGAGGATGTGCCTTTTCAAGGTTTTAAATTAATCGCAGAAGTAGTTACCGAGCTATGTCCAAAAAACGATTCAACCAATCAGAGAGCAGCGAGCTATCACGTGTGCCGAACGTGGCGAACAGACTCTGCCTCGGATGGCACATTTGAGAGCGTATTCATTTATTTCCCGTCGGCAAACTATGTTGGCGCTATGTTGGCGTTAAACGATGTTTTAAAACTAATTAAAACTAATTTGCGATTCTTTCGCTTTCCTGCGATATGCGACCTTCCGGAGCTCCTGTGAGAGCGTGCGCCATTACGGATAGTACGGGTACGGGCATGCCATATGTTGGCGTTAAACTATGTTTTAAAACTAATTAAAACCATTTCATGCAAATAGAGGGGGGGGGGGGGGATTGTCACTGTACTCGCAAGCCGTTCGCCGTTCGCTTTGGCGTTGCGAATGGACCAAAACATTTCATGGACCAAACCATTTCATGTAAAGCGTTCGCCGTTCGCTTTGGCGTTGCGAATGGACCAAAACATTTCATGAACCAAACCATTTCATGTAAATAGAGGGGGGGGATATAATTTTAGATATATATATATAGTACGGGCATGCCCTAGTATAGCAAATTCGAGTAATTATTGGATATGTACACAGATGCCACATTCTAGTGAGAATGGAATACCATTGGAGGTAGTTCCTTTTGGTTGAGATGAATTATGTAGTCGTTTCCCAAGGATGCGAACAGTAGTGTCATCTAAGGAGATAGTGATGCCAGGTGTACAAGGTTGGGAAAGGAGGGTTTAAATGTAATGAATTCGAGGATAGTTTTAACCCCAAAAAAGGATTCGTTTGCTATTTTCGACCTCTAAGTCGCAAAAATTCTAAGAAATACTTTTGGAGGCTGTGGTGCGTCTATTAGGAAATTCATTTTCACCATTCTATTTGTGATTCTGACCGTATTGTGCATTATCAAATGCACACCAGTGCTAGTTACCAAATGCTTCGCAACAACATCCCCAAAACCTCCAAAACGCGAGGAGACTTTCGGGAGATGTGCACGATTGGTCTGTATCGATTCCATTTAGCATCTCACTTTCACACTTCCCTCCACTAATTCAATGGTTCCCGACATGGAAGCCGAAAGAACAATTGGACACACTGCTATTACAGATGAGGGATACTGCCAGACGATGGGCTAAGCAAAGTGGCCTACGTTGGAGACCTTTATTCACCTGTTCAAAGACCTGCCCGGACTACAAGAAGGTATATCCGTGGAGAACTATTTGGCCAGGGATCCCTCAGGTGAATTTGGAATAATTTAACCTGAGGACCGAACAAAAAGGAACAGGAATTATTTGTCAAAGCAGGTTTTGAACTCCGAACGATTGTTCCCCGAAATGAAATCAACCTGTGACACAAACAATTAATTTGGACACTTCTATATTATGGTCAAGTATGACCAAAAGGGAGGACTGTGGAAGGAAAATTAATTGCGTACGTAATTTGTGTAAATCGAGTGGATTTCCCGGAGCTTCGATCTTTTAATTGCAAACACGTAAGCTTCATAAATACATATATTAATCAGTGGTAACTGTATTCTATGAAAATCTAACGATTCTAAACTCCTTTACCGAGATTACAATCCAGGCAGGGCTAGCGAACTCGTGTTTAGAGGCAAACGTCCAGCTTGAACTGTGAGATGTTATCAAGTTTCAGAGCCTGATGTGGTGACCGCCCGGGTATGCGGCCTGGCACCCTCTCCCTGAGACTCTGGGACAGTCAGCACGTGGTGACCTGCCATGCTGTGCTGATCTATGGACGCGGGTCGATCCGCATGGACAGGGATGGATTATAGCCCACCGAACAACCATTGAGGCATCTGTGGAACGTGATGGTGTGAGAGTGACCTTCCACAGATGATCTCTTGTGATTTGTGGACTCTCGGCTTGGGAAGAGAGCCATGGGAGTGTTGAATCGGAAATGTGTAACGTGCCGAGCATATGGGCCATGCTCGGCTGGCATGTGTATGGCAAAGCATCCTTCTTTGGTGAAATTAGTAAAATGTGAAAAATGATTGGCATGGGTAATCTGAGGTTAGATGCAAATTTAAGGGTGAATTTTGAAATGTTATGGTGGATACTGACAGCAGTGGCACCATTATTTATCCAGGTGTGTTAGACCAGAGTGTTGGAGGCTGGGAAAAAATTGATAGGTTAGCAGGACACGGCCTTCAACTGGTTGCGGGGGCGACTGCGCCAATATTTTGGACGCGGGATTGTGGGGATGTAGTGGTTAGACGAGGTGTTAACGTGATGCTATGGGTGTCCAAGGTGTGTGGACCATGTCTTCTGGGTGAGTCTCCTGGTGGAGCATGGCTGTCTGCTGGACCTTGGCATGGTCAAGTGTGGGTGGGCACTGGGGGCTGCAGTTGTGTGGACTAGGGGGTGAGGGCGGCGTAGGTGACGTGAGGGTGGATGCCACGCACTGCGACCGTCTCCACCAGGGCCGAGGTTGTGAGTGTGGTTGTAGTGTTGGCAGCAGGTGCTCACCACATTGGCCAGCTGGGGTTGGTGCAGCTGTGTTCCTCGCAGGGGGGCTGAAGGATCGATGGTGGGTTGCACCCTTATGGACACTCATGGGCCATGTTGGCGTTTCGGCTGCTCACCTTGTCCCGATGACCCTTGTACGGTAGAGGTGCAGAGCTGTCGTGGCCACATGTAGTTGTTCAGAACAGTTCACCGGAGGATGCGGATCCACATACCTGCCAGTACAATGGGGATAAAAGAGCAATTTGGTGGAATTTGGTAGGCCCAATGAGAAATTTTGGGATTTTGTAGGGTGGATGGCACTTTTGGACCTGACCAACTGGAAAATACCTGCACCTGTTTGGTCGAGTGGATTTCCCGGAGCCTCGACCTTTTAATTGCAAACACGTAAGCTTCATAAATACATATATTAATCAGTGTTAACTGTATTCTATGAAAATCTAACGATTCTAAACTCCTTTACCGAGATTACAATCCAGGCAGGGCTGGCGAACTCGCGTTTAGAGGCAAACGTCCAGCTTGAACTGTGAGATGTTATCAAGTTTCAGAGCCTCACAGTCAAATCAGCCCGTTTGGAGAATAAAAACAAATAGTCTTGCACCTGAGGTAAGTGCTTGGATGCGTACTGTCCCAGGCTTCAGGATTTGCTTATTAAATTGGGGAAATGTAATTTGGAGTAGGGGACGGGTGAGAGTGATGGCATGGCCGGTGAGGGGATGTAATGTGTGCCACACAGTGTCTTGTTGGGGGGCGTTTGTTTTTGTGTTGAGGTGATGTGTTTTTGTGTGGTCGTGAGGGTGGAGATTATGGATGAGGGGTGATTATTGTGAAATGTGATTTAAATGTGAATTGGGGATTTCACATGATGCAGGCCATGGCAACTTTTTGTAACTTTTTGTGCCATCTTCTGAGTGGAAATGTGTGTTGGAGAATTGAATGGCAGTGGGGGAGGAAATGTGTTTTGGGGATTTTGTGGGTGGGGAAGGTGTGCGTGTCCACAGGTACGGATCAAACTCTGGGGAGTGATGACTGCGACCCCCCTCTGCGGCAATTACCCCTGACAGCCAGTGGTAACGAGAAATTGGAGCCCGTCAATGGAGGGTCTGTTTGGCCGCCTTGGGATGGAAGACTCCCGGCGACCCGTGTAGCTGCGCCGAAGCAGGAGGCCACGGACCCTGGTGTGTGGAGACGCCCACCATTCTATTTGTGATTTCCGCCCACCTCTATTCTCTATTTGTGAGACGCCCACCTTTCCATTAATGGCGGAAAGGGGCTGTTTGACTGTCATGGGGCCAAGAGGTAAAGGGGTGGGTGGGGGGGGGGTGCAATGAACTTGTAAGTCAAGTGACTTGTTTTTGGACTGCGGGCACCACAGCCTGTAGTGCCCCCACCATCTTGATTGTGCAGTCGCTCCCCACTGCCTAGTTGAGAGCAACACACACATGTATATATGACATGAATGCCATGGTCCTGCAGGGGGGTGGAATAAGTGTTTGTTGACTTTTGAAATGAGTTTGGTTTATAGAATGTGTATGAGTGGTTATGGGATTGTGTTGAATGAATGTGGGCGAAATCCACCGAGCCATGTCACTCACCTGTAACACCAGGACAGTGCCCGTGGAAATTTAGGGGTGCATTGGGATGGCCCCGCAGGTAAGGTTGCGTCTTGTGGCATCCACCGGGGGACGCGGTCTGCAGGAAGGGGTTGTATAAATGTTTATTAGAGTTTACGAATTTTGGAAGTTTTTGAATAAGGTTAAGGTTTGTGGTTAAGTTAGATTTTGAGTGCTTGTTGTTTGTTTCCTCCCACCACAGGAGCGACCAATGAAAATCATTGTAAATATTTGAAATGCATGATTGTTAAGGGGGTTAGCATGTTAAGGAGCATAGGTAGGTAGCTTCGGCTCACTTCCCAAAGCCCTCCTGATTTATTTCATAGGTTAATTAAGTGTGAGACAGTAAGTGTTAAGACTGGAATGGTAGCGCCTGCAGTGAACGTTGCAGGGGCTGCGGTTCCAGGGGGGTGTGGGAGGGGGGGCTGTGTTATGAATTTTGGGGTGGGCATATTTCGATTTAGGTAGATCTGAATAGGTATCATGCTTCGTCTGTCGTGCTAGAGAATCTCACCTATATTAAGTTCTGTGTTTAGGCGGTTTGTCAGATTAAGTGTGTACCTGTGATCATACGAGGATGATCCGGTGATAAATAGTTGTAGGGGCTAAGATAATTCCATTGTGTGTGAAACCTGTGATCTCCCTTTGTCCCTGATGGCAACACACCACATACATTAGATAGATCCATTGGTGCACACATTAATTAATTCCCCCTCCGCCACAAGACGATAAAACTTACAGAACCACAGGCAGAAAGCCAGATCAGGGCACTGCCGATGGGGCCGCAGCCAGCCACATCACCAGCTGGTATAGCAACACACATTGACCAGGCAGGCTGAGAGCCACGCCCAGGAGAACTCATGATTGGCCAGGGGAGGGGCGAGCAACAAGCAGGGCACCGATTGGCAGAGTAGGGGAGGACATGCGATTGGTCAGGAGAAGGGCAGAAAGCTCCCCTGTGATTGGGGGTGAGAAAGGTGAAGGAGCGACACATTGATTGGCCACCGACCGACGACACCATGGCCAATCAGTGCGGAAGGCGCAAAGTGTCTACCAACAAGCTACGCACTGATTGGTGGAGAGAGCGCTGACGTGACACCACAGCCGGTAAAACGACTGGCAAGCCGCCATTTGCTCCTCTCGTTCCTGGTTCCTTCCTGCAGAGACCTCTTCCCTTTGTCTTTCTCGTCTTGGTTCCCTCCTGTCTGGACCTCCTTCTGCCTTTGCCCTTTCTCTCCTTTTTGGACCTTTTTCCTGTGCGAACTGCGAATTGCTTGCGTAACGGTGGACGTTGGAGAGACGGTGGAGCGACGATCGTGCGAGCGGGGCCTGCCGGGCGGCGTGCGCTGGACTAGCAGAGCGCGCGAACGAGGCGGACTGAGGCCTCCTTCCCGCCAAGCATGGAGCCGCGGGCAGACGACGGGTTTGGAGCTTGACTGACCCGACATCCAGACAGAAATCTAAGCTTGCACCACACAAACCCCAACACGACATTTTATTTGATTCATTCTTCCCATCGTTCTGTATGTGAAGTAAAGTGTGTGGGATCCCGATTTAGGAATATTATTTAGCTTTATCGTCGCGTTCCTTGTCCGAATAGTTCTTGTAAATAAATCTTTTTATTATTTTCCCTTTCTATTCGAAATCCGTGTTCGGATTGAATTATTTCCCTCAGGTTGAAGACGCGCGCGGACCGTCAGGTAAATCTCTCCGCTTCTTCCTCTTTCCTTCTTCCTCCCGTGTGTGTATAGCAAATCCGCCATTGAACGTCGCCTCGGAGTTAAAGCTCATTTCCATCCGCGATTCCCCGGTCTTAACCGAGGGGCAATCGCGCGACAATATATATAGTTATGTTTGTATGGGGTAGGGGAGGTAGAGTGTATAGCTTAGGACAGGTAGAGTGTATAGCTTAGTGTGCTCCGACTGTTGCGAAGAAGAAGAATCGTCTCGATTTACTATAAGTAGGGATCCGGTAGACCGTGTGTTCGGATTCAGTGTATCTTTGTCCCAATTACGAGGAGTGGGTTGTGTTAATTAGCTCAGGGATTATGGGTAATTATCCCTTGTACATCGTTACCTCTGTAATTTATTTCCTATGTCCCTTTTGGTACCACACCATAGACACTAGCAGAAATCACCCATTAAACAGCTGTTACGGATTCGTCACTTCCGCTTTGTGGTTGTCATCCATTTGAAGCATTTTTAGTTTCATGTACTATTATTGTTACAGTTTGAGTGTGAAATGGAGATAACTGTCTTCAAAGGTAAAAATAATGTCTCAGAAGGAAAACGATATGGGTGAGGGCGAAAACAGAAGGAGAAGAAGCGGCGGGCGAGCGGATCTAGTGAGATCGGGAAAGGAAAGCCTATCTGCTTTGAGGTGTCAAGCGGACGCTGGTGGACATTGGTCACGAGCGAATATTGGTTTCCCCGGGAAAGGGATTCCTGTGACAGTGTCGTTATTGCTGTGGCAAATAAACCTGCGTGACGGGTTTTGCTTTTGGTTCCGAAAGTGAATCATCGCTGGAGAGCAGGTACACCTCCATTACCGGCCCGTCCGCCATTTCACCTCGCACCAGCCATTTCACCTCGCACCAGCCCTTCGCCTGGTTCTCGTGTGTGTCGTGGATTTCGCTTGGGAACTCGCGGTTCTTCGCGGTTCTCTGCTTGGGAGCCGCTGATCGTTCATGTCAGCGTCATTGTCTGGTGAACAGAAGGTGAATTCCCAGTCGCCTTTTGGGTGAACTTTTACCGGACCGACGTCGGCCCGACACCTCACCAAGCGGCTCTTCTGCAGCGTCGACTGTTAGCCGTTCTGGGTTCAGGTCTCAGTACGACCTTTTCTTGTGATCGCGAGAGCCAAGGGGATCGACTTTGGCCTGGTATCGTGACACAGTGACTTTGGGGGATGTTACCGATTGCTCACGTGGGAATACCGTGAGTTATTGATTCAGGAAATTGGTGGTACCATCATAGGAATTATATGGTGTTTGCTGTGCAAGTGAGGTTTTCTTGTACGTGCATTACGTGTTATTATTGTGTGGTTTTAATACAATACTTGGTTTTTGTAACAATTGATTGGTGTGGTTTCACCATTGGTCATTGGCACACATAATAGCACATCTTTCTGCCGTGACTCCTTTCGGGGCTCGGAGGTACACCGTGGCCGGTGTTTGGGGAGGAGCACGTAACACAGCTCACTATTAATAAAAACCGACCGGAAGTCATGTATCGAGCCCTACCGCTGACAAGCCCGACTTGGGAGGGGCACAGAGCTGGCAGGTCCGTGGGTTCACACCCCCAAGAGCAGTGATTGTTTAGAGGGAATGCAAGGAGCTCGGGGGTTGGTGGAAGGATGACGTCAGCGAGAACGTTCTGGAGCGGGCGAGTTGACATGGACTGGTTGGAGGAGGATGAGGATGACGTCAGAGCCTGGGTGATAAAAGAACGCACTAGCGGACATTTTCTCTCTTCCTTCTCTTCTCTTCGCTCTGTTCTCTTCTCCTTGGGTCCTCACTCTGACCGATTCCCTCTTTGCGCCTGCTCGTTTTGAACTTTGTTGGTGAACGATTGCATTTTTATCTCTCTTCGCATCAACGCCCTTCTGGCCTTTGTCTGATTTGGATCTTATTGCGGGCGGCCGTACGCCGATATCCTGCTGGTGGTTATGGGGAGGAAGAGCCGCGGCTTTCCAAGCAGGAGCGACGGGTGGATGAGTGCTGCTGGCTCGCTGCAGTGCGACACACAGCGAGGTCTGGGTTCCTGCCACGAACGAGCGGTTCCTGCCAACGAATGAGAGTTTCCCACCAATGAGCGAGCGTTCCCGCCAACGTCCCGGGCGATTTTGACGACACCTGACGATACTCCCACAAGCCGATTTGAGTTGAGTCCCATACATAAGTTACACATTTGTTATTTTATCCCATTGTCTGTATGCGAGTCTGGTTGTGGGAGCACTCCAAATTAGGAATTTAGTTTATCATGCATTTTCTTTGTTTGTTGGCATTTATTTTCCTTCATAAACCTGTTTATTTTTGTACATTTTAATTCCTTTTCGTGTGAGTTTATTTATACCAGTGTGAAGACTGCCATTGGGGTCCGAGAAGGTAAGGCTCCGGTTTCCCCCTCCCTCTTGCTCCCTCACGCGTATTAACTCCGCTGCATTTCTACGGCGTAGTCCATCTGGCGGAGCCGTCCAGAACAGTGTTTGTCCGTCTGTATGTATGTATGTATGTATGTATGTATGTCCCCTCAAACATATACCAATGAGGAGCTGAAAATCTGGTCACATGACAGGGTGATGTGATTACTTCTGTCATTACGGCGGTGCTGCGGCTGACTCTCCACGCACCACCATTTTCATTTATATGTCGTTCATGCCGAACATATCGTCGAACCTGTCATATATCACAATCTCCATGCTCTACCTTGACGTTTTTCATTCAGTGTGAAACACAAACAAACCGATTGTTAAAATGACCATCAAATATCGAAAGCATCGACTTTACGTTTCTTGGTACGTATAGGCCTTGGGCATTATGATTCACCGTCTGCTTCGGACAAATTAAATCCAGGTTTCTTAATATAATGGTATTGTTTCAGTGGTATCCTTTTCATAGTAATAATATTATTATAGTAGATATAACCATAACACTTTAATCCCAATGTCGTGAATGGAAAGTTGATGCATTGAAGCGGTGTAAAAGCGGCAGTAAGGAATTCACCTCGGTTGTTTTTGATCAGCATGAATGAAACAAAAATTCCTCTACAACTGTTAGACCGATGGACACGAAATTTTCAGAATATGTGCAGCTCCTCCTGTATAATTTTTTTTATGATGATTATAACGTCATAGGTCACGTGGTACAGATGCCCTCTTGGAAAAAAATCGCAAAAAGGTTGCACCTCTATATCTCCAAAACCGCTCCATGGAAAAAATTTAAACATGGCTCATTGTCAAGTACTCCCCTTGGGGAATAAGATATGTTAATGATGATGTCATCAGTGCCTTCGTTATGACGTCATAATGAATGCGACAAGGACAACACATATCCGATCATTGTGAATTTTTTTTCTTAGCAACTGTTGGTCTGATGGGCACGAAATTTTCACCATATGAACGGCTCCTCATGTAGAATATTTTAATGATAATCATGACGGCATAGGTCATGTGGTACAGATGCCATCTTGGAAAAACCGAAAAATGATGCATCTCTATATCTCCAAAACCACTGCATGGAAAAAAATGAAACATGGCTCATTGTAAAGAACTCTATATGGGGAATAGGTGATGTTAACGATGACGTCATTGGTGCCATAATTATGACGTCATAATTCGACAGGGAAAACGCTTAGTCTGATTAGTTGGAAATGTATTGAGCATGATCTATGCAACAATTATATTAGAGAATATAAATTTATGATGTCATCGCTCACGTGGTCTGGCAGCCATATTGGATCAAAAAAAAAAGAAACGTCCAAAAACAGAAGAGTTGGCTCACAACAAGTTGACTGCGCAGGGTAAGTATTCCATGAATATCATCTAGTTATTATAGTAAACCTAACCGTGACAATAATCCCTTTGTAGTGACTGCAACGTTACTGGAGGTTAAATATATATCCTATATATATTACAGTAGCGGAAGTTTTGTGTCCGGCCGTCATGCTACGTCATTACGTATATTATGTCATTACGGCGTAAACACCCACTCACTTCGAGAGCGGCAGGAAAGGTCATTCCTCTTTGGGGTATATAGATTACAGTCTCTCTATGATCGGGTCTCAAGAACATTGGGTGTGTGTTCATTTACCAAGTTTCTTGTTGAGAGATCGCCAAGTGGTTAAAGCATTCGAGCAAGCACTCCATTCAAAACCATTAAGGAACGGCTGGCTTGGCAAGCGCTAGCTAGCTGCTTGGTAAATGAGCACACCTCCAACCCTTGTGGTGTATATAGATTACTAAAGCGCGGCGTTACGCGCGCTGCTTGTGAGCAAGGAGGAAGCGGACAAGCGGTAACATATAAACGTCTTTATTGTAAGACTACACTGTAACACTGTACCGCTCCGGGCTGGGCGCCCGGTGTATATCATGAGGCCACGCCTACCCCTCGGACGTGGCCACCGCCCACTTGGTGCGTGGAATGATGTCACCACGCCAGTGGGCTTTTGTGTCCGCCACACGCGCCCCCCCAGAATTCCCGCGCACCTGGAGGGCCAGTTTGCGGGGCAGACGAATGACCCGGCCGAAGCGCCCCCTGGCGATCGGCGGCGTCCGGGGTGCAGGGATGCCAGGTGGGATGCCCCTGGCTGCTCCTGGGATGGGTGCAGGACCGGGGGGCGGCGTGGCGGCGGGGCTGGGCGGTGCCGGGGGTCCGCCCGCAGGAGGGCGGCCCCGACGTGGGGGTCGGGCCACTGGCGGTGGATGGTCCACATCGAGGTGGGCCGGCTTGAGGCAGTCTACCGAAACGCGGTCAGGAGTACCGCCGATGTCCAGGGTGAAGTGCTTCGCCCCGGTCTCCAGCACGCGGAAAGGCCCGTCGTACGGGGGCCGCAGTGGTGTCCGATGGGCATCGTGGCGGACGAAGACGTACTCCGCCGTGCGAAGCTCCGGGGCGACGTGCGTCGGTGGGTGCCCGTGGCATGCCGTTGGCACCGGGGCGAACCTCTGGGCGGTCTCTTGCAGAGCGGAGCGCTGCTGTGCCGCGGACCATGGTGCCGTGGAGTCGGGGAGGAACTCGCCCGGCACCCGCAGCGGTTGCCCGAAGACCAACTCCGCCGCGGATGCGCGCAGGTCCTCCTTGGGCGCCGTCCGGAGGCCCAGCAGGACCCAGGGAAGCCTGTCGACCCAGCCGCCGTCGCGTAGGGTGGCCCGGAGCGCGGCCTTCAATGAGCGGTGAAATCGCTCACACAGGCCGTTAGCCTGGGGGTGGTAGGCCGTGGTTCGGTGCAGCCGGACCCCGAGCCCCTGCGCAACCGCCCCCCAGAGCTCCGAGGTGAACTGGGGGCCGCGGTCGGATGAGATGTCTGAGGGGGCGCCGAACCGGGCGACCCAGGTGGCGATGAAAGCCTGCGCGACCTCGGCCGCCGTTGTCGACGCCAAGGGCACGGCCTCCGGCCACCGGGTGGTGCGGTCCACCATGGTGAGGACGTGGGTGAAACCCCGCGAGGGGGGCAGAGGTCCCACCAGGTCCACGTGGACGTGGTCAAACCGGCGTTCCGGCACCGTGAACGGGGCCAACGGGGCCTGGGTGTGCCGGTGCACCTTGGCGCGCTGGCACGCGAGGCATGTCCTGGCCCAGCCGCGGACGGCCTTCCGGAGGCCATGCCAGACGAACTTGTCGGCGATCAGCCTTTGGGAGGCCCTCGCGCCCGGGTGGGACAGGCCGTGGATGGCGTCAAACACCTGGCGCTGCCAGCCCGCGGGCACAATGGGGCGAGGACGCCCGAGGGAGACGTCGCACAAGAGGGCCGCGCCCGCGCCGTCGAACGGCACCTCGGTGACGCGGAGGCCCGTGACGGCGGTCCGCAAGGCCTGGACGTCGGGGTCAGTGGCCTGGTCCGCTGCCATCCGGGCATAGTCGATGCCGAGGTGGACTGCGTGGGCGACGGCCCGGGAAAGGCAATCCGCCACCGGGTTGTCCTTCCCCGCGACGTGCTGGATGGACGGACAGACACCAACGTGAATTTGAGAATGTGGAAACATGTTACTGAAATTTGGAACATATTACCTCGACGTACAAAGCATTTACTTCTGAAATTTGCAGCTGATTTCGTCCAGTAGAAGCCGAGAAACGTATTGTTGCGGGGGCCGGGTTCAAAACCCCCTTCTTGCACAACAATTTTGTTGCGTGATTCCCCTCGGTTAATACCAGAAAATCACGAATACCTTCAAGGTGCGTGGGACAGATGAGTGATTCAGGCGCTGCCCCTAGCAGGTGCTATAGGTAGACAGCAGGTAAATCATGTGGACTCCGCCCCTCAGCAGATTTCCTAAGGCTATAATTTGCGAAGTAATGGGCCAGCCCTTGCGTGCGTTGTGCCCATTGTGTGCGTGTCTTGAATTGTCATAGGAAGAGTCGTTTCAAGAGTAAAATGGTGTGCTTTGAAAATGGTGTGTAAGAGTTATGGGTGAATGAGAATGTGTAGTGTGATAGATAGATTTAAATATTTTTGGTTTGTTTACATTCTGGTGTGATTGGTGTTTAAAGTGTTTAATTTAATTTTTAAATTTTTAAATTTTAAAATTTTAAAATGTTTAATTTAAAGTGTTTAATTTAACTTTTTTAAAGCACAGCCTTTCGTCTGTGCGAGCTGCAAGTCGACCTTTTGTTTAATTATAGATATTATCCCTTACATTTACATGTATATGCATGACTGGTATGACATTTGGACTGCCTTGTGAGCTTTTGGGACATCTGTGTGTTGCTGGATTAAAATCGGGTAAGTAACATCTGGATGTATCCAATTTGATTGAGTGGTTGTTACGTATACGTATACTCTGGGTATATGTTGTGGCTTGAAAGATGAATTGGAATTGTGGTGAACGGTGTAGATGCAAGAAGAGATAGACAAAGACACAATGAGCTGCTGAATGAGGCATTGAGGTAAATTGGATGTGTTATTGTTGTCTTAGGAGTTTTGGTTGTTGCATTGGCAAAAGTTTCTGTGTCGTGTGGTGTCTGTTGATAGTGGGTCACCTGTTATCTTGTGTGACGTGAGCAGGGATGTATGTAACTGTATGTAATTGCCTGGGATCAGGAAAACAACTACAGTTGCAATTTGGTTGAAATTAAGGGTTCCGAAAATTGTCCAAAGTGTTTTTTTTAAAGAAAATTCACTGCATTTACAATGTGTTTTCTTTAATTTGATAAAAAGACTCGGTCGGGCCAGCAGGATAAATAATACATCACAGCCAAGTTGTGTTACCGCATTGTAAATAGTATGAGGATTGAAACAAGATTGTGAATTCTATGAGACAAAGTGCAGACGAATTTTTATTTCACTTCTAAATTTGTTGTGGACATGGTCCTGTGTGTCTTAAGGTTGTGGACGAGATTAGATAAAATTGTTGTGGACAAACAGAGTGTGCGAGACAAGTTGATTTAATTCTAGTAAGAATGGTAATGCTAAATTGGGATATGTGTTTGTTGTCAAATCTTTTGAGCGATATTCAACGTGGGGAGGGTGACAAGTGCCGTGGGATTGTAAAGGGTTGTGAGTGGACGAGAAATGGGGAAACGTTGCTGAAATCCATGTTCTCCCCACCACAATGCAATTCACACATACACAAGTTGGACGAGGTAAGTTGTTGTGAGTGTACCAGCGTTACAGGAGGCGTTGGTGAATGAGACCACCTGCATACCTGTCCTCTCTGCACCCTCTCCACTGCTGCTCACTTTCCACGATGCATTTTGTAGTGAAAATGTATATCTATCTATAATTCCAGTAATCTCTGTGTGTATGTTTGTTTGTCTGTATGTCTGTGACCGCTGTTTCTCGACAACCACGGGTCCGATATACTTTAAACTTGCCAGGTATATTGCTGGGGACCCGAGGATGTGCCTTTTCAAGGTTTCATATTAATCGGACAAGTAGTTACCGAGCTATGTCCAAAAAACGATTCAACCAATCAGAGAGCAGCGAGCTATCACGTGTGCCGAACGTGCCGAACAGACTCTGCCTCGGACGGCACATTTGAGAGCGTATTCATTTATTTCACGTTGGCAAACTATGTTGGCGTTAAACTATGTTTTAAAACTAATTAAAACTAATTTGTGATTCTTTCGCTTTCCTGCGCGTTTGTGCACGCTATGGCGATTTCTTTACCAAACTCCGCAAGCCGTTCGCTTTGGACCAAACCATTTCATGTAAATAGAGGGGGGGGGGGGGGGATTGTCACCGTACTCGCAAGCCGTTCGCTTTGGACCAAACCATTTCATGTAAATAGAGGGGGGGGGGGGGGGATTGTCACCGGACTCGCAAGCCGTTCGCTTTGGACCAAACCATTTCATGTAAATAGAGGGGGGGGGGGGATTGTCACCGTACTCGCAAGCCGTTCGCTTTGGCTTTGCGAATGGACCAAACCATTTCATGTAAATAGAGGGGGGGGGGGGGATATAATTTTAGATATATATATAGTACGGGCATGCCCTAGTCAAAGTTGAACCCAGGAGTGATGCCCACTTAAACCGCAGAGGGGCATCTATAAGACCTCGGACGTCCGCGACGCGGAGCCACTCCTGTGACATTTTACTATGACATGTAGTCCTGAACGGTACGTACTCGCACATGTATTCTCGGCTTGCTTGCTTTGACTAATATAATCGATCCTCCCTATATGATGCCAAGATCCTGATATCTATTGCATGATTGTATTTTACAGGATGATGCTAAAGATCTGATTGAGATTAAACCTACCTATGGGACAAAGTTGTGGACTTGGTTGATTTTCACAACATTTGATCTGAATTCATAGTTAACGAGGACTTACGAAGCCCGGAGATTTTGTGGACATTCAACTTCGAAAGAAGAAAGTGCTTGCAAAATGGATCCATGCGGATGCTAACAACATGTGCTGTCAAAGGCAGGACTGGGTGCGTGGACTCTGAAGTCCATTCCAAGGAATGCTGTTGAATTTGAGTTACGAGGCTTACGGAGGAACAGTGAGCTGAGCCGATGGCAGCGCTGACGACAAATGATCTGGTTTCTAAGTTCCCTGTTTTTTTCACACACTGCATGTCTTTCAGCACGTAGTGTGCTTGACACCCATTGGCTAGAAACAGCAATATCGATTGTCCCCCATGGAGCACACATCCATGCACCTCTTTCTCCAATACCGACATTTACACGATGTTAAGATATTGGCATGGGCCAAGTTTCCACCTTTACATTCGAGAAATTAAAACGATAAGAACATTGCTTTCTACAGCAAAGGGGTTTTAAATCATTTCTGTTGGATTACCCCCGAGGGAACAACAATGGATAGGGGATTTGTGGAATCTTGAAACTTGAACAAGGTTGTTGGTGGAAACTTACATTGTTTTCATTAAAATTGAGAGGAATAAAATAAAATACAGATCTTGGAGAAAGACTCTTTGCTCCAAACTTAAATAATGGAAAATTCTATGAGAAAAATGTTAAGATTGGTAAATATGACTTTTCTATTTTGTAAATAAATATTCAGCTTGATTAACGGAATACGTTTTATATAAAGTATAAAATTGTGGGAGGACAAGTATCTCTAGGGAAAAAGTTTCTTTAAGGATAAATTTACATGATAAAACTGAAGTAAATATGTGGGTGGAGTTAATATACTGTACAGACAGTTTTATTTTGGGAAAAATGATTATTATGAGGAAAATTTTGTTGGAAATATTGTGAAACCTACATAGATGTACGGAGGGAAGATAAGGGGTAATGTGGTATCTGAACTTTTATCAAATACCCACCAACAATATGTATTTTATATGCAGTTACAGGGCATACCTTTGGCTAATACCTGAGATGGAATGGGACACTAAATATGATATTACAGTAACAGAGGATGTAAAATAAACTGACTTTTCTAATCATTACAGTCCCGTTGCGAGTGCCATGTGAGTTCACCATATTTAACAACCCCCCAGATAGGAGGAGGGGGTGGCGGGGGGGCCTTGCGACTTGGCATATGATATTCCATACTTACGTCTAATAAATGGTTCCCAGTTGAGTGACACCCACCCTGATATCTATCTATAATTCCAGCAATCTCTGTGTGTCTGTGTGTCTGTGTGTCTGTGTGTCTGTGTGTCTGTGTGTCTGTGTGTCTGTGTGTCTGTGTGTCTGTGTGTCTGTGACCGCTGTTTCTCGACAACCACGGGTCCGATATACTTGAAACCTGCCAGGTATATTGCTGGGGACCCGAGGATGTGCCTTTTCAAGGTTTGAAATTAATCGGACAAGTACTTACCGAGCTATGGCGATTTAGCCGTTCGCCGTTCGCTTTGGCGTTGCGATGGACCAAACCATTCATGTAAATAGAGGGGGGGGGGGGGGGTTCTGTGGTCGTTCGCTTTGGCTTTGCGAATGGACCAAACCATTCATGTAAATAGAGGGGGGGGTTCTGTGGTCGTTCGCTTTGGCTTTGCGAATGGACCAAACCATTCATGTAAATAGAGGGGGGGGTTCTGTGGTCGTTGCGAATGGACCAAACCATTCACATCGAATCATCGAATCACATCGAATGGACCAAACCGTTCGCTTTGGACCAAACCATTGCATGTAAATAGAGGGGGGGGGTTCTGTGGTCGTTGCGAATGGACCAAACCATTCATGTAAATAGAGGGGGGGGGGGTTCTGTGGTCGTTACTGCCACGTGGTTTCAAAGTTTTTTTTTGTTATTGTTGTTTGCACGCATGTTTTTTTGCACCCACGTACGGGCACGCCCTAGGATGTTTACACACACACACCCCTACACAAATTTTTTTTTTTTTTTTTTTTTGGCAAGGAACGGGCACCCACGTACGGGCACGTCCTAGCTTATATATAGTACGGGCATGCCCTAGTAATGGTAATGATAATAATGATATGGAATTCCGACGCACACAAGTGTATATAAAGCATGGGTTTGTGTATTTTTCAAGACATTGCTGAAAATGGCAGTATAGCTGCCTCACAATAAGATAATAGTGTTGCGGTTCTGCCATAAAGGCAAACTCCCTATAGTCAATTGCACGACAACATGTAGCCTGCAGTAGTCAGTTATGTTTTATTGAATGTAGAGATTAGCCCTTTTCCATTGTATAGTAATAGAGACCAAACATGCGTTGAGTTAGGCAGCATCTTCAAACCTTCGTTGGTTAAGGGAAGCCATAACACCAGATGTGCAGAAAGGCGTGGCCAAAAGCACGGCCCACGTGACCAATGGCGAGCCGGGAACCCGTCGCCATGAAGTGACAATCCTCAGCCAATGGGAGGCTCTGGAACATTTTGAAGGGCGTGACCAGCTCTGATAATAATAGCCCACGCGCAGGCATCTCTTGCTTTTTGGGACTTCATCGAGGACACACCTGAGCTCTCTTGCTTTTCCAATGCGCCCACGAGGAGACCTCTCTTGTTATTATGCCGCACACGCGAGGATAGTGCTCTTGCCTTGGATTTCACCACGTGGACGACACCCTGCTCTGAACTCTTTTGTTTTGGCTCCACCAGACGACACGTGTTTTGGCCTATGTTCGGCGCCCGACACCCATCGCTCTTTGCCGATCTTTTGCGCCATCTGGGTGACCGGCAAGCGTTGGCATTTCGACACGACTCACCTGAGCTGAAGTTGTCTGCCTGCGTGGCAGCTCGTCCCACCTGCGCTGAATTTACCTCATCCAGGCTGCACGCCACGATCGAACTGCGAGCCATGCACACCAGACCATGTGGTCACCAGCGAGGAATCCCAGCACGTACATCGGTACGCCCTTAACTAGAGTGTCTTTTGTCCCTGTGAGTGTGTGTGTGTGTGTCAGAGTGTGAAGGCACCAAGTCGGGGTTATTATTAGGTAATATTTGGTAAGCTGTATCTTCGTCTGTTTCTCTGTGCCTTCCAAATAAAAGGCTGTACATTTTGTTCTTACTTTCCAACCTGTTCGGTACGTCTTTTCTCCATTGGCCTAGCATCATCTGGGACCGAATTTGGCTAGACTCAGGTCCATAAATCTCGTGGGGGTAACGCCGTTTTCCACACCGTGCAAAACCGCTCGGCATCCATAAGGTGTGGGGAAGTGAGGGGTCGATCGCGCGGTTCTTCGGCACGCGCGTGCACCTTGACGTGTGCACCTTTAATTTGAACCCGGCCCCCGCAACAAATTGTTGTTAAGGAGGGGGATAATTTGAACGACCGCAACAAATTGTTGTCAGGAGTGGGGATTTCATCCTACCGCAATAATATGTTTAATAAACAAAAACAGATAGATGTGATAATGGACAAGAGCTCAGTAAAATGAACCGGATGATTTATGAAAGGAGATTTTAATAATACTCCCTGAGAATGGTAATATTTTGATATGTACCAGGGAGTGGGTTCTGGGTAAAGATTTGCTGAATTAATAACACAAGAAATGATAATGGTAGACTTTGAACGTATCGTGATTTATGGAAGTAGAATGATGTGATGACTGAATAATTTTAGGATGCTGGTTAAATTTAGTGAGATATTTTGAAACCAATATTAGAGTTATGATTCTTCCTTATGGAAGTTGGAAGACAGCTCCAAGCTCCTCCAAAACAAGGAATGTATAATTGACAAAAGTAGGGATGACATCTTTTGTTTGTGCTACGAAAAATTAATAAACTGGAACTGCATACGTAATTTGCGGATGAGTAATTTGGTAAACAAACTTTATTTGGAAAATATTTCCAAAGGTCTATTAAAATGTTACAGTATGACAGTTGTCAGAAAAGAAAAACCCATTGGATGAATATAAGATCTGTATACATAGGTATATAATATTTGTTGCAAATCATAAATTGTCGAATAAAAATAAATAAATAATAGGAACGGACGTACACAATGGGTAGTTGACATGTTTTTACAGATGATCAGGTGGTAGGACATAAGGAAAAGAGAAGTTTGATGGGAAGTGGGGAAACACCTTTAAGGCCTGATGGATTACACGGAATTAATACTTTTCTGCATTTAGCCCACACAAGAGCTCATTCATCTATCTATAATTCCAGTAATCTCTGTGTGTATGTTTGTTTGTATGTTTGTATGTTTGTATGTTTGTATGTTTGTATGTTTGTCTGTGACCGCTGTTTCTCGACAACTACCGGTCCGATATACTTGAAACTTGCCAGGTATATTGCTGGGGACCCGAGGATGTGCCTTTTCAAGGTTTTAAATTAATCGCAGAAGTAGTTACCGAGCTATGTCCAAAAAACGATTCAACCAATCAGAGAGCAGCGAGCTATCACGTGTGCCGAACGTGGCGAACAGACTCTGCCTCGGATGGCACATTTGAGAGCGTATTCATTTATTTCCCGTCGGCAAACTATGTTGGCGCTATGTTGGCGTTAAACTATGTTTTAAAACTAATTAAAACTAATTTGCGATTCTTTCGCTTTCCTGCGATATGCGACCTTCCGGAGCTCCTGTGAGAGCGTGCGCCATTACGGATAGTACGGGTACGGGCATGCCATATGTTGGCGTTAAACTATGTTTTAAAACTAATTAAAACCATTTCATGTAAATAGAGGGGGGGGGGGGGGATTGTCACTGTACTCGCAAGCCGTTCGCCGTTCGCTTTGGCGTTGCGAATGGACCAAAACATTTCATGAACCAAACCATTTCATGTAAAGCGTTCGCCGTTCGCTTTGGCGTTGCGAATGGACCAAAACCTTTCATGGACCAAACCATTTCATGTAAATAGAGGGGGGGGGGGATATAATTTTAGATATATATATATAGTACGGGCATGCCCTAGTATAGCAAATTCGAGTAATTATTGGATATGTACACAGATGCCACATTCTAGTGAGAATGGAATACCATTGGAGGTAGTTCCTTTTGGTTGAGATGAATTATGTAGTCGTTTCCCAAGGATGCGAACAGTAGTGTCATCTAAGGAGATAGTGATGCCAGGTGTACAAGGTTGGGAAAGGAGGGTTTAAATGTAATGAATTCGAGGATAGTTTTAACCCCAAAAAAGGATTCGTTTGCTATTTTCGACCTCTAAGTCGCAAAAATTCTAAGAAATACTTTTGGAGGCTGTGGTGCGTCTATTAGGAAATTCATTTTCACCATTCTATTTGTGATTCTGACCGTATTGTGCATTATCAAATGCACACCAGTGCTAGTTACTAAATGCTTCGCAACAACATCCCCAAAACCTCCAAAACGCGAGGAGACTTTCGGGAGATGTGCACGATTGGTCTGTATCGATTCCATTTAGCATCTCACTTTCACACTTCCCTCCACTAATTCAATGGTTCCCGACATGGAAGCCGAAAGAACAATTGGACACACTGCTATTACAGATGAGGGATACTGCCAGACGATGGGCTAAGCAAAGTGGCCTACGTTGGAGACCTTTATTCACCTGTTCAAAGACCTGCCCGGACTACAAGAAGGTATATCCGTGGAGAACTATTTGGCCAGGGATCCCTCAGGTGAATTTGGAATAATTTAACCTGAGGACCGAACAAAAAGGAACAGGAATTATTTGTCAAAGCAGGTTTTGAACTCCGAACGATTGTTCCCCGAAATGAAGTCAACCTGTGACACAAACAATTAATTTGGACACTTCTATATTATGGTCAAGTATGACCAAAAGGGAGGACTGTGGAAGGAAAATTAATTGCGTACGTAATTTGTGTAAATCGAGTGGATTTCCCGGAGCTTCGATCTTTTAATTGCAAACACGTAAGCTTCATAAATACATATATTAATCAGTGTTAACTGTATTCTATGAAAATCTAACGATTCTAAACTCCTTTACCGAGATTACAATCCAGGCAGGGCTAGCGAACTCGCATTTAGAGGCAAACGTCCAGCTTGAACTGTGAGATGTTATCAAGTTTCAGAGCCTGATGTGGTGACCGCCCGGGTATGCGGCCTGGCACCCTCTCCCTGAGACTCTGGGACAGTCAGCACGTGGTGACCTGCCATGCTGTGCTGATCTATGGACGCGGGTCGATCCGCATGGACAGGGATGGATTATAGCCCACCGGACAACCATTGAGGCATCTGTGGAACGTGATGGTGTGAGAGTGACCTTCCACAGATGATCTCTTGTGATTTGTGGACTCTCGGCTTGGGAAGAGAGCCATGGGAGTGTTGAATCGGAAATGTGTAACGTGCCGAGCATATGGGCCATGCTCGGCTGGCATGTGTATGGCAAAGCATCCTTCTTTGGTGAAATTAGTAAAATGTGAAAAATGATTGGCATGGGTAATCTGAGGTTAGATGCAAATTTAAGGGTGAATTTTGAAATGTTATGGTGGATACTGACAGCAGTGGCACCATTATTTATCCAGGTGTGTTAGACCAGAGTGTTGGAGGCTGGGAAAAAATTGATAGGTTAGCAGGACACGGCCTTCAACTGGTTGCGGGGGCGACTGCGCCAATATTTTGGACGCGGGATTGTGGGGATGTAGTGGTTAGACGAGGTGTTAACGTGATGCTATGGGTGTCCAAGGTGTGTGGACCATGTCTTCTGGGTGAGTCTCCTGGTGGAGCATGGCTGTCTGCTGGACCTTGGCGTGGTCAAGTGTGGGTGGGCACTGGGGGCTGCAGTTGTGTGGACTAGGGGGTGAGGGCGGCGTAGGTGACGTGAGGGTGGATGCCACGCACTGCGTCCGTCTCCCCCAGGGCCGAGGTTGTGAGTGTGGTTGTAGTGTTGGCAGCAGGTGCTCACCACATTGGCCAGCTGGGGTTGGTGCAGCTGTGTTCCTCGCAGGGGGGCTGAAGGATCGATGGTGGGTTGCACCCTTATGGACACTCATGGGCCATGTTGGCGTTTCGGCTGCTCACCTTGTCCCGATGACCCTTGTACGGTAGAGGTGCAGAGCTGTCGTGGCCACATGTAGTTGTTCAGAACAGTTCACCGGAGGATGCGGATCCACATACCTGCCAGTACAATGGGGATAAAAGAGCAATTTGGTGGAATTTGGTAGGCCCAATGAGAAATTTTGGGATTTTGTAGGGTGGATGGCACTTTTGGACCTGACCAACTGGAAAATACCTGCACCTGTTTGGTCGAGTGGATTTCCCGGAGCCTCGACCTTTTAATTGCAAACACGTAAGCTTCATAAATACATATATTAATCAGTGTTAACTGTATTCTATGAAAATCTAACGATTCTAAACTCCTTTACCGAGATTACAATCCAGGCAGGGCTGGCGAACTCGCGTTTAGAGGCAAACGTCCAGCTTGAACTGTGAGATGTTATCAAGCTTCAGAGCCTCGCAGTCAAATCAGCCCGTTTGGAGAATAAAAACAAATAGTCTTGCACCTGAGGTAAGTGCTTGGATGCGTACTGTCCCAGGCTTCAGGACTTGCTTATTAAATTGGGGACATGTAATTTGGAGTAGGGGGCGGGTGAGAGTGATGGCATGGCCGGTGAGGGGATGTAATGTGTGCCACACAGTGTCTTGTTGGGGGGCGTTTGTTTTTGTGTTGAGGTGATGTGTTTTTGTGTGGTCGTGAGGGTGGAGATTATGGATGAGGGGTGATTATTGTGAAATGTGATTTAAATGTGAATTGGGGATTTCACATGATGCAGGCCATGGCAACTTTTTGTAACTTTTTGTGCCATCTTCTGAGTGGAAATGTGTGTTGGAGAATTGAATGGCAGTGGGGGAGGAAATGTGTTTTGGGGATTTTGTGGGTGGGGACGGTGTGCGTGTCCACAGGTACGGATCAAACTCTGGGGAGTGATGACTGCGACCCCCCTCTGCGGCAATTACCCCTGGCAGCCAGTGGTAACGAGAAATTGGAGCCCGTCAATGGAGGGTCTGTTTGGCCGCCTTGGGATGGAAGACTCCCGGCGACCCGTGTAGCTGCGCTGAAGCAGGAAGCCACGGACCCTGGTGTGTGGAGACGCCCACCATTCTATTTGTGATTTCCGCCCACCTCTATTCTCTATTTGTGAGACGCCCACCTTTCCATTAATGGCGGAAAGGGGCTGTTTGACTGTCATGGGGCCAAGAGGTAAAGGGGTGGGGGGGGGGGGGGGGGGAGGGTGCAATGAACTTGTAAGTCAAGTGACTTGTTTTTGGACTGCGGGCACCACAGCCTGTAGTGCCCCCACCATCTTGATTGTGCAGTCGCTCCCCGCTGCCTAGTTGAGAGCAACACACACATGTATATATGACATGAATGCCATGGTCCTGCAGGGGGGTGGAATAAGTGCTTTGTTGACTTTTGAAATGAGTTTGGTTTATAGAATGTGTATGAGTGGTTATGGGATTGTGTTGAATGAATGTGGGCGAAATCCACCGAGCCATGTCACTCACCTGTAACACCAGGACAGTGCCCGTGGAAATTTAGGGGTGCATTGGGATGGCCCCGCAGGTAAGGTTGCGTCTTGTGGCATCCACCGGGGGACGCGGTCTGCAGGAAGGGGTTGTATAAATGTTTATTAGAGTTTACGAATTTTGGAAGTTTTTGAATAAGGTTAAGGTTTGTGGTTAAGTTAGATTTTGAGTGCTTGTTGTTTGTTTCCTCCCACCACAGGAGCGACCAATGAAAATCATTGTAAATATTTGAAATGCATGATTGTTAAGGGGGTTAGCATGTTAAGGAGCATAGGTAGGTAGCTTCGGCTCACTTCCCAAAGCCCTCCTGATTTATTTCATAGGTTAATTAAGTGTGAGACAGTAAGTGTTAAGACTGGAATGGTAGCGCCTGCAGTGAACGTTGCAGGGGCTGCGGTTCCAGGGGGGTGGGGGAGGGGGGGCTGTGTTATGAATTTTGGGGGTGGGCATATTTCGATTTAGGTAGATCTGAATAGGTATCATGCTTCGTCTGTCGTGCTAGAGAATCTCACCTGTATTAAGTTCTGTGTTTAGGCGGTTTGTCAGATTAAGTGTGTACCTGTGATCATACGAGGATGATCCGGTGATAAATAGTTGTAGGGGCTAAGATAATTCCATTGTGTGTGAAACCTGTGATCTCCCTTTGTCCCTGATGGCAACACACCACATACATTAGATAGATCCATTGGTGCACACATTAATTAATTCCCCCTCCGCCACAAGACGATAAAACTTACAGAACCACAGGCAGAAAGCCAGATCAGGGCACCGCCGATGGGGCCGCAGCCAGCCACATCACCAGCTGGCATAGCAACACACATTGACCAGGCAGGCTGAGAGCCACGCCCAGGCGAACTCATGATTGGCCAGGGGAGGGGCGAGCAACAAGCAGGGCACCGATTGGCAGAGTAGGGGAGGACATGCGATTGGTCAGGAGAAGGGCAGAAAGCTCCCCTGTGATTGGGGGTGAGAAAGGTGAAGGAGCGACACATTGATTGGCCACCGACCGACGACACCATGGCCAATCAGTGCGGAAGGCGCAAAGTGTCTACCAACAAGCTACGCACTGATTGGTGGAGAGAGCGCTGACGTGACACCACAGCCGGTAAAACGACTGGCAAGCCGACATTTGCTCCTCTCGTTCCTGGTTCCTTCCTGCAGAGACCTCTTCCCTTTGTCTTTCTCGTCTTGGTTCCCTCCTGTCTGGACCTCCTTCTGCCTTTGCCCTTTCTCTCCTTTTTGGACCTTTTTCCTGTGCGAACTGCGAATTGCTTGCGTAACGGTGGACGTTGGAGAGACGGTGGAGCGACGATCGTGCGAGCGGGGCCTGCCGGGCGGCGTGCGCTGGACTAGCAGAGCGCGCGAACGAGGCGGACTGAGGCCTCCTTCCCGCCAAGCATGGAGCCGCGGGCAGACGGCGGGTTTGGAGCTTGACTGACCCGACATCCAGACAGAAATCTAAGCTTGCACCACACAAACCCCAACACGACATTTTATTTGATTCATTCTTCCCATCGTTCTGTATGTGAAGTAAAGTGTGTGGGATCCCGATTTAGGAATATTATTTAGCTTTATCGTCGCCGTCGCGTTCCTTGTCCGAATAGTTCTTGTAAATAAATCTTTTTATTATTTTCCCTTTCTATTCGAAATCCGTGTTCGGATTGAATTATTTCCCTCAGGTTGAAGACGCGCGCGGACCGTCAGGTAAATCTCTCCGCTTCTTCCTCTTTCCTTCTTCCTCCCGTGTGTGTATAGCAAATCCGCCATTGAACGTCGCCTCGGAGTTAAAGCTCATTTCCATCCGCGATTCCCCGGTCTTAACCGAGGGGCAATCGCGCGACAATATATATAGTTATGTTTGTATGGGGTAGGGGAGGTAGAGTGTATAGCTTAGGACAGGTAGAGTGTATAGCTTAGTGTGCTCCGACTGTTGCGAAGAAGAAGAATCGTCTCGATTTACTATAAGTAGGGATCCGGTAGACCGTGTGTTCGGATTCAGTGTATCTTTGTCCCAATTACGAGGAGTGGGTTGTGTTAATTAGCTCAGGGATTATGGGTAATTATCCCTTGTACATCGTTACCTCTGTAATTTATTTCCTATGTCCCTTTTGGTACCACACCATAGACACTAGCAGAAATCACCCATTAAACAGCTGTTACGGATTCGTCACTTCCGCTTTGTGGTTGTCATCCATTTGAAGCATTTTTAGTTTCATGTACTATTATTGTTACAGTTTGAGTGTGAAATGGAGATAACTGTCTTCAAAGGTAAAAATAATGTCTCAGAAGGAAAACGAGATGGGTGAGGGCGAAAACAGAAGGAGAAGAAGCGGCGGGCGAGCGGATCTAGTGAGATCGGGAAAGGAAAGCCTATCTGCTTTGAGGTGTCAAGCGGACGCTTGTGGACATTGGTCACGAGCGAATATTGGTTTCCCCGGGAAAGGGATTCCTGTGACAGTGTCGTTATTGCTGTGGCAAATAAACCTGCGTGACGGGTTTTGCTTTTGGTTCCGAAAGTGAATCATCGCTGGAGAGCAGGTACACCTCCATTACCGGCCCGTCCGCCATTTCACCTCGCACCAGCCATTTCACCTCGCACCAGCCCTTCGCCTGGTTCTCGTGTGTGTCGTGGATTTCGCTTGGGAACTCGCGGTTCTTCGCGGTTCTCTGCTTGGGAGCCGCTGATCGTTCATGTCAGCGTCATTGTCTGGTGAACAGAAGGTGAATTCCCAGTCGCCTTTTGGGTGAACTTTTACCGGACCGACGTCGGCCCGACACCTCACCAAGCGGCTCTTCTGCAGCGTCGACTGTTAGCCGTTCTGGGTTCAGGTCTCAGTACGACCTTTTCTTGTGATCGCGAGAGCCAAGGGGATCGACTTTGGCCTGGTATCGTGACACAGTGACTTTGGGGGATGTTACCGATTGCTCACGTGGGAATACCGTGAGTTATTGATTCAGGAAATTGGTGGTACCATCATAGGAATTATATGGTGTTTGCTGTGCAAGTGAGGTTTTCTTGTACGTGCATTACGTGTTATTATTGTGTGGTTTTAATACAATACTTGGTTTTTGTAACAATTGATTGGTGTGGTTTCACCATTGGTCATTGGCACACATAATAGCACATCTTTCTGTCGTGACTCCTTTCGGGGCTCGGAGGTACACCGTGGCCGGTGTTTGGGGAGGAGCACGTAACACAGCTCACTATTAATAAAAACCGACCGGAAGTCATGTATCGAGCCCTACCGCTGACAAGCCCGACTTGGGAGGGGCACAGAGCTGGCAGGTCCGTGGGTTCACACCCCCAAGAGCAGTGATTGTTTAGAGGGAATGCAAGGAGCTCGGGGGTTGGTGGAAGGATGACGTCAGCGAGAACGTTCTGGAGCGGGTGAGTTGACATGGACTGGTTGGAGGAGGATGAGGATGACGTCAGAGCCTGGGTGATAAAAGAACGCACTAGCGGACATTTTCTCTCTTCCTTCTCTTCTCTTCGCTCTGTTCTCTTCTCCTTGGGTCCTCACTCTGACCGATTCCCTCTTTGCGCCTGCTCGTTTTGAACTTTGTTGGTGAATGATTGCATTTTTATCTCTCTCCGCATCAACGCCCTTCTGGCCTTTGTCTGATTTGGATCTTATTGCGGGCGGCCGTACGCCGATATCCTGCTGGTGGTTATGGGGAGGAAGAGCCGCGGCTTTCCAAGCAGGAGCGACGGGTGGATGAGTGCTGCTGGCTCGCTGCAGTGCGACACACAGCGAGGTCTGGGTTCCTGCCACGAACGAGCGGTTCCTGCCAACGAATGAGAGTTTCCCACCAATGAGCGAGCGTTCCCACCAACGTCCCGGGCGATTTTGACGACCTCTGACGATACCCCACAAGCCGATTTGAGTTGAGTCCCATACATAAGTTACACATTTGTTATTTTATCCCATTGTCTGTATGCGAGTCTGGTTGTGGGAGCACTCCAAATTAGGAATTTAGTTTATCATGCATTTTCTTTGTTTGTTGGCATTTATTTTCCTTCATAAACCTGTTTATTTTTGTACATTTTAATTCCTTTTCGTGTGAGTTTATTTATACCAGTGTGAAGACTGCCATTGGGGTCCGAGAAGGTAAGGCTCCGGTTTCCCCCTCCCTCTTGCTCCCTCACGCGTATTAACTCCGCTGTATTTTTACGGCGTAGTCCATCCGGCGGAGCCGTCCAGAACAGTGTTTGTCCGTCTGTATGTATGTATGTATGTATGTATGTATGTATGTATGTATGTATGTCCCCTCAAACATATACCAATGAGGAGCTGAAAATCTGGTCACATGACAGGGTGATGTGATTACTATTGTCATTACGGCGGTGCTGCGGCTGACTCTCCACGCACCACCATTTTCATTTAAATATGTCGTTCATGCCGAACATATCGTCGAACCTGTCATATATCACAATCTCCATGCTCTACCTTGACGTTTTTCATTCAGTGTGAAACACAAACAAACCGATTGTTAAAATGACCATCAAATATCGAAAGCATCGACTTTACGTTTCTTGGTACGTATAGGCCTTGGGCATTATGATTCACCGTCCGCTTCGGACAAATTAAACCCAGGTTTCTTAATATAATGGTATTGTTTCAGTGGTATCCTTTTCATAGTAATAATATTATTATAGTAGATATAACCATAACACTTTAATCCCAATGTCGTGAATGGAAAGTTGATGCATTGAAGCGGTGTAAAAGCGGAAGTAAGGAATTCACCTCGGTTGTTTTTGATCAGTATGAATAAAACAAAAATTCCTCTACAACTGTTAGACCGATGGACACGAAATTTTCAGAATATGTGCAGCTCCTGTATAATTTTTTTAATGATGATTATAACGTCATAGGTCACGTGGTCCAGATGCCCTCTTGGAAAAAATCGCAAAAAGGTTGCACCTCAATATCTCCAAAACCGCTCCATGGAAAAAATTTAAACATGGCTCATTGTCAAGTACTCCCCTTGGGGAATAAGATATGTTAATGATGATGTCATCAGTGCCTTCGTTATGACGTCATAATGAATGCGACAAGGACAACACATATCCGATCATTGTGAATTTTTTTTCTTAGCAACTGTTGGTCTGATGGGCACAAAATTTTCACCATATGAACGGCTCCTCATGTAGAATATTTTAATGATAATCATGACGGCATAGGTCATGTGGTACAGATGCCATCTTGGAAAAACCGAAAAATGATGCATCTCTATATCTCCAAAACCACTGCATGGAAAAAAATGAAACATGGCTCATTGTAAAGAACTCTATATGGGGAATAGGTGATGTTAACGATGACGTCATTGGTGCCATAATTATGACGTCATAATTCGACAGGGAAAACGCTTAGTCTGATCAGTTGGAAATGTATTGAGCATGATCTATGCAACAATTATATTAGAGAATATAAATTTATGATGTCATCGCTCACGTGGTCTGGCAGCCATATTGGATCAAAAAAAAAAGAAACGTCCAAAAACAGAAGAGTTGGCTCACAACAAGTTGACTGCGCAGGGTAAGTATTCCATGAATATCATCTAGTTATTATAGTAAACCTAACCGTGACAATAATCCCTTTGTAGTGACTGCAACGTTACTGGAGGTTAAATATATATCCTATATATATTACAGTAGCGGAAGTTTTGTGTCCGGCCGTCATGCTACGTCATTACGTATATTATGTCATTACGGCGTAAACACCCACTCACTTCGAGAGCGGCAGGAAAGGTCATTCCTCTTTGGGGTATATAGATTACAGTCTCTCTATGATCGGGTCTCAAGAACATTGGGTGTGTGTTCATTTACCAAGTTTCTTGTTGAGAGATGGCCAAGTGGTTAAAGCATTCGAGCAAGCACTCCATTCAAAACCATTAAGGAACGGCTGGCTTGGCAAGCGCTAGCTAGCTGCTTGGTAAATGAGCACACCTCCAACCCTTGTGGTGTATATAGATTACAGTAGATCTTTGCTCAGTTCTGCAAGTAAAACTTGCCTCATAGATGTCTGGATTCTTCCAAATTTCTTTGTTTAATGCTAGAAGCAACATTAGCGACTGTTTGAAAAGTTAATCATGTATGTTTGTGGTTTATAATATTTTACAAGCCCGGCCATGCCGCTGTTAGACTTCCGGTCTTGTTTTTAACTGAACGCCTTGGAGTAACAGCTTGTTTGGCCATTCGTTCCTTGGACAGATATTAATCGCAAGGAATGTGAATATATTGAAGGAGCTGGGGCTCCCACGTCGATCGGAAGAATGGACGCGACAAAAAGCTAGAATTCATCCGAGTTGCTTTAATGAAATCAAACACTCAGGCACTCTGAAAACCCGTTTATCGGGCAGCAATATATATCTATTATGCCGGGGGGTTTGCCCAGGCCCGGCGCCAGGGGGCGTGGCCCAGCGTCCTGGCTGCGGCCTGGCAAGTTGAGGGCGAGCCTGCCCGGGCATGCCCGGGCGTCCCGACCGAGGCCTGGCAAGTTGAGCGCGGGCCTGCCCGGGCGTCCTGGACGAGCCCGGCATGGTGATCGCTCCGCGTCCTTGATAGGTGCAAGGCGATTGTGAAAACCCGGCGGCAGCCGCAACACACGTCCCCCCAGAATCGACTTGCACCGGCAGGGTCAATTTGAGGGGGGTCCTGATGACCCGGCCGAAGCGACCCCTGGCTGGTCGTGGGAGGGGGTCCGGTGAGGTGGTGGGCGGTCGAGTGGGGGGCACCGTGGAAGGGGGGCGGCCTCGCCGCGGCGGAAGGGCCACCCGTGGTGGGTGGTCGACGTCCACGTGCACCGGCTTGAGGCGGTCCACTGCAATCCGGTCCGACCTGCCGCCGATGTCGATGACGAACGACTTGTCGTCCCGTCGCAGCACCCGGAAGGGCCCGTCGTACGGCGGCTGGAGTGGCCACCGATGTGCGTCGTGATGCACAAAAACATACTCCGCTGTGCGGAGTGCTGGGGGGACGTAGGACTGGGGGTCACCGTGGTGGGATGTTGGCACGGGGGCAAACCGTCGGGCGGCCTCCTGGAGGTCCGAGCGCTGGTGAGCTGCGGACCAGGGACTGGTAGCGTCGGGCACGAATTCGCCCGGGACGCGTAGCACCTGGCCATAGACAAGCTCGGCGGTGGACGCCTGGAGGTCCTCCTTGGGGGCCGTGCGAAGGCCCAAAAGGACCCACGGCAGCCGGTCGGCCCAACCGCCGTCTTGAAGGCCGGCCATGAGCGCGGCCTTCATGGAGCGGTGGAATCGCTCGCACAACCCGTTTGCTTGGGGGTGGTAGGCCGTAGTACGGTGGAGCTTGACCCCCAAGTTGCGGGCGACCGCGCCCCACAGCTCGGAGGTGAACTGTGGTCCGCGGTCTGACGAGATGTCCGCCGGTGCGCCGAAGCGGGCGACCCAGGTGGCGATGAAAGCCTGCGCCACGTCGGCGGTGGTGGTGGAGCCGAGGGGAACGGCCTCCGGCCACCTGGTGGTCCTGTCCACCATGGTGAGCAGGTGTGTGAACCCCCGTGACGGGGGGAGGGGGCCCACCAGATCCACGTTGACGTGGTCGAAACGTCGTTCGGGCACGGTGAAAGGTGCCAGCGGGGCCTGGGTGTGTCGGTGGACCTTGGCCCGTTGGCAGGCCGTGCAGGTGCTGGTCCAATCGCGGACGTCCCGACGAAGGCCGTGCCAGACGAAACGCGCCGACACCAGCTTCTGGGAAGCTTTCCGGCCCGGGTGGGAAAGGCCGTGGAGGGAGGCGAAGATGCGGCGTTGCCAGGTGACGGGCACGATGGGGCGAGGCTGGCCTTGGGAGACGTCGCAGAGCAGGACAGTGTCCGCGCAGGGGATGTCGGCCAGGCGGAGGCCCGTGTCCGCCGCCCGGAGGGCTTGCACCGTGGTGTCGGTGGTTTGGTCCGCCGCCATAAGCGCAAAATCCACGCCCAGGTGGACCGCGTTCGCGCTGGCCCGGGAAAGACAGTCGGCCACGGCGTTGTTTTTGCCGGCGACGTGCCGGATGTCCGTGGTAAACTCCGACACGGCGGAGAGGTGGCGCTGTTGGCGGGCCGACCATGGCTCCGTGACCTTGGCCATTGCGTAAACCAACGGCTTGTGGTCGACGAATGCCGTGAAAGGTCGGCCCTCCAGGGGGTGGCGGAAATGGCGGACGGCCAGGTGTAGACCGAGGAGCTCCCGGTCAAACGTGCTGTATTTGAGCTCGTTCGGCCGGAGCTGCCAGCTGAAAAAAGCGAGTGGCTGCCAAACCCCGTTCACCCATTGCTCATGTACGGCGCCCACCGCGTAGTCGGAGGCATCCGTGGTGAGGGCGATGGGAGCGTTGAGCACCGGGTGAGCGAGCAGTGTTGCGTCGGCGAGGGCCCGCTTTGAGCGTTGGAAGGCCGCATCCATTGCTGCGGACCAGGCGATGTCGTGCTTGGCCGGCTTGCCCCGGAGGGCTTCGTAGAGGGGCCGCATGAGGTGAGCAGCGCGGGGCACGAAGCGGTGATAAAAATTCACCATACCCAGGAATTCCTGCAGGGCCTTTATGGTGCGGGGACGCGGGAACGTGGTGATGGCCTCGACCTTGGTTGGCAGCGGCACGGCCCCGTTCTTGGTGATGTGGTGGCCCAAAAAATCAACGGCCGTCGTGCCGAAGTGGCATTTGGCCGGGTTGACGATGAGGCCGTGCTCGCTGAGGCGCCCGAACAGTGTTCGGAGGTGGAGGAGGTGCTCGGCCCGGGACGTGCTGGCGACGAGGATGTCGTCCAGGTAAACGAAAAGGAACGGCAGGTCACGCAGCACGCCGTCCATCAAGCGCTGGAACGCCTGAGCCGCGTTCTTGAGACCAAACGGCATCCGCAAGAATTCGAATAAGCCGAACGGCGTGATGACTGCCGTTTTAGGGACGTCGGCCGCCCTGACAGGTACCTGGTGATATCCCCGTATGAGATCAATTTTCGAAAAAATGACCCGTCCCGCCAGATGGGCGGAGAAGTCTTGGATATGCGGGATCGGGTACCTGTCGGGGGTGGTAGCGTCATTAAGACGGCGGTAGTCGCCACACGGGCGCCATCCACCCCCCGGCTTGGGCACGATGTGCAGTGGCGAGGCCCACGCGCTATCGGAGCGCCGCATGATGCCGAGGTGCTCCAACGCGTCGAATTCGGCCTTCGCTACGGCGAGCTTGGCTGGGTCGAGGCGGCGGGCCCTGGCGTAGACCGGCGGGCCCGTGGTTGGTATGTGGTGCTCGATCCCATGCCGTACTGCGACGGCCGAAAACGTCGGCCGCGTGAGGGCCGGGAACTCCGTGAGCAGGCGAGCAAACTCGTTCGCCGCCGGGACGGTGCATGCTAGCTCGGTCGGCGCGGAGCTGCTCAATGTGCATACCAGGGAACTGAAGGTTTCAGCGTTGATTAAACGACGCCGTTGGACGTCCACCAGCAGTCCGTGTGCGCAGAGGAAGTCGGCGCCTAGCAGAGCCACGGGCACGTTGGCGGTTACAAACGTCCAAGCAAAGCGTTGGCCGCCGAAGCAGAGGGTGACGTTGCGCGGGCCGAAGGTGCGGATAGTCGATCCGTTGGCCGCAACCAAGGAGGGGCCGCAAACCGCGGATTGCCTGTCCTGGTCAGAGGCGGGTATGACGCTCAGTTGGGCGCCGGTGTCGCACAGGAAGCGCCGTCCGGACGCTTTATCCGTGATGAACAGTAAGTTGCCCGTGTGGCCGGCGCTCATGGCTGGTAATGAACGCCGGCCCGGCCGTTTCCCGGCCTGCCGAAGGTGCACGGGGGTCGGCATGTCCGGGCCTTCTGTCCGAACCTGGCATGATAGTAACACCACGCTTGGTCAGGTGGAGGCCTCGGTCGTCGTGCTGGAGGTGGTCGGCTCGGTAGAGCGGCCGCCAATTGCGTCGGCAGTTCGGCCGTCGACCGTGCCGGGTGCTCGGGCGCCATGGGTGTTGCGTCGGACGGCGGTGGGTCCCATGTCGCCGCTGCGATGCGCTGTCCTGCGGCGGAGATCTTGTCGGCTTCTCTGGCAAGGGCCCGGGGATCTGTGATCGTCGTGCTTGCCAGGGCGAGGCGTACCGGGTTAGGCAGCTGACGGAGGAACAGCTCCCGGAACAGGAATGCCGGAGAGTGCTCGCCGAGCAGTGAAAGCATGTAGTCCATTCGCTCGGAAGGGCGCGTGTCGCCGAGCTCAGGCAGTTCGAGCAGGCGCCGTGCGCGTTCCGCCGATGGGAGGGCGAAAGCATCGAGGAGCAGCTTCTTAATCGCGCCGTATTTGTCAGCGGCTGGCGGGCTTTCGAGGAGGCTCAGGGCGCGGGCCGCTGTAGCCGACCCGAGCGCAGCTACCACATGGTGGAAGCGGGTGTCGTCGGCCGTGACGCCTCGCAGGGCGAACAGGGACTCCGCCTGCGCGAACCAAACCGCCGCGTGAGCCTCCCAGAAGGTAGGCAGTTTAAGGGCGACTGCCGTGTCCATGTCGGTAGGTCACCAATGAAGGAGCTGGGGCTCCCACGTCGATCGGAAGAATGGACGCGACAAAAAGCTAGAATTCATCCGAGTTGCTTTAATGAAATCAAACACTCAGGCACTCTGAAAACCCGTTTATCGGGCAGCAATATATATCTATTATGCCGGGGGGTTTGCCCAGGCCCGGCGCCAGGGGGCGTGGCCCAGCGTCCTGGCTGCGGCCTGGCAAGTTGAGGGCGAGCCTGCCCGGGCATGCCCGGGCATGCCCGGGCGTCCCGACCGAGGCCTGGCAAGTTGAGCGCGGGCCTGCCCGGGCGTCCTGGACGAGCCCGGCATGGTGATCGCTCCGCGTCCTTGATAGGTGCAAGGCGATTGTGAAAACCCGGCGGCAGCCGCTACAATATATATATATATATATATGGATGTGGGAACTTATTGGGTGACTTAGTACAATAACAGTGGAGTGGTTGTCACATTAACTGCATTCTGTATAAATACCACGGCGACGCCCTGCAGTATTTTACTGTCTTGTGCTGTCAAAAACAAGACAAGTGTTGTGTTTATACTGGAATCATAAAGGAGCTATTCCTCTCAATGAGGTCACACGTTGTTTTATGACCCTGTCATGGAACCTGCATTCTTTTCAACCCACAAAGGGGAACTCATTGATATTTTATTTGTTGTGGAATCTGCCTGGAGCCACAACATTATAGGAATCAAGGTGTAGTGCATTGCACAATGCTGGGAAGAGCAATCCACTGCTTCTGCTTCGCTGACTCATTCGACCTGCACTCGCCCTGCCTTTCGAGGAGCAGCTCCATTTCCAATAACTGTAATGAACAAATGCGATATGAGATTTCTTCAAATTTCTTATGAGATTTCTTTTGGGTGTTTTTGGTCTTCGGGGTATTTTGGGTCTTCAGGGTCTTTTGGGGTTATCCACCGATTGCGTTTCACGTCACAACCAGTAAGGTCGAAAGAAAAAGACGCGTATCCAAAGGTGTGGGAAAATAACGTTCGGCTGGAGACCAAACCAGAAATTTGAAGATTTGCATTGTGCCTATTTTACTGCAGGGGTTCCAGGAATACACACAAAAAATCGTTGCAATCGGTGCAGCCGTTTTTGCGGTACCCGGGACAATAACGTTAGGTGGGAGTCCAAACCTGAAAATGCTGGAGACCCAAGCTGTAATTGGAAAAATAACATAGCCTATTTCACTCCAGAGGGTCCCAGGATTACCCAACCAAAATTTCGTTGTGATCAGTTCAGCCGTTTTTGCGGTACATGGGAACGGACTGACGGGCAGTCATTTGGTGAATTGTAATACGATACACCCGGATAAAACAAATAAACACACACACACACACACACACACACACACACACACACACACACACATCCTTGAACGACATCAATGTCGTCTGTTTTGCAGCAGCACGACTTATTCAAGAAAAAGTAATGGGCAAACAACACCAGAAGAAGAAAAAAAAACCAGGCCTGAGGAATAGAGACCAAATTCCACATTGGAGACAGAGATTAGGCATACAAAGATCTCAAAATGTTTAAATCTAAAAATCAAAATCAAAAAAGAAAAATCTAAAAATATCTAAATCTGACAAGGTGGAGAAGTTTCTGTCAAACCACGACTGATTCTGCAACTCGACAAAACAGCATCAGTCCACGGGTCCTAAAACCCTGTTCTACGGCTCTTTCACACCCTCTCTGTTCTGTTCACCCTGTATTTTGCTCAAGGTGATCTGCCATCTGCTGGGAAATCAGCCAACATTACCGCTTTAAACAAAAAAGGTGCAAAAACAAATCCTTCCAACTATAGACCAATCAGCCTGCTCACAATAATCAGCAAGGTCATGGAATCCATTATCGCTTCTGACATCAAATCTTTCCTCTTCTCCAATGGCTTTATCTCGGATCATCAATTTGGATTCAGACCAGGTCACTCTACTCTGGACATGCTGCTTCTGCTGTCTCAACAATGGAAGGAGGTCCTCAATGCCAAACAGGAAATTAGAGATGTCTCCCTTGACATATCACATGCCTTCGATACGGTCTGGCACCCCGCCCTGCTCACCAAACTCTCCTCTTATGGTATCCATGTAAACCTCCACACATGGCTTGCGGACTTCCTCAATGGTCGCAGTTAACGTGTGGCCCTGAATGGAATTCTCTCATCTCCACTTCCTGTTCAGGCTGGAGTTCCCCAAGGCAGTGTTCTGGGCCCTGTGCTTTTTCTGGTCTTCATTAATGATCTCTCTGACTCTTTGAAAAATCCTCTCTATCTCTTTGCTGATGACTCCACTCTCCACCGCTCTATTCCTCATCCCTCAGATCGGCAGTCTGCAGCCTCCTCACTCTCTGCAGACCTGGACAATATCACAAACTGGTCAAACAAGTGGAACATGTCTTTCAATCCTGACAAATCTCACACTCTCACTTTGTCTCTCCGAAAAGATCGACTGGACAACCCTCCCATCTACTTTCTGAACAATCCTATTGAAGAAGTTCTGTCATTCAAGCTTTTGGGTCTCACTATCTGCCATGATCTTTCCTGGGCAAACCACATTTCCAAGCTGGCCTCCAACACCAGTCGCCGAATGGGCATCCTCCGTCGTGCAAAGTCCTTTCTGGGCACTTCTGAGCTCTTCACCACATACAAGGCTTTCATCCGCAGCTCAATGGAATACTGTTCTCCCCTATGGGCCGGTGCTTCTGCCTCACACCTAGCTCGGCTTCACCCTGTTGAAACCAAAGCTTGAAGAATCATTGGAATCTCCCACGATGAAGCTATCTCTGAGGGCCTTTCACTCACTCACCGCAGGCAGGTAGGTGGTCTTTCTGTCTTCTACCGACTCCTCTCCGGCCTTGCTTCCCCTGTTCTGATGGTGCGCTGTCCCCAAAATATTCCTGCAGGACACACAAGATCTGCCTGCAACCCTCTTCTGGTGAAACTGCCAAAATCAAGACTCTCTGCTCACCTTCATGCTTTCATTCCTCATTTCTCCCACCTCTGGAACAAACTTCCACACTCTCTTCAATCCCTCTCCTCCCTCCAGGTCTTTAAAACAGCTGTTCACCACCATCTCTCATCTTCCCCCATCCAAAACCTTGATATTTTATACCCCCGTTAAAACACCCCAAATCCGCCTCTTTCAACCCCCAAACTAATTTCCTGACATTCCTAGTAGTGAAATTCCTAGTAGTGTTCATTTGCTTTATATCATGTATGCCTTCCTCCTCCCGAGCCCTCCCCCTTCCACGGATCTACCAACGTCCTTGTTCTCTACTGTTGTTGTGCTTGTGTGCTTCCCGCTACTACCTCCCTCTCTTGTCTCCCTTCATTGTACGTTTTATGTGTCTCTGCATGTTTTCATGTTCAATGTGTTAGCTCTTACACGAGCCTCAATTCTGTATATAAAAATAAGAAAAAAGAGAGCAACTGTGGAATGAAGTAGGACAAATACAACAGTCCAGGAAAGGAAACAGACACCCAAAACTAAAAAAGAGAATCCAAAGAATAAAAAACAAAAACAAAATCTAAGATAAAGACCTCGAGTGCTTGGGTGCTGAAAACAACTCAAAATAGAAATGATAGCAAGGAAGATAAAAAAAACTATGAAGAAGGAAACAACAGGAGAAAATAAAACCACATGTTTGAAAGTAACCCAAAGATATTTTAATGTGAATTGGGGAAACAAAAGCAGAATTTGTCAACTTCCCCTTAAAAAGAAAAACTGGAATAATGCTGGAAAGGAATTTTTGAAGATGGAAAAGAACATAACAAGGAAGCTGAATGGATCCCAAACTTGGAAAAGAAGAAGCAACATCTCAAGGAAATGCCCCCATTGATAATTATGGATGAAGAGAAAATTAGAAAACAACTTTGAAAAATGCCAAACTTCAAAAGCCCAGGCCCAGATGGAATTCCAAATTTCTGGTTAAGACAACTTGATGCTCTCCACAATCACTACGCCAGGACATTTATCAAACTTATCCAAGAGTGGAAAGAGTGGCTCGTAGAAGAGAACACCTTTCTCATCCCAAAATTGGAAGAAACCCAACTCCCCCACAAATACCGGCCGATAACATGCGTACCAACCACGTACAAACTGCTGACAGGAATCATCATAGAAATGATGTCCCATCATCTAACACAACAAGGAGGTTTAGTGGCAGAACAAAAGGAATGTAAGAGAGGGTGTTATGGAACAATTGACCACCTACACCTGAACAAGGCCAAACTTGAAAATTGCAAAATGCGAAGAACTAAATTGTCCACCACCTAGATAGACTACAAGAAAGCTTTTGACAGTGTCCCACATACGTGGATGATAAAATGCATGCAAACATACAAAATCTATCCCAAATAATCAAACTGATTTAGAAAGCAATGGAGCTCTGGAATGCCACATTAAAATGCGCCAAACACATCCACCAAACCAACACATCCTCCAAACCAACACATCCCCCAAACAAACACATCCCCCAAACCAACACCTGCGCCAACCAACACCTGCGCCAAACCAACACATCCACAAAACCAACACATGCCCCAAACCAACACATGCGCCAAACCAACACATGCGCCAAACCAACACATGTGCCAAACCAACACATGCGCCAAATCAACACGTGCACCAAACCAACACATCTGTCAAACCAATACATTCTCCAAAACAGCACGTGCACCAAACCAATACATTCGCCAAAACAGCACGTGCACCAAACCAATACATTCGCCAAAACAGCACATGCCCCAAACCAACACATGCGCCAAACCAACACATGCGCCAAACCAACACATGCGCCAAACCAACACATGCACCAAACCAACACATGCGCCAAATCAACACGTGCACCAAACCAACACATCTGTCAAACCAATACATTCTCCAAAACAGCACGTGCACCAAACCAATACATTCGCCAAAACAGCACGTGCACCAAACCAATACATTCGCCAAAACAGCACATGCCCCAAACCAACACATGCGCCAAACCAACACATGCGCCAAACCAACACATGCGCCAAACCAACACATGCACCAAACCAACACGTCCGCCAAACCAACACGTCCGCCAAACCAACACGTCCGCCAAACCAACACGTCCGCCAAACCAACACGTCCGCCAAACCAACACGTCCGCCAAACCAACACGTCCGCCAAACTAACACGTCCGCCAAACCAACACGTCCGCCAAACCAATACATGCCCCAAACCAACGCATACGTCAAACCAACACATTCATCAAACCAACATGTCCGCCAAACCAACATGTGCCCCAAACCAACACATCCGCCAAACCAACACATGTGCCAAACCAATACATTCTCCAAAACAGCACGTGCACCAAACCAATACATTCGCCAAAACAGCACGTGCACCAAACCAATACATTCGCCAAAACAGCACATGCCCCAAACCAACACATGCGCCAAACCAACACATGCGCCAAACCAACACATGCGCCAAACCGACACATGCACCAAACCAACACATGCGCCAAATCAACACGTGCACCAAACCAACACATCTGTCAAACCAATACATTCTCCAAAACAGCACGTGCACCAAACCAATACATTCGCCAAAACAGCACGTGCACCAAACCAATACATTCGCCAAAACAGCACATGCCCCAAACCAACACATGCGCCAAACCAACACATGCGCCAAACCAACACATGCGCCAAACCAACACGTCCGCCAAACCAACACGTCCGCCAAACCAACACGTCCGCCAAACCAACACGTCCGCCAAACCAACACGTCCGCCAAACCAACACGTCCGCCAAACCAACACGTCCGCCAAACCAACACGTCCGCCAAACCAACACGTCCGCCAAACGAACACGTCCGCCAAACCAACACGTCCGTCAAACCAATACATGCCCCAAACCAACGCATACGTCAAACCAACACATTCATCAAACCAACATGTCCGCCAAACCAACATGTGCCCCAAACCAACACATCCGCCAAACCAACACATGTGCCAAACCAACAGATCTGTCAAACCAATACATTCACCAAATCAGCACATGCACCAAACCAACACGTGCGCCAAATCAACACGTGCGCCAAATCAACACATGCGCTAAACCAACAAATCCGTCAAACCAACACATCCGTCAAACCAATACATTTGCCAAAACAGCACATGCGCCAAACAAACACATCCGCCAAACAAACACATCCGCCAAACCAACACATGTGCCAAACCAACACATCCTCCAAACCAACACATCCGCCATGCCAACACATCCGCCAATCCAACACATCCGTCAAACCAACACATGCGCCAATCCAACACATGCCCCAAACCAACACATGCCCCAAACCAACACATCCGCCAATCCAACACATCCGCCAAACCAACACATGCGCCAATCCAACACATGCGCCAAACCAACACGTGCCCCAAACCAACACATGCGCCAAACCAACACATGCGCCATACCAACACATCCGTCGAACCAACACATGCGCCGAACCAAAATATCCGCCAAACCAACACATCCTCCAAACCCACACATCTGCCAAACCAACACCTGCGCCAAACCAACACCTGCGCCATACCAACACATCCGCAAAACCAACACATGCGCCAATCCAACACATGCGCTAATCCAACACATGCGCCAATCCAACACATGCGCCAATCCAACACATGCGCCAAACCAACACATGCGCCAAACCAACACATGCGCCAAACCAACACATGCGCCAAACCAACACATGCGCCAAACCAACACATGCGCCAAACCAACACATTCGCCAAAACAACACATGCGCCAAACCAACACATGCGCCAAACCAACACATGCGCCAAACCAACACATGCACCGAACCAACACATCCGCCAAACCAACACATCCATCATGTGACAACAATATCCCAAGCACTCCACTGTACGGTAGGGAAGAAGGAAGCCATTACTGAAAAAGCCCACGTCGCGGTTTGCAACAAAACACTCCGGAGATTCTGAAGCCATGTGGCCAAAAGTTTTCTCGTCTAACAAAACCAAGATGGAACTTTTTGGCCTAAAGGCAAAACGTTACGTTTGGCAGAAACCCACCACAGCACATCACCCAATGAACACCATCGCTACTGTAAAGCATGGTGGTGGCAGCATCATGTTATGGGGATGTTTCTCATCAGCAGGGACTGGGGCACTTGTCAGGATAGAAGGGAAAATGTATGGAGCAAAATACAAAAAATTCCGAAAGGAAAACCTGCTGCCCTCTGCAAGAAAGCTGAAATTGGGATGGAAGTTCACCTTTCAGCATGCCAACAACCCGCACACAGCCAAAGGTACACTCGAGGGGCTCAGGAACAAAAAGATAAATGTTCTTTAGTGGCCCAGTCAGAACCCTGACCGAAATCCAATCGTAAATCTGTGGCTTGATTTGAAGATTCTGTCCAGTTACCCACACAACTTGACCGAGCTTGAACAGTTTTGTACAGAAGAATGGGCAAATATTGCCCAATCGAGCTGTGCAAAGTTGGTATTGGGCCTTTCCCAACAGACTCACAGCTGTAATTTCTGTCAAAGGTGCTTACACCAGGTATTAACTCAGGGGAGGGGGGAGAGAGGGGGGGGGGGGGGTGGACACTTATCAACCGATATATTCTAGTTTTGTGTTATCAATGAATTTTCTGAAATTTGTAGAATTTGTTTTTCACTTGGAAGTTGTGGGTTACGATGTGTAAATAAATGTGGAAAAAAGTCTGATTTAATACAATTTAATTCCAGGCTATAAGGTAACAAAAGGTGAAAATTTTGAAAGCGGGTGTAACCTTTCTAAAGGCCCTGTATATACCATATCTATATATAGAGATATATATATTGTTGTGGATATGAGAATTGTGTTTCTTTTATTGTGTAGTAAATGGTAAAATATCACCCTCCTTCCTCCAGTTGTGTATAAAGGTCAAAAGGGCGTCCCTTAGTTAGGTCATATACAATCACGTTAGCCAATCATAGATTTCCTCCTTGTTGGTAGTTTATTTCCTTATTCTATGTAGGTTAAGGCTTTGTCTTCCATTAATTAATACTCCATTGCACCGAATTCAAATAGATAGATCCCCTTTCATTCCCATTCCCAAAGCCTCTATTGCCAACTGCATTTTCCGCCATTACGGCGTGGTCAGCTCGGGGAAGAAGGGCGTGCCCGCCCATCGTCATCAAGGGTGGAGCCAGAGAGCCCGTGCCCACCAATCGGCACTGCGGAGAGCGACCCGATGGGCGCTTCCAAAAGGCCGGCGGCTTGACCGCCACGCGCCTCATAAAAGGGGGTTGGGAGGGACTGCTTAAGCAGATGAGTGAGGAGTCCACCGCAGTTGAGTCCACCGCAGTTGAGTCCACCGCAGTTGAGTCCACCGCAGTTGAGTTGAGCTTTGACGGCAGTTTCGACCCGCTGCTACGAAGCAACGCCGCCGTGCGAACCAGATTGAGGAGGGTCGGTGGCCGCTCACCTCGAGCCTTGCCGTTTACACGAACAGGACCCGCATCCTTCCAGCTCTGTGGACCACCTGGACCATCCTTTCCTTCCAGCCAATCGTTCCTGCCTTCATTCCCCATTTGTGTGAGTCTGTCTTTGTTTGTTCTGTCCTGGGTTAAGTAAGACTGTTTATAGGTAAGCTAATTTGCACTGTGTTTCTTCTTCTTCTGTATTTTATTTTATTATTCTTCCTCCTCCTTGGTTGCTTTCAATTGTGTAAATAGTAAATAAATCATATTTGTATTTCTTACCCTTTGCCTTTCTTTCCTCTACATCCGTCGTTGTTGTCTTTTCCCCATTGAATACCTGTGGCACGATTTGGCCAACGTTTGAGAATCGGGTCGAGTCATTGTTAACAGTTCGTGCCGCGGCTGCCATCCGCTCGGCAAAGTAACATCTTATCCGCGGTCGCGAAGAAATGCACCGGCCTTTCCGGAGGTCGCGGTGCAGCTTCAGGGACCACGTCGGTCAGTAACAAACGAGGGGACTAATCCCCTCTCAAAGGGGAACCATAGGCCGACGTTGGGTTCCGCAACAATATATATAGATATATAGATATATATACTAGCTTGGTGAGGCGAGCTGCGTCGTTACTGAGGGACGGGCTTATTTTAGCTGAGGATAATGACTGTACCTGAGTTGCTGTGTTGTCATGATTTATACCAATCATAATACAAACAATATTATTCTGCACAAATGTATTTGTTGTGTTTGTGATTTTTTTTTTTTTTTTTTGTATACTGAATCGAGGCTCGTGAAAGAGCTAACATTTATTTCACAAACAAATCCACCAGACAAACAAAATATACACATTTTTATAGGCAATTTAGGTTGCAGATTCAGGTTGAATGTTTTTTTTTTTCAAGAAGGAACCCCTCAGCACATACATAGGGGAGGGGTGGGTGCAGACTGGAAGTTTGGGACGATTACACCTCACCACCACGTAATTTAAAACACCTCACCACCACGTAATTTAAAAAACCTCACCACCATGTAATTTAAAACACCTCAGCCATAAAACACGTAATAAAAACACCTCACAGCCATAAAACACGTAATAAAAACACCTCACAGCCATAAAACACGTAATAAAAACACCTCACAGCCATAAAACATGTAATAAAAACACCTCACAGCCATAAAACACGTAATAAAAACACCTCACAGCCATAAAACACAATAAAAACACCTCACAGCCATAAAACACGTAATAAAAACACCTCACAGCCATAAAACACAATAAAAACACCTCACAGCCATAAAACACGTAATAAAAACACCTCACAGACATAAAACATAATAAAAACACCTCACAGACATAAAACACGTAATAAAAACACCTCACAGCCATAAAACACATAATAAAAACACCTCACAGACATAAAACATAATAAAAACACCTCACAGCCATAAAACACGAAATAAAAACACCTCACAGCCATAAAACACGTAATAAAAACACCTCACAGCCATAAAACATGTAATAAAAACACCTCACAGCCATAAAACACGTAATAAAAACACCTCACAGCCATAAAACACGTAGTAAAAACACCTCACAGCCATAAAACATGTAATAAAAACACCTCACCACCTATTCAACCTCAATCCTATTCAATAAATGTTTATATTGTAGTTTTTTTAGGAATCCTGTTCAATAAATGTTTATATTGTAGTTTTTTTAGGAATCCTGTTCAATAAATGTTTATATTGTAGTTTTTTTAGGAATCCTGTTCAATAAATGTTTATATTGTAGTTTTTTTAGGAATCCTGTTCAATAAATGTTTATATTGTAATTTTTTTAGGAATCCTATTCAATAAATGTTTATATCGTAGTTTTTTTTAGGAATCCTGTTCAATAAATGTTCCTATTGTTTTTTTTAGGAATCCTGTTCAATAAATGTTTATATTGTAGTTTTTTTTAGGAATCCTGTTCAATAAATGTTCGTATTGTTTTTTTTAGGAATCCTGTTCAATAAATGTTTATATTGTAGTTTTTTTTAGGAATCCTGTTCAATAAATGTTCCTATTGTTTTTTTTAGGAATCCTGTTCAATAAATGTTCCGATTGTAGTTTTTTTTAGGAATCCTATTCAATAAATGTTTATATCGTAGTTTTTTTTAGGAATCCTGTTCAATAAATGTTCCTATTGTTTTTTTTAGGAATCCTGTTCAATAAATGTTCCTATTGTAGTTTTTTTTAGGAATCCTGTTCAATAAATGTTTATATTGTAGTTGTTTTTTTTTAGGAATCCCGTTCAATAAATGTTTATATTGTAGTTTTTTTTTAGGAATCCCATTCAATAAATGTTCCTATTGTAGTTTTTTTTAGGAAAGCTGTTCAATAAATGTTCATATTGCAGTTTTTTTTAGGAATCCTGTTTAATAAATGTTCATATTGCAGTTTTTTTAGGAATCCCATTCAATAAATGTTCATATTGCAGTTTTTTTTAGGAATCCTGTTTAATAAATGTTCATATTGTAGTTTTTTTTTGGAATCCCATTCAATAAATGTTTATATTGTAGTTTTTTTAAGGAATCCTGTTCAATAAATGTTCCTATTGTAGTTTTTTTTAGGAATCCCGTTCAATAAATGTTTATATTGTAGTTTTTTTTAAAGGAATCCTATTCAATAAATGTTCCGATTGTAGTTTTTTTTAGGAATCCCGTTCAATAAATGTTTATATTGTAGTTTTTTTTTAGGAATCTTGTTCAATAAATGTTCCAATTGTAGTTTTTTTAAAGGAATCCCGTTCAATAAATGTTTATATTGTAGTTTTTTTTTTTTTTGGAATCCCGTTCAATAAATGTTTATGTTGTAGTTTTTTTTTGGGAATCCCATTCCATAAATGTTCCTATTGTAGTTTTTTTTAGGAAAGCTGTTCAATAAATGTTCATATTGCAGTTTTTTTTAGGAATCCTGTTTAATAAATGTTCATATTGTAGTTTTTTTCCGGAATCCCGTTCAATAAATGTTTATATTGTAGTTTTTTTAAAGGAATCCTGTTCAATAAGTGTTCCTATTGTAGTTTTTTTTAGGAATCCCGTTCAATAAATGTTTATATTGTAGTTTTTTAAAAAGGAATCCTATTCAATAAATGTTCCGATTGTAGTTTTTTAAAGGAATCCCGTTCAATAAATGTTCCGATTGTAGTTTTTTAAAGGAATCCCGTTCAATAAATGTTCCGATTGTAGTTTTTTAAAGGAATCCCGTTCAATAAATGTTCCGATTGTAGTTTTTTAAAGGAATCCTTTTCAATAAATGTTCTGATTGTAGTTTTTTTAAAGGAATCCTGTTCAATAAATGTTCATATTGCAGTTTTTTGGGGGAAACCTGTTCCATAAATGTTTGGAAAACGTGTAAAACACCATTGTGAGGTGAATTTATTGCTATATCCACCACCAAAGGTGGATGAGGTGATGTTTTCTCCCCTGTCTGTTTGTGAACAGGATATCTCAAAAGTTGTGAATGGATTCGGACGTAAATTGATGCAGGTTGGATGTGCGACAAGGAAGAATCGATTAAATTTTGGTGAACATCTGGATCCGGATCTGGATCAGAGAATTTTGTTGGTTATTCTTCACCATTGAATGATCGGGATAAAAACGTTACACAGCACGATATTTCAAAAGGTTATGGACGAGTTATGACAAAACGAGGTGGATGAATTGGTTAGGTGACAATAATTAACAAGCATTCTGAGTATTGCGCTGCAATACATGTCCCCTCCCGGCAGTCTGTCGTCCAGAAAACTTTTGGGGAAATTACCAAGGTGTAGCGGTTACCTTCTCCTACAAAGGGTTATTTACCCACAGGTTCTGAATAGTTCCCAATCGCTAATTACCTCAGGACGGGCTCACCTGTGATTCGCACTCGGGACTTCGATTTATACACCTTGCAGACAGGTCAGCAGAAGCACCATAAATAAGTTGTTGATAAAGAACCTTTCGAGTCGCTAAATATCAGTAGTTTATTATATTTCCCGGTTCACGATCAATGATCGATGTGTATATATATATGTTGCTCGGCTTGGCTCCGCCCCCTCCCGAAAGCACGCGCTGTGTCACGCTTTTGACGTTCGCGAGACGAGGCTGAGGGCGCCCGGTGCGGCTTGAAGAGAACTCTGGAATAAACAAGATATCCATTTATTTAATATTTTCGTTTAATTAACGATATCTGCCAAACCACGTGCCCTATCGCAAATTCCAAAAGGACATTTTGGTAGACTGACATGCTGAACAGATCTGTGAAGTTTCCCCTCGATTGGATCAAAAATGAGGGAGGAGCTCGGTTTTAAAGGTTCATGCTTAAAAACGTCATAACTTCGAAACCATGTGACGCATGACGTCATGCTCGCTAACTTTTTTGTTCGTCATTGGTATGCGATTCTGCCTGCAAAGTTTGGCCTCGATCTGTTCAGCCGTTGCAGAGAAAAAGGGGTTTTCGTGTTTTCACGAAAAACAATATGGCGGCCGAACCGAACCGAGACCTGTGACGTCATAATTACCATTAAAATATTCTACAGACCGAGTCCCTCCTCCGGTGAAAATTTGATCTCAATCGGTCCTATTATTGCAGAGAACTCTTTTTTAAAGGAAATTAAAACTTAAAATGGCACTGAGTTAAGGATCATCAGAATTACCAAAGTTCAAAGTGCCATAACTTTGTCAAAAATGATCGAAACGTCGTGAGGTTCGAACTTGATCTGTAACTTATCATGAGGAAACCATGTGCCAAGTGTGAAATCATTAGCGTTAAGAGTTTAGAAAAAAAGTCCGGAAAACTGTTCTTTGCGTGACGGACTGACGGACTGACAGACGGAGGGACGGCGTGCAAACCTATAGTCCCGTCCGGTGTACACCGGTAGGGGACTAACAAGCCGATTCGATCTTGTTTCAGGTCCGAATCCAGATCTGTCCTGTCAGTGGAATGCAAGATATAAACTGTTCATCCTGGTGGAGGTGTGCGCTCTGCACCGACTTCCGTTCTTTTTTGCCTCCATGTTCACTCTGACCACAAATGGTATCAACCTCCATGGTATATTTACAAAGGTGTGTTGGTAAATCAGGGGTGGGAGGTAATTGACATCTATTATATTTATTTCGAGGAAATGAATTTTTTCAAATAGGGCCGATTGCTTGACACCTGTTCCTCCAATCACAAACCCTTATTACAGGTGTTCTTGCTCTTCCATGAACCTCATTCCATCATTCATGGAAAGAAGAAAAAAAAGGAGGGTTGGAGCTGTCAAATTAACTTCATGGCAAGGATTACACCTGCCTGGTTTACCTTTGGATTACACCTGCCTGGTTGACCTTTGGATTATACCTGACTGCTTTACCAATGGATTACACCCGCCTCGTTTACCTTTGGATTACAACTGCCTGGTTTACCTTTGAATTACACCTGGCTGGTTTACCAATGGATTACACCTGCCTGGTTTACCTTTGGATGACAACTGCCTGGTTTACCTTTGAATTACACCTGGCTGGTTTACCAATGGATTACACCTGCCTGGTTTACCTTTGGATTACACCTGCCTGGTTTACCTTTGAATTACACCTGGCTGGTTTACCAATGGATTACACCTGCCTGGTTTACCTTTGGATGACAACTGCCTGGTTTACCTTTGAATTACACCTGGCTGGTTTACCAATGGATTACACCTGCCTGGTTTACCTTTGGATTACACCTGCCTGGTTTACCTTTGAATTACACCTGGCTGGTTTACCAATGGATTACACCTGCCTGGTTTACCTTTGGATTACACCTGCCTGGTTTACCTTTGAATTACACCTGGCTGGTTTACCAATGGATTACACCTGCCTGGTTTACCATAGTCTTTAGATACTAAAGGTAGGTATTTGTTACTTGCATGCTCTCCCTGAAACACACCACGTGATCTTTAGCGTTCACCAACTGGTAATGTAATGAATGACGACGTCACGTTCTGGCCACATGACGTGGGTCAATGCAAATATTTGTGGGTTTTTTGGGGGAACTCCTCGAGTGTGACGACACTCGTGAAGATGGAAAGGGAAGAGAGAGACAAACATGGCTCGAGTTTCACTTTCAATCACCTGCGCCCAAAGACGGGAAATGAAGGGTTGTCGGTGATTTCTGAATTTTGTTTTATGAGAAAGAGAACGCTGGGTGCTCGGGGGGGTACAGCTTACGTGTTCAATACAAAAATTACAAAGCGTGAAATTGCTTAAAGTTGACTCAGTCATTTGCATATGGCGGAAGTTGGAGGCGGGAACACGATATTTAAAAGATCCGGAGGGGCCAGAAGAGCGACACAATGAATGAGTGGAGGAGAGAAGAGAGAATGAAATCGTTTTACCTGCTCGCGGTGATGCTCACTCTGCTTCTCGTCTTCTGTGAAGGTGAGTTTGTGTCGAGGGATATTATACATTCATTGCGATAACCTTAATATTGGTATACGTGCTATGTCCATAATTATATATATATATATACACACATATATACGCACACACAAACTTGGATTTTGACGTGTCGACCTAATTTTCAATAGCGTTCTCCCTTATGCGTAGATACACCCACACACCAGATTAGAAGTTGGTACTTTGCTTATTTTTCAAGATATTCCGCTCACAAGGTTCAGACATACATGACGGCGGCCATCTTGGATTTTGACGTGGGTTGCACCCACACACAAAATTAGAATTCGGTCCTTCGCTTACGCATGCACGCACCGTAGTCCCCTTCTCGTTCCGCGGTGCGACGGGGGATAACTAAATGTCTGAGGTCTAAATAAGACAGGTGCCTCCAAGATCCTCTCTTACGATGTTCTAATCATTTGCACCTGCGCTGGTGCACCTGATTCTAATTTTAGGTATTTGAAGTAGTGATAAATGTCGGGGAGTACTTACTTTTTCCACATGCAAAATTTGCATTTATGTGTATTTAAATTATACAATGGACTACAAAATGTAAATGTTTCATGATATTTGTTATATTATATCACCTTTATCTATCAATATTGTTGAAATGAAGATCAAATAGCTGTATGTGGAAATATGTTGAAAAAGTCAAAACTTTACATGGGGTGTACTTACTTTTTCACGTGATTGTGTATACGTATATATATATATATATATATATATATATATATATATATATATATATATATACACAAACAAACATATTATAAATATATTTACACACACACACACATATATTATTATAATAATAGAGCAAACGTATATGGTGATGTATGTTTATTTGTGATCAAAACGTCTTCTTCTTCAAATATTAACATCCATAAACAGTCCGTGAACTCTTAATTACATACTGTTGGAATATACCTTTTGATCCTTCAGACTACTGCGTCCCCTCAGACCTTTGACGACCCTTTAAGTCCCCCAAGACCCGACCACCAATTCCCCTGAAGACCCAAAATATCTGTAAAAACTGCAAAAGACCCTGAATACCCAAAATACCCTTAAAGACCCAAAGGACCCTGAATATCCTCAGACTCGGAGGAACCAAAAGCCCCTGAAGACCCAAAACACCCCAAAGACCAAGAGGATCCAAAAGACCCTGAAGACCTAAAGACCCCAAAATACCGAAAAGCCCCTGAAGACCCAAAAATACCACAAATACCGAAAATACCTCGAAGACCCTCAAAAGACTCCAAATAACCAAAGCACCCCAAAGACCCTGAGGAACCAAAATACCCCAAAAATCCCGAAGACGATGAAGACCATTAAAGACCACGAAGACCCGTAAGACGCATTAGTCCCATTAGACCAGCTTGGACCCTTCACCATTGAGAGCTTGAGACCACTTTGACCTTTTCAGTTGATAAATAAATAATAATCAACAGTATTACAAATGAAATGTTTATTACGATTGGTGTAAATCATGACAACACAGCAACTCACGGTCATTATTTTCGTCATTTAAAACAAGCATTTATAAAGTTTATTATAGCACTCTCCAGATCATATAAACAAAGCAAAACACGAGACGAGTCCCCAATCGTCCTCTTCTTCCTCGGCCCACTTCCGACCAAAACGGCTTCTTCCTCTTCACAAATCGCAATGCACCGATTCCATTACAGGACTTCACACAACCATGACATATCTATATATATATATCTATATATCTATATATATGTATATATATATGTATATATATATGTATATATATATGTATATATTGTTGCGAATATGGAATTTGGCCTCCATATCCGCTTGTAAATATTCCCCTATTTTCTCCAATACTCCCCAACTTTCCCCAATCCCCCATTCCCTAGTCCCATTGCATGTAAATAACAATCAGTAGAGCCGACCTTCCCCTTATTCCCCCATTAAATGTCGTGCCCAGGTCCACCGCACCACACATAGACAACTTTCGGACATCTTCCTAGTTATTCTTATTCTATGTCAGTTAAGGCCTCGTCTCCATTAATTATGACTCTTCGTTGCACCAGAATGTGATTATATGGCATCAGTAGTGAGTTTAGGACCTTTCCCATACCTCCTTCCATCTTCTTCCCCAACAATTACAACAACAACAGGGGAGATGGCGGCGGAGCGGGGGAGGATGCGTCCTCACACCGGCTCGATTAGCTCCAGACCATGCGCTCCACGGGGTTACCACGAAGGGGCTCCTTGTCAGCTCCTCGTCAAGGGCGGAGCCTGGTAAACCCCCCGCACGCACCCAATGAGAAGCAACGTGCCGATTCCACGAGGCGGAGCTAACGAGCCGAGGGCGTGTCACTCCCCGCCGGATATACGCGGCCCCGCGCCGGATGTGACGTCAGATGCGCACCCAGCTTGGAGAAGGAAAGCCACCTGCGAGCGCTGAGTCAGATGCGCCTGAACTACGGAGAGCAGAGGAAGCCACCGCCACCCCCAGCGCGACGATACCTCCCCGCATCTTTGGACCGGACCGTACTGGACCCTGCTTTGAGCCAAGAGTGCACCTTGAGCCATCGATACCCGCTGTCCTTTTCATCAACCCCCGTGTGAGTCAGCCTTGTCCCGTTTGTCCGTCGTCTGTCCGGGGTTAATATAAGAGTGTGTCTAAGTGCCTGTCTTTCTGTGATTATAACTCTAGCCCCTGTAATCTGACCTTTCCGTACGAATATAATCTCCTCCGGAGGTCTTGAGAACTGAAACATTGGTGTCGTATTGTGTTATTGTAATCCAGCCGGGTGTCTTCTTTTCCTTATTGAGCCAGCATCGCGCGACTCGTCAACGTTCGGGCACAATCGGGTAACTTGTGCAGACGTGGTCATACCATAAAACCGCTCGGTAAATAACATCCAAGCCACGTCTGTAACAATTGGTGTCGAGGAGTTGAATTCGGACCCGGGACTAAATTAGTTAGGCCCAAATTTTGGGAGGGAAAATCGATTCGGAGCGCGTACTGCGCTCGACGAAATTATAACGAAAAAAAAAATTGGATTTGTTTTACGAAACTCGAATTTTGCAAGTCGCGCTATGGCGGATCAAGACGGCTGGGGTCCGGTAGGGGAGAGTGAAGCAGGGTCGGTCCAGGACCAAATTGAGGGACGCGAGGAGAGCGAAGCAGTGAGGGCGGCAGGGTCGCAAAATAGCGTGGTCGCGCACGTGGGTGTAGCGGCACCAAATTTAGCCGCGGCCGTGGTCGCGGTAGCCGAACCCGAGATGCCAATGAATTGGAACCTGTTTATGAAACAGATGATGGCCTTTATGGTAAAAACAGACGATAATTTCAAAGGGATGGGAAACCAAATGGGGGTAATGAGGGACGAAGCGAGGGCTCGGAGTGAGCGATTGGGGGTAATGGGAAGCCAGATGGGGGTAATGAGGGACGAAGCGAGGGGTACTGGTGAGAAGATAGACAAAAATTTTGAGGGGTTAGACAACGGGATAAAGGAGGTGAAAAATGGGTTAATGGGGGTAGAAAATAGAATGGCTGCCCAGGAGAATCAGATAGAGGGAGTGAAAAATGGGGTAGAGGGAGAGGAGATTAGAAGAGGTGTGAGTGAGGAGGTCGGAGGAGTGCGCGAGGAGGTGAGGCACTGTAAGGAGCACATGGAGAAGGAGGTGAGAAAGGGGACTGTGAAGTTACAAGGGGGCATAGAGGACCTGACGCAGGAGGTGGAGCAGCTGACGGTGGGACAGACGGAGTTAGTGGAGCAGGTTCAAAGGAACACTGCGGTATTAGGAGGGTTGAAAGCGACACAAAACGACATAAAAAACGACTTGATAGCGACAAAGAGGGAATGTCAGATGGTACGTGAGGGACTGACAACGAGGTTGGACGAGGTGATAGAGGTAATGGAGACGAAGGACCGGCAGGTGAGGACGCACATGGAAACGGTCAAGGTAGCCTTGGAGGACGAGCTTGAGGAGACGTACCGGGGAATAAAAGAGGTGAGGCACAAATTAGAAGAAGTGGAAGAAGGGGTGAGCGAAATTAAGAAGCGACGGAGAGGAGATAACAAGGAGATAAAAGAGGAGATAAAAGAATTGGTCCAAAGTCTGTGTTTGGATCGTGATGTGCTCATTAACCGGATGAGGGATTCGCAGGTGATGGAGGAGAAGCGAAGAGGAAGAGGACCCGGTGTAAGTGGTGACCAATATGGTCGTGCGTATGATGCGCCAGGGGATTTAAGAAGCTTGGGGGTCGAGATGGACCCGGGTGTTCGTGAAAGGCCGTTGGTGAGGTGTGCGACAGGTCTGGTGTGCGAAAGAGGAGGTGTGCAAGAAAGTCCGACTCTGGGGTGTGTGAGGAAAAAGTGTGTACCAAGGAGTGAGTGTGCTGGCGAGAGTGAGTCGGTCGTAGCGTGTGTGCGAGGGAGCACATGGGAGCGCGGTGTGGTGAGTGTTACAGAGGGTGTGACGGGAGAGTGTGCGCAGGAGTGTGCGCGAGAAAGGTGTGTGACCGACAGGTGCATGAGGAAAGAGTGCGCTGTCAGAAGTAAGGAAGAGTGTCCACCTGTGGTGAGTGTTACAGAGGGTGTAACGGGAGAGTGTGCGCGAGAAAGGTGTGTGACGGACAGGTGCATGGGGAAAGAGTGTGCTGTCAAGAGTAAGGGTGAGTGCGTTGTCACGAGTGGAGGTGAAAGTAGTGAGAGTGACATGGAGCGTGAGTTAGTTGTGACAGGTGAGCGAGGATGTACACCTGGGATGGAAGGATGCACACCTGGAATGGTAGAGCGTGAGTGGGAATGCACGCTGGAGTTGGTGGTGAGGCACGTGGTTGGGTGTGCGAATGAGAGCACACCTGTGATTGTCACAGAGGAGGTGACCGAGGAGGGGGCGCGAAGAGGTGTATTGGTGAGGTGTGCGAGCGACGAATGTGTGCCAAAGTGTTCGGTGGTCAGGTGTGTGACCAAGGCTGTGAGTGGAATGAGTGTACCTGGGTGTGTAAGGAAAGGTACGAGGAGCATGGGCACGGCTGGATGTGTGAGCAAGGAACGGGCTGCGGGGTGTAAGCGTCCAGGTGAAGCATCGACGTTACACGGGTTAGAGGTTAGAGCGACTTTTAGCCGAAGCAGGCCCTCGGTGCGTGCCGGGCCTCGCTTTGAACGGCCGCGTCCAGGCTCCACTAGGCGGAGCTGGCAGCCCGATAGAAAGGGTCGTCATGGCGACCACTTTTTGGTGAGACGTGCCGGCAGGTCGAGATCGGGACATTGGATGGCTCCACGCCGAGGTGATGCGTGGGATCTCGGCCCGGGTAAGCCCCCGTCCCTGCACCGAGTGCCGGACGCATTCAGCCGCTGGCACAAAACAACCAGCATCCATTGCTTGGCTTTACGAAGCCGGGCTTTGGACAGGAATTGGCGCACCGAGAGGTATTAGTGAGTCGACTGGGTGATGAGGTTAGTGTTTTGGACCCAAAATTAGAGAAAAACAAAATTTGATGATTGGCAAGGGATTGGCAGTAGTGATTGGCAGATGATGGGCAGTGATTGGCAAATTTTTAATTTGTTGCAATTTGATGTGCGAAATTGGTAGTGAGAGACCCCCGATGTGGTGGGATGGCAAATCCACCATCCTTCCCATGGGGGGGCAAAGGAGCAATAGTTTATGGGGTGTATGGCAGTGAAAACTAGCCCGGGTGGGTTAGGTTATATTGATAGGGCCCTAGAAGATGACAGTAGGTAACGTTAAGTTTAGTTAGTGACTGATACCTGTAGTGGGGACGCAGGTAGATTAGAGTGGATGATAATGACGAGGGAGCGCAATAGTTTAAAGGGACGACTGGGAAGCGCAAGTTTCAGAAGGGAGTAGTTAGCTGAGATGATGCCGTGTGTGTGAGGATGGAACAGGTGTGATTGCACAGGTGTGCAATTGGACAGGTGTGTGGAGCAGTGTATGAGTAGTGAGTGTGTGGATCAGCGCGAATGCGCTTGGGGAGAGAAGGGTGCAGGTGGCACCAAGTGTGAGAGCACAGGTGTGCAAGTACAGGTGTGTGGAGAGAGTTGGAGTGAGTGGTACGGAGTGGTGTGCATGGTGCGAAGGTGTGGATGGGGGAAGAGTGGACCCCTTTCACGAGCACCCGGGGCGGGTAGTGTAAGTGTTAGGTAGAGGGTGCAGGTAAATTGTGGTTGGATATTGGCATTTGTGGTGCGGTTGTAGAATGGTGTTGTGAATGGGTGCATTAGTGTTGTGGAAATGGCTGGGCGTGTAGCCTGTTAGTGTGTGTAGTTGGTTGGGCACTCCACCACTGTGAGGATGTCGGCCAGGTGAGGCCGCAGGTGGGCTCTGGGAGCCGGTAGAGTTGTGGATGGGGCCCGAGGATCCGGAGGATGGACCCGGGTAGCCCAGTGCCAGAGAGGGCACCGAGTGGGGAGAGTGCCAGAGGGCCTTCCCCAGGTAGTTAGGTTAGGGCAAGGAGCAGGTAAGCTCGGAGGCAACTGCAGTGGTGGAGGTGTGCAGGTGGGTAGACCCACTGGGAGAGGTACACGCCGCAGCCCAGAAATTGTGCGAGGGCACCGGGAGATGAATCGGGGGAGTGAGACCCCAAATTGAAGAGCACCACAGTTTGGCCAATGGGAATTGGTTTTTAGAACCCATAGTGTAAGAGGGCCAATGGTTTGGCCGGAGAAAGGCCCCGGGTAGTGTAAAGTTGTTAAAGTCATTTAGGAGATAGTTAGGATTGATGAACCTGTCGCACCATACGCAGCCACTTACCTGTGGTGATGATGATGACTCCACACCTGTGTTTTCTTTGTTCTGTGTGCAGGAAATGAGATTGCTGTGGATTTGTGAGACGCATCACGACGTGGATGAGACATTGGGGTGATTCCATCTCTCCCTCCTTAGGAGGGACTGATGATGAGTTGGAGATGGCAAATTTTGATGAGAGTTGAAAATGGCAAATTTGATTGGTTAGGAGGGAGAGAAGACGAATTTGGTATATGGGAGGAACGGGGAAGACAGTAGGGATGTTTGTCGATTTGTAAAGTAGATGTTTATGGGTAGTGTTGTGTTTTGTGGATGCAGTAAGGGGTAAGGGAGGGGCCATGTAGGTTACCTGGTGGGGGGGGGCGTACGATAGGAACGTACCTGTCTCACCTGGTTCCCATGTGCCCCCAGTGTGCATCACCTTACATTGCGTGCACTTTTGCGCCCTTACCACCTTACTCACTTGTTTCTTCTTTTGTCTCCCACCTCCGAGGATCTGGCTTTGGGGTAGAGAGAGAGGAGAGAGAGGTGCTGGCTGCGCAGTTGTGGGCCTGCACTTTCGCTGTTTGCTGCCGGGATCGATACACCATATGGACCGCAATGTTTGTGGCCACCCACAATGGACCGCAGTTCGTTTGCGGCCAAGCACCACCCGGGGATGGACCTATGGGTCAACGTGGCACCTATGCCATACAGGTGAACCACTTTTAGTTGACACCAAGTGCACCACAAGAAGAGCAAGAGACACCTGCAGGGTTAGGGGTTGTCGCATTTATTTTTAATCATTGAACAATGGTGACTGCACCGATTGGTGGTGGGGTGGTGCTGTTGATGCTCGGAAAGGGTGCTCTGCACGTTATTAAAGGCCGTCGGCCACAGAGCACTCGTGGGTTGGTGTATCGATGTTGGCAAGCGCGCTCTCTCTCTATGCATAACATCTGCATGTGTCCCTCCAAAAACAGGTCCTGGATCGTAGTGTAAATAGCAGCGTAGTCTTGTAAATAATGCTCCCTACCGGCTGTATGTTTAGTTTGAGAATTCTTTCCGGATTCGGTTATCCTGTGGGTGTGTTTCTGAGAGGAGAAGGGTGCAACGTCGCAGGGGGACATATTTACTCATTTGTGAATATCTGTAAAACTGTCGCACTCAGGGTAGAGTTAATAGTAGAGGGAACTACATTGCGTGCCACACTAAAGTAGGTAAAAATTTATCGGGTCGGGACGCCCCGAGGGTAGAGAAGGGTGCAATGTTGCGAATATGGAATTTGGCCTCCATATCCGCTTGTAAATATTCCCCTATTTTCTCCAATACTCCCCAACTTTCCCCAATCCCCCATTCCCTAGTCCCATTGCATGTAAATAACAATCAGTAGAGCCGACCTTCCCCTTATTCCCCCATTAAATGTCGTGCCCAGGTCCACCGCACCACACGTAGACAACTTTCGGACATCTTCCTAGTTATTCTTATTCTATGTCAGTTAAGGCCTCGTCTCCATTAATTATGACTCTTCGTTGCACCAGAATGTGATTATATGGCATCAGTAGTGAGTTTAGGACCTTTCCCATACCTCCTTCCATCTTCTTCCCCAACAATTACAACAACAACAGGGGAGATGGCGGCGGAGCGGGGGAGGATGCGTCCTCACACCGGCTCGATTAGCTCCAGACCATGCGCTCCACGGGGTTACCACGAAGGGGCTCCTTGTCAGCTCCTCGTCAAGGGCGGAGCCTGGTAAACCCCCCGCACGCACCCAATGAGAAGCAACGTGCCGATTCCACGAGGCGGAGCTAACGAGCCGAGGGCGTGTCACTCCCCGCCGGATATACGCGGCCCCGCGCCGGATGTGACGTCAGATGCGCACCCAGCTTGGAGAAGGAAAGCCACCTGCGAGCGCTGAGTCAGATGCGCCTGAACTACGGAGAGCAGAGGAAGCCACCGCCACCCCCAGCGCGACGATACCTCCCCGCATCTTTGGACCGGACCGTACTGGACCCTGCTTTGAGCCAAGAGTGCACCTTGAGCCATCGATACCCGCTGTCCTTTTCATCAACCCCCGTGTGAGTCAGCCTTGTCCCGTTTGTCCGTCGTCTGTCCGGGGTTAATATAAGAGTGTGTCTAAGTGCCTGTCTTTCTGTGATTATAACTCTAGCCCCTGTAATCTGACCTTTCCGTACGAATATAATCTCCTCCGGAGGTCTTGAGAACTGAAACATTGGTGTCGTATTGTGTTATTGTAATCCAGCCGGGTGTCTTCTTTTCCTTATTGAGCCAGCATCGCGCGACTCGTCAACGTTCGGGCACAATCGGGTAACTTGTGCAGACGTGGTCATACCATAAAACCGCTCGGTAAATAACATCCAAGCCACGTCTGTAACAATATATATATATATATCTATATATATATATATATATATATATATATATATATATATATACACACACAGACTTGGCATTTAATATGGAATATTTTTTTTCCTTGACTTGGGTTTACTTTCTGAACTCAGTATATCAATCTGGTGAGTTTCTTTTACCCTTCGGTGATGTCTTTGTTGAAAGAACTATGTCACTGATTGTCTTTCACAGCAAGAAGTTAATAACAGGATTATATCACAGGTGGCGTGACAAAATGTAAGGACAGGTACATTTGACAATTGGCTTCACAATCGGGTATATAAGGGTTGTTGCGTTCTGCATTAGTGGAAAACAACTGCTGCACGTCTACAAAAGTTATTGCCGCTTCCTCTGGAGATGGTCCGTCAACTTGACAATGCTGTTTGTCATGGAGTGGTGGCTTTACGAAATTCTGGCATGAAACAGCGGGCTATTGCTCAGCAGTATGGCATCACTCAAGGTCAGGTGTCAAAGATCCTGAAACGAAATGCTCAGAGGGGTGTCCCTACTCCAATACCGAGGCCAGGACGTCCACGCAGAACCACAAGGAGGGATGATCGCCAGCTGCACCGGTTAGTCTGCAATGGCCGTACCAAGTCAGCTAATCGGCTTAGGGCTGAGTGGCAGCAACTGACAAATGTGCCTGTATCCAGAAAGCTAGTCAACCAACGACTGGTTCAAGCAGGCTATCGTGCCAGGCGTCCCCTGAGAAAGCCACGCCTGACCAGACAACACAGCCAGCGCCGATTGCAGTGGGCCAGAGAGCACCGTCAATGGCAGCCAGGACACTGGAATCACGTGACCTTCAGTGATGAGTCTAGATTTCTGGTCTATCGTCAAGATGGCCACGTCCGAGTGTGCAGACAAGTGCATGAAGCCTACAACAAAGATTGTGTAGTGCCAAGAGTCCAAGCTGGAGGTGGTGGGGGTGAACGTTTGGGCTGCTTTTCATGCAGGGGGCAAAACTGACCTGGTTGTTCTGAATGGAAACCTGAACCAGTTCAAGTACAGGGTCATTCTGGAAGAAACATTGCTTCCATTTGCTCGTGCAGCCTTTCGAGGAAACTTTGTCTTCCAAGATGACAATGCACGGCCTCATCGTGCTCGCATGATCCAACACTTTCTTGCTGACCGTGGTGTAGAGCATATGGAGTGGCCTGCCATGTCCCCGGATATGAATCCGATAGAGAACTTGTGGGCAGAATCAACGCGTCAAATCGACAATTTGGAGCAGCAGCCGACCTCTGTGCATGAATTGCAGCAGGCTATTGTCACTGCATGGCAAGCGATTCCTGTCCAAACCTTGGCAAATCTCGTGAACAGCATGCCTCAAAGTGTACGTGCTCTCCTGAATGCTCGTGGGGGTTACACGAAGTACTGAACTGTCATTTTACTGTCCATAATCCCAGTCATAATTTAACTTTTGTTTTTGTTGAAATTTTTTTTGGCTAATGTGCAAAATAACGAGATACTTCTGGAAAACGTACAGAAGTTTAACACAGTACTGTCTGTGAATTGAGTTCGATATCAGTTTACATCACTTTCAAGGATCAATTTATTTGCTTTGAAATGTCAAATGTGGTTTTTGTTTCTTTTAAAGGTCACATTAACAAAATCTAGAATAATTTCAATATAATTCCAATGAACTTTTGGTTCTAAGTCATCTTGAAAAGTAAGTTCACACCCACAAAAAAAATATTCCATATTAAATGCCAAGTCCGTGTATATATATACAGTCATCCCTCGCTATATCGCGGTTCACTTTTCGCGGCTTCGGTACATCGCGGGTTTTTCTCGCTAGTATATGTAAAATTATATCGCCGATTTTTCGCTATATCGTGGGATTTTGCGGTATAAATGTATTTTTATATACTATTATTTTAAATATTTTTGTGGTAAAATAAGCATTTTCTAGCCTAAAAAATTAAAAAACGTAAAGAAATAAGAAAAATACAGTATTTAAAACATATTACAAGAAATAAAATACTGTACATAGTGTACAGTAGAAGGGTAGACAAAGAGTCGTGCGTATGGAAAACGCCAGTACATTCATCATCGTCATCACCTTCATCGTCATCAGTACTGCACAGCTAATTCATCATCATCTTCATCACGCAAGTTGTAGTATTGAAGAGCCGGGGCTCTTGCTTGATACGGACGAAATGACGGGCAAGACACAAACTCGTTCGAGAAGATATTTATTCTCAAAACCAACTCGGGAACACTGAAAAGCCCATTTATCGGGCTGCATTATAAAGCACAACCAGAAACCGAAAGCCACGCCTCTCAAGCGTGGCGTGCTTCGGTGGTCACGTGATCAACAGGTGTAGCTGATTATACCCGCAAAGCGCGGCACGCTTTAGCGGTCACGTGACCAGCCACTTTCGCGCCGGGAATCCCCGCCGGTGACGTCACCGGCTGGAGCAAGGAGATTCTGATGCTGGTCTTGCTTGGGGAACCCATGGGTAGCTACAGTATCTTCAATGGTGAGTACCCATTAGAATTTTATATGTTGTTAAAATTACGTATGTTTAAGAGTGTAAAAAGTGTTTAAGAGTATAGGAAGTGTTTATAAGAGTATGGGAAAGGTTAATAAGAGTGTGGGGAGTTCATAATGCTTTAAAATATATATTAAAAAAATATATATATATGGTCGCTACTTCGCGGATTTTCGTCTATCGCGGGGGGTTCTGGAACGTAACCCCCGCGATAAACGAGGGATCACTGTATATATACATATATCTATGTATGTATGTTAAGGTAACCGAAGAAACTCATTCATGATTTCCCTGTATTCATCAGCGCCGTTTTTTTTTTTTTGTGTGTACAAGATCGAGGCTCGTGAAAGAGCTAACATTAATCACACAGAAAGACAAACCGACACATAAAACATGGGGAGCGGTAGACAAAATGGGTAGAGAAGGGGAAGGACACAAACACAACATTTGTGAGCAGGGACATCGAGAGAGCTGTGGGAGGGAGAGGGCTTTGGGGGGGAGGTGGGAGAGGTATAAAACATATGGACACTGCCAAGACTTCCAGGAAAGAAGTTGGAATTTCAAACAAAGTGGATCTGGGGTGAATTAGCAGGGGTAGAAAATATCAAGGTGTTGGATGGGGGAAAGATAAGAGATGGTGGTGAACAGCTGTTTTAAAGACCTGGAGGGAGAAGTGGGATTGAAGGGAGTGTGGGAGTTTGTTCCAGAGGCGGGAGAAAAGAAAAATGAAAGTGAAGGTGAGCAGAGAGCCGAGATTTCGGCAGTTTAACCATCAGAGGGTTGCTGGCAGATCTTGTGCGACCTGTCGGAATATTTGGGGGACAAAGCACAGAGAGCTGGGGGAGCAAGGCTGGAGAGGAGTCGGGAGAAGACAAAGACCACCAACTAGGCTAAGAGCCAAGGGGGTTGGTCGGTACCATACAGATGGAGTAAGGCTCATTGTGATTTTTAGCAAGATATATGTCCCTAGATATGAAAAAAAAGTGATAGTGTATAACTCTCGGCCATCTGTGTTATCACCCGAAATATTATTATTCGCTTCGCCAAACAATGTGATATTTGCTAAAATTGGAATAAATGTTTTTAAGGACCACAGAGTGCCAATAATTTGCATACTGGATGCCAACTAATATAGTAATAGAAATATAGAACATTTGTGGGGGTTATTTATCAAATTTTTGATATGACAAAAAATATGTTAAATTTAGTGAAAAAGTGGTCGAAATCGCTTCGAGTTCAGAATTCACATTGCACATTTTTGTCAATATTTCAAAAATGAAAACTCCCAGAGTAACATTTGACCCCTCAAAATCTTCACAAGGAACCACTGCATTGGAATATATCATTACTTTGTAATATGGTGGTTGTTTGGGGCACATATTTTGGCAACGTTCAAAATATGTTCAACCATACCCCCTAACCGTTCAACCATCTTCAGTAAAGGTTCCTTGCGAAGATTTTGAGGGGTCAAATGTTACTCTGGGAGTTTTCATTTTTGAAATATTGACAAAAATGTACAATTTGAATTCTGAACTCGAAGCGATTTCGACCACTTTTTCACTAAATTTAACACATTTTTTTGTCATATCAAAAATTTGATAAATAACCCCCACAACTGTTCTATATTTCTATTACTATATTAGTTGGCATCCAGTATGAAAATTATTGGCACTCTGTGGTCCTTAAAAACATTTATTCCAATTTTAGCAAATATCACATTTTTTGGCGAAGCGAAGCGGGCGTATAATAATATTTCGGGTGATAACACAGAAATGGCCGAGAGTTATACACTGCTATCACTTTTTTTTCATATCTAGGGACATATATCTTGCTAAAAATCACAATGAGCCTTACTCCATCTGTATGGTACCGACCGGTCAATTTGGGGGGTCTGGCTCATAGCCTAAACCTGCCTGCAGTGAGTGAGTGAAAGGCCCTCGGAGTTGGCTTCATCGCAGGAGATTCCAATGATTCTGAAAGCGTTGGTTTCAACAGCGTGAAGCCATGCTAGGTGTGAGGCAGGAGCACCGGCCCATAGGGGAGAACAGTATTCCATTGAGCTGCGGATGAAAGCCTTGTATGTGGTGAGGAGCTCAGGTGTGCCAAGGAAGGACTTCGCACGACGGAGGATGCCCAGTCGGCAACTGCCTTTGGAGGCCAGCTTGGAAATGTGGTTTTCCCAAGAAAGATCATGGCAGATAGCGAGACCCAAAAGCTTGAGCGATAGAACTTCTTGGAGAGGATTGTTGAGAAAGTAGATGGGAGGGTTGTCCAGTCGGTCTTTTCGGAGAGACATAGTAAGAGTGTGAGATTTGTCAGGATTGAAAGACATGTTCCACTTGTTTGACCAGTCTGATTTTGTCCAGGTCATCAGAGTGAGGAGGCTGCAGACTGCCAATCTGAGGGAAGAGGAATGGAGCAGCAGAGAGTGGTCATCAGGAAAGAGATAGAGGATTTTCCAGAGTCGGAGAGATCATTGATGAAGACCAGAAAAAGCACAGGGCCCAAAACTGCCTTGGGGAACTCCAGCTTGAACAGGAAGGGAGATGAGAGAGCCATTCAGGGCCACACGTTGACTACGACCAGAGAGGAAGTCCGCAAGCCATGCATGGAGATTTCCATGTATACCATAGGAGGAGAGTTTGGTGAGCAGAGCTGGGTGCCAGACCGTATCGAAGGCACGTGATATGTCAAGGGAGACAGCTCTGATTTCCTGTTTGGCATCGAGGACCTCCATCCATTGTTGACAGCAGAAGCAGCATGTCCAGAGTAGAATTACCTGGTCTGAATCAAAATTGATGATCGGAGATCAAGCCATTGGAGAAGAGGAAGGATTTGATATCCGAAGCAATGATGGATTCCATGACTGCTGATAATTGGGAGCAGGCTGATTGGTCTGTAGTTGCTAGGATCTGTTTTTGCACCTTTTTGCGTAAAGCGGTTACGTTTGCTGATTTCCAGGATGCTGGCAGATGACCTTGAGCAAAAGAGGGTGAAAAGAACAGAGGGTGAGACAGAGCGGCAGAGCAGGATTTTAGGACCCGTGGGCTGATGCCATCTGGTCCAGCTGCAGAATCAGAGTCGAGGTTCGACAAAAACTCCTCCACCTTGTCAGGAGAGAAGGACACAGAGTCCAGGAGCAGTTGGGTTCGACTGGGTAAGGTGGGAACAGAGAGAGATGGGTTTGGGACTAAAGATTTAGAGGCAAACAGAGTTGAGGCATTCGGCTTTGTCACGTGCAGTGTCAACTGTGTAGCCATTTGAGGTAAGGGAGGGGATGGAGGGGGAAAAAAACACCAGAAATGGATTTGACCAGATGCCACCAGGATTTGGAAGGAGACAGGTTTGAGAGTTCATTCCTGAGTGTGGAGAGATAGTGTTTCCTGGCAATCCTGAGGGGAGACACTTGTTCCGAGCTTGGTGGAAGGAACGCTCCTGGATCAGTCTCGTTACAGGGGGTTATTCTGCGCAGTACCATAGAAAGCAGTCCTTCAACAAGGCGACTTTCCCAATAGTCTCTTTTCATGAGCGCCGCTGAATAAGTCCTTTACGATCAGTCGTCTCCGCGCAGTCCTGTGAAGTCCGTAAAAGGGCTTTGCGCTCACGCTTTTACAACATGTGCCAAGATTACTCCGCGCTCCACAAAGGCCACGCCCATCGGTGATCTTCCCTCAGCCCTGGTTGGCTGGTGGGGGCTTACCGGCCATGCCATGATGGTGAGGACGTGGCCACACCTTGTTCTTGGCGTCCCGCCCCCTTCTCCCTTGAGCCGACCGCATGGTCAATGGCAGCACCTGAGCGAACGCTAACCAAAATGCTTAACAGAATTGGGAGAGAGGTTGGCAAAATGGACGAAAAGGCCTACTCCTTATTTGATTGATGCAACGCAGATTCAACTATTGGAAACACGGCCTTAACTAAAACACATAATAATGAAATAACTGAGTTCCTATGGTGGCCTACGTGTTGCTTGTGGACTAACTAGGGGTACAACCTTTACTGTCATATTTACAAGTGATTATTATTTACAAAAGTGTGGGTTCTAAAACCGCAACAATATATATATATATGAGGATCGACAACAGCTCAATTTTTTAATGTGGCGGTTTAGCAGGTCAGGGAATGCAGGCTGATGTAACCCTCCCCCTTCCTCCCCATCAAGAAGCCTCCACAATTTTGAAATCGAAAAGTCAAAGGCAGAGTGATTGTGCGGGATACTTAGTCTTATATTTTTTATATACAAAGTCGAGGCTCATGCAAGAGCGAATGAATGTGTCAAATTTCAGAGCCATCAGCTGGATTATGAGCAAGTCGAAAATAAATATAAACAAGAAAGAGCATTCAGAGATTGCAGACCCTCGCCAGGATGTTTTGTTGTTTTTAAGGCTAGTGTTAACAAATATGGCGGCCGAACCACATGCCCAATGGTCTTTTTTTTTTCTCCACAAATTTATCCCTCGATGATGCTCAAGAAATTATCTTGATCGGATGAAGTTTTGTACTTGTCGAATTATGACGTCATAATGGAGGCACCGATGACATCAACATGTTATATTCCCCATGGAGAGTTCTTTACAATGAGCTGTGTCTCGATTTTTTTCTATGCAGTGCTTTCGGGGATAGAGGTGCAAAGTTTTTCGGTTTTTACAAGATGGCACCCGTACCATCTAACATGGTCACAATTATAATTTAAAAACTCTGCAGGTGGAGGTGCACCTATGATAATTTCAGGTCAATCAGACCAACGGTTGCAGAGAAAATCGTATTTATTCTGTGTGGACAAACAAAAACTCAAATGCAATACTAGTCAGGTTCACTGTTTTTTCATTCAAAATCATGGTAGATTAGCAAACCTATACATTTTTGGAAACATTACATGGAAAATCTGAAAATCAATGTTTACATTTGCCATTTTCCGACCAATTCGACCAATCGCTTCGATCGACCATTCGACCAATTCGATTTGCCAATCAATTTGACCGACCTTTGCTTGTGTGGAACGGACTGTGAAAACGATGCGGACTATATTGTCGGATACGACACAGGACAGTGATGACGAACTCTAAATGGCATATTCTGTAATCGTGTATGTTTGATGCCATTGACTGCCTGTGTAGATGTGAAGTTATACTGACTGCATGTGTATATATGATTTTGCTGACTGCCTGTGTATGTTTGGTGATATGAATTATTGTGACACATTTTGATGTTATTAACTGCCTGTACAAAATGATAACATGTATTTGATTATGCAACTTATCGTGAATATAAAGACAGTATTTTGCAATTCAAAACCTGATTCGTGTCTTACCATTCCCCATAGCACTAATTTGATACTTTCATTGGACTCCTTGTCCCTGAAAATATAGGTTTAGTATATTTTAAAAAGTTTTTAGGGTAATTAGAGGCAGAAATAGAACAAAATATGTATTTTACAGTGGCCATTTTGAAAATCCAAAATGGCCGCCATACAGGTATCTCTCCAAATGTAAACATTGATTTTTAGTTTCCTTATGCTATAACCTTTCCAAAAATGTATAGGTTTGCTAATCTACCATGATTTTGAACGAAATATAATTTATTGACAGTGAACCTGACTATACCCTCAGGCGACAGTTAAAAAAACCCAATAAACAAAGCAAAAAGATCCATTTGTTGTCTGAGAATCGAGATGACCTAATAATCCATCCAGAAACACCTCAAAAACACTAACTGCTATTATTATTGGCTGACATTTACATTTACCATTTTTTTTTTGCTTTTTGTCAAACTCCGATATAATATATAATAACTCAATCAGACCTCTCACCTCTCACCTAATTACAGAAAATAACCAGTCAATTACCCCAGGTACTTAAGATTTATATATATTCTGGTCTTAGCCACATAAACTACCTGGTTGGAATATCTTGATTTTCATAAGCAGTTCTTCCAATGAAAGTTGTGGCTCAATTCCACTCATTTCAGACGAGGATCAGGTAGCACTCACATGTGCTTGTACCCGTTTTAAATAGGCGTGTTGGCTTTGGGGGGGGGGGGGGGGGGCGTATGCACATATCGTTTTGTATATATATATATATATATAAAAAGATAAAATGTTTTTTTGAGGATCAGGTGTTTCGTTGGTTATCTGCATATGCAGGTTTCAGAAGGTCTAAATATCCATGTGCGCGTGCATGCTGACTTTCGTGAATCTTGAATTGTATATTCTCAAGCCCCTGCTCCCGATCACCGGAACACATACGCCTGAAAATCCGTTTACAGGTAGAAGCACCTGCCGATGCAAAGCTCTCATTCACACTCGATTCAACAGACACAAGATCTCTCAGTTGAAAGTTTCATCTCGATTTGCTGGATGTCCACCCCATGTCTTGTGAGTTATCAAAACTAATCAACGGACATCCGACTTCGGAGTGAATGTTTTTATTTATTTGTCGTTAAAACAGGATTCCATTTGATACAAGAATGTCTCCATCCCCAGGGCCGTCTTGCAGACAGGACAAGAAGTCTGCCTCGCTCTGAAAGCACGCTGGGTCCAACGTTTGATCAGAAAGTATGCTCGGTAGGTAAACTAGTGCAGTGCACCTTGATGCCGAATCCCCACCACTTGGAGTATCAACTTGCATTCGTTGTTTTGTTCACATCACTACCACAGGTGGCTTCCTACAAATAAGGCATTTCTCAGACCAACGATGGCCAAGAAGCCAGAAAAACTGGCTGATCCTGCTAAAAATAGTCATGTCAGCCGATTGATGCTGCGTTCAGTGGGTCCGACTTAATTGTTCCATACCCCAAAACACTTGGGGTATGGAACCCCAAGTGGGGTTACTTGGGGTAAAAAACCCAAACATTGTATGGAACAATTAAGTCGTTTGCCCATTTAATATTCAGTGCTGTATTTTCTGGAAGCACCTAGATGTTGAAATCGGATTCTTCTGCAATGTAAAATGTTTGAGGGATAAACGTTTAGCAACTTTACACTGATAATTGTCAAAGTGTATGCAGTGACAGCACGTATGAAGTTTTAAACCAAGCTAACCTAACATGCTCACCTGTCATTTCAGACAAGGGTCAAACTCCAAACTGCATCATCTCAAGCAGCTTCTTCTTTAAATCACCTGGTCCATTACAGCTTTGGAAGGATCAGCATTGATGCTCAATTCACAAATGTCCTCCATTGAACTTGTGGAAAAATAAACTTTTGTGAAACTGTCTGCTTCCATCTGTCATCAAGTACAAGCATAGTTTAGGCAAGAATGTGAAACAACGCAAAGTGAAGTGAAATGTTTATTCAGTGACAAATGGCACCACCTAAGGAAAAAAAGCCCCACAAACATTCCAAGGCAGTTGGGAAAAAAATTTGCATGCCGAGAAATAAGATTTTACAAAACTCATACCCCCTCCCCCTCCAAAAAGGGGGTTGTGACGTCACATGACCGAGCCAACATTCCACAGATGGTGGGGCAAAAGAAAAACAAAAGGGAAAACTGAAATGCACAAGGGTCGTGTCAACATAAAGGGGGAAAAAGGAAGCAACTGCTGCCGAGACTTCACAACTTGCCACAATCTGCGATCACGACCTTCTTTTTGGTATTGCCTCCTTTGCTCCCCAAAGATTCCATTTTCTGGACGATTTCAAACCCTTCAACAACCTTTCCAAACACGACGTGTTTACCATTCAACCTGAAAAAACGAGACAGCACACCGACCCATGGTAAAACAAACTCGTGACGTTATCACATTCTGAGCACATGACATTTCTGCAAATTACAAACTTTACTTTTACACTTTATACAAAGATTGAACACCAGCTGTACTTCAACAATGCACAGAGTGCTGAATTAGAGGCGGAACAAGGCAAACAAGGGATCACACCAAAATACGCTATTTGGTTTGACCGACCGAGGTACATTAGGTTATTCTTCCATTCTCAAACAAACTTGAGGACCAGGGGGTCACACGATGGAGGTTGAAGAAACTCCATTTGCCACCCTCAAAGGGTTTACCACCATAAGCAAAATCCATGTCATGGCATATAAATAGCCAATCTTGGCATTTTCCAAGAATACCTCTCATAAAAGCAACACCACAATATTACAAAACAATAGTGACACTAATAATAAATAATGCCTCTCCAAGGAGTTTTTTTTTTTTCCTCCTCGGGCAAACAGCGTTAACATCAAGTCTATTGTGAAGCAAGCCTACCAAAAGTGAACGACACCAGCACTCTTCGACCGATATGCCTCCACTCACACGACATCAATATACATGAGGAATTTTTATTTTTTTAAATATGTATATATAAATAAATGGGTGGTTTGTGTATGGGAACACGGGCACACGCGGCGAAACTCCAAACGCCAATGCGTGACACTGGTTGTTATCCCCACAGAGGGGCAGGATGTCACAGGAATCCGATTTTGTTCTTGCCCCAAACAAAAAGCCCAAATTGGAAGGAGTGATCGAGATACGACGAATCAGCACCCGGACAAGATCTCATTTTGTTTCCTGGCATGGCTCGTGCACAACACCAAACCCACAGTTTGATCGAAAGAAACGAGGTGGAGGGGGAGGGAGAGACTTATTTTTTGATCCTCAAAATGGTGCGCATGCACGTTTGTGCGTCAAAATGAGCATGTTGTACATTTATAATTAAGCATCTGAAAAGGCTGTGATGAATATTACATGAATACTCTGCCCCTCTGAGTGCATAGCTAAATCGATCTTCATAGGCCAAACTTCTTTTTTTTTCCCCCATTTAAAAACAACCTTTTTCTTTTTTACAATTACACAACCACTGGTATTCCTGCCAAAGCAACAGGTGTTGTGCACTAGGCGAAACTACAACAAGTGTGCTCGTCCATGAAAGGCAATACAGAGATAATGTTATATGCTAAACTTGCCCAGCATCCAAAAAAATTTTTTTTAACCCTGGATGAATTAATTATTTCCCAATTTGGTGCCACGTTAGATTTGCAAGAACTCAAAGGAAAGAACCAAACAGAAATTACAATATTATTTTGCTTCGCAACAACAAATGTTTGCAAGACCTCAACAGTCAATATCCACGGCCTGTTCTGCTGAAGCAGCACGATGAGAAAAGCTATCAAATAACATTAAACGTGCAAAAAATAAAAGCTTTGGGAAGAAGGGAATCGGGCTCGGCTGAGGTTGCAAACGAAGGTTTTTTGTTTAAATCCAGGTAATCAGCAAACTTGCCTTAAATGTGGTCACCTGAACTAGCTGATAAACACGAGTTCAAGACCAGGTTTAGACTTCAGTCACTGCCATTGGGATAAAAGCATTCCATGGGCAGACTTACCATTAATGGATCATGATGTAAAATGTGACTTTTCACACAATGCAGTAACTACTATTACCACTACGTGTGAAGAACAACCTGTAGAGCGTAAAATGCAATTAAACACTTTTCACTTGATAAATGATGGCACAGGTCAGCAATTCATACATACCAACTCGTTTTTGCAGTACAGATGAAGAACTGAGAACCATTCGTGTTTTTCCCAGCATTAGCCATCGAAAGGGTTCCTAACAACAAATTACAGGTCAGTACAAATTACCATTTGAAATATGTCAAGTTCTCTGAAAAACCTAAACAATGGTCAATAGAATCGAATGAGTGCCAGGACCTAGTTTGTTACATTTTTCTCAAAGGATGAAAGGAACACCAACATGGACAAATATGGGATGAAGCTACATCAAGTAATCAGCTACATCAAGCTACATCAAGTAGCTCTAAAACCAAGAACATCGTTAAATTTTGCGATTCAGTATACCACCATTATGATTTACAATGAAAGTGAAATCATGAGATCACCGACCATTTGGCCTATTTTTCTAAAATGACAGCTTACGCAAGCAAGCCAACACACAATCGAGAATTTGTTCAAGCCAGCTCTGCAGTCCTCAGAATCAAAGCCAATCAACTCTGTGTTTGCCTCAAAATCTTGTCCCAAACCCATTGCTCTCTGTACACACCTAACCCAACTGCTCCTGGAATCTGTCCTCCCAACAAGGTGGAGAGGTTTCGATCAAGCCTCGACTGATTCTGCAACTGTACCAGACATCACAGGCCCTAAAATCCTGCTCTGCCACTCCATCTCACCCTCTGTTCTCTTCACCCTCTTTTGCTCAAGGTCATCTGCCATCTGCTTGTAAATCAGCCAACATTCCCACTTTACACAAAAAAGGTGCAAAAACAGATCCTTGCAACTACAGACCAATCAGCCTTCACCCAATAATCAGCAAAGTCAAGGAATCCATCATTGCTTCAGATATGAAATCTTTCCTCTTCTCCAACGGCTTGATCACTGATCATCAATTTGGTTTCAGACCAGGTCACTCTACTCTGGACATGCTGCTTCTGCTGTCTCAACAATGGATGGAGGTCCTCCATGCCAAACAGGAAATCAGAGCCGTCTCCCTCGACATATCACGTGCCTTCGATACGGTCTGGCACCCAGCTCTGCTCACCAAACTCTTCCTGTGGTATCCATGGAAACCTCCACGCATGGCTTGCCAACTTCCTCTCCCGTCACAATCAACATGTGGCCCTGAATGGAATTCTCTCATCTCTCCTTCCTGTTCAGGCTGGAGTTCCCCAAGGCAGTGTTCTGGGCCCTGTGCTTTTTCTGGTCTTTAATGATCTCTGACTCTGGAAAATCCACTCCATCTTTGCCGCTCCATATCTCAACCCTCAGATTGGCAGGCAGGAGCCTCTTCACTCTGCAGACTGGTCAAACAAGTGGAACGTGTTTCAATTCTGACAAATCTCACTCTCGCTATGGCTCTGGGGAGAGAAGAGAGAGAGGAGAGAGAGAGGAGAGAGAGAGGAGAAAAAGAAAAAGAAAAAAAAAAACCATCTGGACAACCATCCCATCTACTTTCTCAACAATTCTTTCGAAAAAGTTCGGTCGCTCAAGCTTTTGGGTCTCACCATCTGCCATGATCTTTCCTGGGAAAAAAACAACAACAAAAAAACCACATTTCCAAGCTGGCCTCCAAAGGCAGTAGCCGAATGGGCATCCTCTGTCATACGAGGTCCTTCTTTGGCACAACAGCTTCTCACCACATACAAAGCTTTGATCCACAGCTTGATGGAATACTGCTCTCCCCTCTGGGCTGGTGCTCTGCCCCCCAAATATTCCTGCCGGACGCACAAGATCTGCCAGCAACCCTCTTCTGGTGAAACTGCCAAAACCAAGACTCTGCTCACCTTCACTCTTTCATTCCTCTTTTGTCCCATCTCTGGAACAAACTTCCTCACTCTTCAATCCCACTCCTCCCTCCAGGTCTTTAAAACAGCTGTTCACCACCATGTCTTATCTTTCCCCATCCAAAACCTTTTCTATCGTTAACCCACCAGCTTCAAACTCCGTTTTCTTTCCTTAAAGTCCTTGACTCGTCCATGTTTATCCTGAGTACTCGGCCCAGCACTCTTCCCTTCTACAGATCTCCCAATGCCCCTGTTGTTGTGCTTCCCTCCCTCTCGTCACTCGTCCCCTTTATATGTTCTTTGTGTCAGCTCTTAAGAGCTTTGACTTGGTATACCAAAAAATAATAAATAAAAAACTCAAAACACAAGGACGATGTTGGTTCAGGCTTCTACCAGTGGAAAAGCTCAGTTCTCTTACTAGGGGGGTTTGTGTATGTGGAGAGCTGGTGATGAATGCACTATAAACACCAACGGGTTAGTGCTGTTTTCACATTGGTGAGAGATAGCTTTGTAACTATATGCACAAGATCACTCGTCAAGTCAAATAGTACAGCTGCATGTGGTCTTACAAGTCTGTGCTCACAAATTTCATTTTGTGATGCCAATACATACCTACCTCCACTACCAATTAAAAATATACCATACCCTACCATTCTGACGAACATGTTTCTACTGCCAAGTAATTTTGCAAGGACCACTCACAAATGGTATTCAAATACGCCAGAAGACTAAAATAAGAGCCCCAAAAAAATTAAAAAATAATAATAATAATTTTAAAAAGGCTCGGACAAACGCCGCAGGTGTGCAGACTCAAAATTAGAAAAAAAGATTGCAAGAGCAGCAAGACTGGTGGGAGTTGAAATGAACAAGCTCACACATTACAGGGAGATGAGGTTGGTATTTTGGCTGGCAGTTTAAATGAAGTTTTTGTGTGGGGGAGAAAGGGTAAGGGTAGGATAGCAAAAACAGTGCAGACAAATTTATTGATAGATTTGATTTTAAAGTTAAAATTACTTGTATATATTGTTGCGAATATGGCATTTGGCCTCCATATCCGCTTGTAAATATTCCCCTATTTCCCCAATACTCCCCAACTATCCCCAATCCCCCATTCCCTAGTCCCATTGCCTGTAAATAACACTCTGTAGAACCGACCTTCCCCTTTTTCCCCCATTAAATGTCGTGCCCAGGTCCACCGCATCTCACGTAGACAACTTTCGGACATCTTGCTAGTTATTCTTAGTCTATGTCAGTTAAGGACTCGTTTCCATTAATTCTGACTCTTCGTTGCACCAGAATGTGATTATATGGCACCAGTAGTGAGTTTAGGACCTTCCCATACCTCCTCCCATCTTCTTCCCCAAACAACAACACCAACAACAACTACAGCTACAACAACAACTACAACAACGGCGCGCGGGGGGAGTGTGCGTCCTCACACCGGCTCGGTTAGCCGCCATGACCATGCGCTCCACGGGGTTACCACGAAGGGGCTCCCTGTCAGCCCCTCGTCAAGGGCGGAGCCGGTAACCCCCCCGCACGCACCCAATGAGAAGCAACGAGCCGATTCCATCTGGGGCGGAGCTAACGAGCCGAGGGCGTGTCACTCCCCGCCGGATATACGCGGCGACTTACCGGATGTGAGGTGAGATGCGCCTGAACTACGGAGAGCAGAGGAAGCCACCGCCACCCCCAGCGCGACGATACCTCCCCGCATCTTTGGACCGGACCGAACCGGGTCGATTCTGCCCTGAGCCCAGGTGCACCTGGAGCCATCGATCCTGCCTTTCCTTGCCATCAATCCCCGTGTGAGTCAGTTTTTGTCCCGTTTATCTGTCGTCTGTTGGGGTTAATATAAGAGTGTGTCTAAGTGCCTATCTTACTATGCTGTACCTCTCGTCTCTGTAGTCTAACCTTCCGCCATAATATAACCTCCTCCGGGGGTCTTGAGAACCGTATCCCTGGTGTCGTGTCCTTTGAATCCCAGCCGTTGTGTCCTTTTCCTTCATTGATCTAGCGTAGCGCGACTAGTCAACGTTCGAGCATAATCGGGTAAACTGTGCAGACGTGGTCATACCAAACCGCTCGGTAAACTAACATCCACAACCGCGTCTAACAATATGTAGTATATCCCCACCCTCCCACCCTCCCAAAAAAAGCCCAAACACCATCCATTGTTATGCATCTGGTCTTGGGAGGGAGGAGGGGGTAAAATGGGGAATACATGAGAAGTTCTTCCATGGCACATGTTACAATTCGTGTGATTAAAGAGATAGTGTCGAGCACATGTTCAGAAGCTCTTGTCCTGCCCTGCCCGATTGTTTGTCGAAGCCCCACCTCCCTCTCCTTCCATTCTGAAACGTTCCCCAATGTCGGTGGGTGTAAATGTACATCCAAATTAAGGCGTACATGGACAGACACCTCTTTGTCCCATCCCCATGGATGCAGTGGCCGTCATGGAAGACAGTAACACGTTTGCCTGGGAAAGCAACTCAATATATATCAATTTATTTTTCCCCAATTTTACAATTATTGACCTGAGCATTTTGTGAACGAGACTCCTGTACCTGCAATGAACTTCATTTATCAGTTTTCTAAATACTCAGGTTTGAACACAAGAGACAAGACTAAGCTGCTTCGAGCCTTGCCTTCATTTTCATGCCGCAGCTCAAAATTCTCATCCGCAAACTTTTCTCCATAGATGGACTTCCCTCCAGTCCCATCACCCCGAGTGAAGTCACCACCCTGATAGAATGTTGGGAGGGGGGGAAAGAGGGGGGAGGAATGGTACAAAACAACATGAAACCACCACTCCATTTACACTTTGGACGCATATGCACATGGTACAGGTCGTCTCACTCGGTCAGTCATTCCATAGATTAGGCATTCAAAAACATACATGTAAACAAAAGAAATGCAGAGTTCCAGGTAACCCGCCCTACCCCAAAATTTCTTGCCAAACCTAAACCCAATTATATTTTATGTACCACAGCGATTCCAGTAGTTTCCGGAAACTGTGCCAAAATGGGGAGGGGAGGCAATGATGAATCCAAAAACGGTCTGGCAGATCACTACCAAATATTGCATTCGCGCTGAAGGTATCCAGGGGTCAGGTCATGGGCACAAAATGATTCCCCTTTCACACTCACCCTGCGTGGATGGGGAAACACTATTTTTGTCCATGCACCTGCCACAGTGAACATTGCTTACTGACCCCTGCCGAAGGGAGAGGGTATTGTAACAGCCATGAACACAAAATTTGACACGACCACTTCAGCTCCCAGAAGGAAGCAGATGTTTCTAATAATCAATTTCATTTCAACTGGTTGGGTGTCTGACAAGGATGAATCGATTCGATTTTGGTGAAGATCTGGATACGGATACGAGAATTTTTTTCCCCAGCGATTGTTCACCATTGAGGGCCAAAAATATAAACCATATGGACCAAACTGAATGCAATCATAACATTTGATTTAATTGGTGAAACTGAAGCAAGAATCAGCCAAAGGAAGCTTTAGAGACACCCACATCATGTCACTTCCTTCCCAACAAGTTTGACTGGGACTGGGGAAGGTGGATTGCCATCGTCGCACTCCTTGGCAGTAAAGATCGACATCCCTCGGACACGTTTGACGGTTTCAATTACCCGGGGCAATTGGATAACACTGCGTGTTCATGTTGAGCAGTACGGTTTATTAAATTTTGGAAATCAAATTTTGTCATTTCTTTGGTACATTACATATCAGGGAATTTTTTGGTTTGGAAATGTTCAACAACTTGTTCAAACAGCACAATGACATTTGCCAAGTAATGTTATCTTCCAATCATTTGTCCCCCAGATGTGATCCTCCTTCAATATGTTTGAAGGTCTTTGGAAATATACTTAACAGGTTTCACACTGATTTATCATCACTTAAAAATAGGCATAGCAATGTAGACAGATATGCCCGTATCCACATCATTACACATACTTGCACAAAGTTTGATTTAAACCCCTTCAGCTGTTCTCAAGTATCACATTTTTACCTGACATGACCACAGAACCTTTGATGTGCCAAAATATTTGCATCATAATATCTTTGCATCACAAATAGATACTCATACCAAGTATGGTCAAAATCCCATTACTGGTTCACAAGTTAGCACAGTAACAGAATTTTTACTGAACAGGACCGACCTTTGACCTCTTCACCCCATAGTCTAATCTGTTTATCTTGAAATAATTTATATATGTACCAAGTTTGACTTTGATCCCTTCAAGTTAATGTGGTAACGAAAACCTATAATGGACGGACAACCCAAAAACAATGCCTCAAGCTGTCAGCGGAATCCCCAAAAAAAAAAAAGTCAGCGGAGGCATAAAAAAAATTTACACTTTTTATGCCTCTGCCGACAAAGTCGCTAGAAGCGGCATTATGTTTTCGGGTTGTCTGTCCTTCCGGGCTAAACCTCGTTTTTCTCAGCAACCATATGTCCGATTGCGACGAAACTTTCAGGGTAGGAGTGACACCCATGCAGAATGTTTTTATGACAACTGACGTCAGAGGTCACGTGGTATGGCAGCCATCTTGGATTAAAAGCAAATAATTAAAAAATTCTCAGAAACCGCTGGATGGAAAAAAAATTTAAACGTGCCACATTGTCAAATATTCTCAATGGGGAACAAAAGCATGATAATGACATCATAGGTGAAGTGGTATACCAGCGAAAAACGTTTTAATCAAATTCCATATCCTAAAAATCCGAAATTACATGCACATGATCTATGACCCATTTGTCTTGAAATATTAAATTTATGACATCATAGGTCACATGGTTTGGTAGCCATATTGGATTGAAGGGAAATATTAAATAATTATATCTCAAACAGCCCTGGTGTTGGGCTAGCGGCTAGGGTGCCAGCTTAGGATCCTAGGATCCTGGGTTCGAATCCCGGTCGATCGCTGAATTAACGCCAGGGGGGTTGACTCAGCCCGTCATCCTTCTGAAGTCGGCTAATTGAGTACCAGTTCACTGGTAATTCCCTGCTCGTCGGAAAAGGCGACAAAAAGGGTTGGCGGCAGGAAGGGCATCCGGCCATAAAACATTGCTTCAAAAAGGGGACCAACAAAAACAACAACCACGGTGCCCGAAAAAGGCCAACCCCCGCTTTGTGGGGAAAAATGGCCTCTAAAAGACGTTTTTTTTTTGTTTTTTTTTTAATATCTCAAACAGCTTTCCCTATTGATGCAAAATTTTACAAATACAGTGGAACCTTGACTTACGAGTGCACCAACTTACGAGTTTTCCGAGATACGAGCTGTCGCTCGGGCGGTTTATTGCTTTGAGATGCGAGCCGAGATCTGAGTTACGAGCTTACGCTACCCGCCACCAGGTGGGTTCCGGTCACGTGGTTATCTTGCCGTGCAAGTATCTCTGCCGTATATCGCTGCTGCTTCGTTTTCGCATTTTGGTTATTTTGGAAAATTTTAGTTTTAACCATGGGTCCTAAGAAATTGAGTGCCAAGGGAAGAGAGGATGATGTGCTTGGATATAAAACACGCAATCGTCGAAAAACATGAGCGAGGTGTGCGTGTTGTCGACTTGGTGAGGCGGATGTGAAGGCAGCTGAAGATTTTATTATAACTTTTGCCGAACTGATAGAAGCCGAACGATACATCCCCCAGCAAATCTTCAACTGTGACGAGACAGGGCTCTTCTGGAAAAAGATGCCGAGGAGGACGTATATAACGGCAGAGGAGAAGAGCATGCCAGGCGACAACTTGTTCAGAGTGCCGGCGATAGCTCGCCTTTTGTGGAAAACACGGTGAGATCCTTAACATCCAACAACTAATGGGACGCAAACGGGGCGCCCAGTTTAGCGGTACACACATTGATGAATCACCCTGCCTGTGATTCACCCATGACAGGTTATAGCTGGGTCGGGATTCAAACCCAGGCTGGACAGTTTAGAGTCAAGTGTGCGTACCTCCAGTCCAGGCCATCCTGCCAACTTGTATGCTGCATACAGGTGAAATATAAAGCACGAGATATTTTTATATATACTGTATATTTAAAAAAAAATTGGTGTGGTTTTTGGCGGGCTGGAACGGATTAATAGCATTTCAATGCATTTTAATGGGGAAATTTAATTTGAGAAACGAGCAAATTGAGTTACGAGCTCGGTCACAGAACGAATTAAACTCGTAAGTCAAGGTTCCACTGTATCTAATAGCACTGTTGCATATAGTTTGAAAATGATGACGTTATATGTCACATGGTTTGGCAGCCATCTTGGATAGAAAAAACTAACCTTATCCGATCAACACGAAACTTCACAAACGTGATCCCCTACCCATACATAGACAGAGTGATGGCATATACCCATTGTGGGACAATGCGGAGGCAATGCGGAGGCAATGCAGAGGCAATGCGGAGGCAATGCAGAGGCAATGCGGAGGCAATGCGGAGGCAGATAAAAATTGAGACAAAATGTTTGACGACTTTTGGATACAACTCCTTGTTCATTCACCAGTGGTTGGGGACTTCAGTCACAGGGCTCAAAAGAGAGGGAGGGAGGGGCAGGGGGAGGGATTTTAACTAAAAATCTTTCAACTTCGCTTCAGGTGGGAAGCATGGGGATATGTGACGGCACACCATTGTCTTTGCTCGAGTTTCAAGTTGTTTTGTAGCTAATGATTATGTTAAAGTTTTATGATTTATATAGTCTTGGGTGGGGAGGTCAAAAAGGCACGATTAGAATCAGTGACCAAAAGGTCAAGCAGTCTATATCTCATTTCTATACTAAATATTCTGCAAAGAAAAGTAAAATAAGTGGAAGTCCTGAGTTTAACCCTTTATGGACTAGACATGTCCCCAAAACTTAGGCATGGTGCATCTCCATTATTTTCCTATAATTTTAGATTACTTTGTACCTTGGCACATATTGGAGCCAACATTAAGAAAATGCGTTTGTCATGTGTATTTTGTGGGGTGTTTATTACCCGACGTGCTTGTGGTTTATTGCCAGATTTATGTTCAATCCAATATGGCTGCTAAAACAGGTGACCAATGTCATCAATTTAATTATCCCATATCATTTTAGTGGAGACCATGCCCAAGAAATTTCAAACCGATTGGATCAAGTGTTCTACTCGTCCAATTGAAGGAACTAGTGAGATACCCGTGCTACGCATGCGTGGGAGGCCGGAAGCAAACAGGCAATGCAGATACGGCGAATGCTAATGCTAAAGCATGAAACCAATAAATTCCACAATTCCTGTAGCACCCTCAGTCGCACGTCAGACATGGACAGCAAGTTGACGAAGGACTTCCATTAAAAACGTACCCGTTCGCAAACAAACGGGTTCGCGTATAGAAACATCGATCATGGGTCTGTGGCGAATCTGCATATGGCGATCCGTGAAGTTCACGATTAGAAAGTAGAAACCATCACGGCATGTCGTCATTTACTTGAACTCGATATCTTTTTCATTCCAAACAACATAACTCCAATCACAAAATAAACTTTTAACAACACGGTTAACGTTTCCTTCATTGTAAAAACTACCAAGTCAGCAGTTAAAAGGATTTTGAGCCGATAGGTGTTAAGGCTTCAGCAAGATCGATGGAGACAGCGATCTGTTGGCGTATACACCACCCAAATAGCTATGTGGAATTCTCTCATGTAGAGATTAAACACCAGTCGTTTGAACTTTGACCGAGGTCATTATTTACTTTTAATGACATTTATGTACAAATCAAAGACGATTGGTTTTGGGTCGTCCTTTCCGCATATCTCATGGGATTGTGAGTTGGAGAGACGACCGTGATGGCGGGGAGGGGGTTGGCATTCTCTCAAGCAGGGATTCAACCCATGTCCTTATAAAAGGTATTTGTCCGAGGTCACAGAGTCCAATCGGTGCACTGTGTATCGCAGCTGTGCAGCGATCGGTGCGGCACCCGGGAAAATAACGTTATGCAGGAGTCCAAACCTGAAAATGCTGGATGCCAAAGCTGAAATTGGAAAAACAATACAGCCTATTTTACTCAAGGCGATCCCAGGATTACCCACCCAAAATATTGTTGCGATTGATTCAGCCGTTTTTGCGGTACCTTCGAACAGACGGACAGACACATTTGGTGAATTATAGAAAGATGAACGAATGATCGTTTTAAGGCCATTTTCCCCCTGCTAGAGCGGGGGGTTAGTCTTGCGGGCCTCATGACAATCATGGTTCCCTGTTTGAGGCAATATTTTATGGCCGGATGCTCTTCGACACCAACCCTTTGTCGCCTGCAGGGATACAGTGTAGCTATTCTAAATCGGGGTACACACCGGGATCATTCATCCCAGCAAGCTGGTAATCAATTTGCCGACCTCGGAAGGATGACAGCTGAGTCAACCGCCCCCACCCCCCCGCCGACATTAATTCAGCGAACGACCGGGATTCGAACTCAGGATCCGAAGCCTGCACACGAACCACTAAGCCACCACCAGGCTAAACGTCCAATTATGATGTCATAATGAAGGCACCGATGACATGAATATATGTTGTTCCCCATGGGGAGCACTTAAAAAAAAAAAAAAGTCTTTTTTTTCCATTGAGCGTTTGAGATATTGAGGAAAGTTGTTCGGTTTTTTTTTCCCCCAAGATGGCGCCAGTACCACGCGACATATAACGTCACAATTATCATTAAACAAATTCTATAGGAGAGGTGCTCCTATGGTGAAATTTTCTTGGTAATCGGACCAACGGTTGCAGAGAAAACCACTTGTTTTAACTTGTCAACAAGTTATTTGCCGATTTGTTGTCGGTGCGGACAAACAGACAGAACAATATGCAATACCCTCTCCTCTGGCAAGTGTAACTAGAGCAACCAAACTAGTTACACTCGGCAAGTCAAAGTAAATAAAGCTTCAAAACAGTATATAGTTTAATATGGTTATGAACTTGGGTAGAGTGATAGTCAGATAGATCTGCATAGGTAGGTACTCAACCGTCGTGATGGGGAATCTACCTGTAATAAGTTATATGTTTAGCCCGGTTTGTCGGTATAAGCTGTATTGGTGTCTCCGCCGTGAGGGGGGCGGGGCATGCTAATTAGTAGAGATTATGGGTAATATTCCTTTGTTTGTCGTTTCCTCCGTCGCCAAACCTGTGTCCCTTAGGGCAACGCACTCATTTAACCCTATCGGACCCGTTCATTTCGATCCTGTAGCCACACAATGGAAAAAGGTATCGATCTCAATAGAAGGCCTTTGGTTTGGGCGACTTTCGTCGACAATGGGCCAGAAGGTTGAGTATGGCCGTGGCAACTAAAGTCGACAGCGGGTCCGATAGGGTTAAACACTTAGATAGGTCCTTAGTGCACACATTAAATAATTCCCTCCCCTTACAATGACTGACCGGAAAGACAAGCAGGAAGCGGCTGCATACAACGCCACCATGGCACCAAGCATCGGAGCAAGGCTGGAGCCACGCCCAGGGAACGTGTGATTGGTTGGCGCAGAAGGCGCGAACCTTGAGCCAATCAGCGCGGAGGGCACCAATCCGGTCCTTAGGAGGTTGGTCATTGGAGGGAGAAGGGCAGGTGGCGGCAGAAGGTTCGAGAGACCACAAAGAATCGAGGCTCCGATTGGTAACGCGCCAGAACGTCTCGTTCGCGGGCACTCTTCCTCTTCGCTCGAGGTATTCAGTCTTCGTTCTGGTCAGTCGTGCTGGTCCGTTCGTTCATTGTTCTTGGCGCTTCGTATTGAGAGGTCCTGGTGGTTGTTGGCGTCATCCCTGAATCTTTAGGTGCTCGCAGCTTGGAGCGGTGCTCGATCCTTCGCGGTGCTTGTGGTGCGGGAGCGAGGATCGGTGCTGTGAGCGGGCAGGACCTCGTATGCGGTCGACGAAGAGCCTGGAGTGGGACATGCCGCTCGGGGCCTGGCGGGGTGCATGAGCGAAGCGGAAGGAGGGTTTCTCCGAGTCGGAGCTCGGAGCCACGCAGACGGCGGACACGACTACTGACAGATAAGGCCGCACCCCACAGAACGGGAGTTATTTTATGTAATTCATTTTCCTTTGTCTCATATTCTGAAGTGAGTTGTGGGGACGTCCCAACCTATGATTCATCATCGCGTTCCCTGTCCTGATCTTCATTTTGAATAAACCCTTGTATTATTTTCCATTTCCTTTTAAACCCGTATTCCCGTTTGAGTTCATTTCCTCCAGGTACGCGCTTCCGCTTCTTCCCCTTCATTCTTCCTCCCCGTGCTCGGAGTCAAATCCGTAATTGGTCGTCGCCTCAAGTAAGCCCGTTTGGTCAATGGTCATCCGCGAACCCTGGTGTTAACAGAAGGGATCGCGCGACAATATAATGGCCACATGAAGTTGGCAATTAATAGGGTTTGTTAGCAGTTGACAGGCTCCTAGCATTGAAATACCATTACACCTCAAAGCACTACAACAACATGCATTTTAAGGCCATTTTCCCTGCTAGAGCGGGGGTTAGCCTTGCGGTCCCCATGACAATCTTCTCCATTTTGCCCTATTTTCTGCATCTCGCCTTGTTAACCCCATTGCCCACATTTCTTCTTCCACCATCTTTAGCCAAGTATTTCTCTGTCTTCCCCGTCCTCTACTTCCTTCTACATTAACTTCCATCACTCTTCTCAACCAGTCACTTTCATCCCTCAACACATGACCAAACCATCTCAACCTGTTCCTCTTCACAGCATCAATCACAGGCAATATTCCAATCATCTTTCACAATTCATCATTTGTCTTCCTCTCTCAACGATACTCCGCACATCCATTGAACCATTCGCATTTCCACCCTTTCCAGCCTTCGTTGCTGCTCTATGTTCATTACCCATGTCTCGCTCCCATAAATCATAACACTTCTCACACATGCAGCATACACCTTTCCCTTCAGCGACACTCTCCTTCTCATCAGCACGCCACTCAGTTCCCGAAACTTCTTCCATGCACATCTCACTCGAGCAACCGTTGCCGAGTCTGATCCACCTTCTCCATTCAGCATGTCTCCGAGGTAGCAAAATGTTTTCACACCTTCCAGCTTCACGCCGTCTCCAAGACCCAACTCAACATTTCCTCCATCTGCAGCTCCCTCTGTGCACACCTTGCATTTGAATGTAGCTGCCACACTGGTAAATGACCCTCTCAGACCACTACATTTTTGATGAACCCACTCAGCGCACATTGTACATTGAATTGAGTTCACTCTGACACCCTTCCTGCACACAGCACACGGCCACTTCCCAGTTCTTTCCACCTCACCACATGCTTTACCACTTGCCATCACCTTCGTCTTTCCGATATTCACCTTCAGACCTTTTGTCTCCATACATTCCTTCCACTTGTTCATCTTTTCCTTCAGTCCATCCATACTTTCCGCAATCAACACCAGATCATCTGCATACAACAACTCCCACGGTAAACCCTCCTTTACGTTCTGAGCCAGCACCTCCATCACAGCTACAAATAGTAGTGGACTTAGTACCGACCCCTGATGCACTCCCACCTTCACCTCAAACTCCCCACTGTTCCCGTCCTTCGTCCTTACAGCTGTGCGTGCTCTTTTGTACATTGCCATCACTACTCTGATCAACCATTCCTCCACTCCTAACTTCCTCAATGCCCATGTCAATACTTTGCGTGGAACCCTATCGAATGTTTTCTCCAGATCAACAAACCCAAAAAACAACTTCTTCCTCTTATCCATGTACTTCTCCTGCAACTGCCTCACAATGAAAAGCGCATCTGTCGTTCCTCTTCCTGGCATAAATCCAAACTGCATTTTGTCGATCTTCACTTTCTTCCTTATCCTCCTCTCCAACACCCTTTCCAATACCTTCATTCCATGCTCCAATAACTTTATCGCTCGGTACGAGCCACACTCCAGAGGGTCATCTTTCCCCTTGTATAGAGGGACGAGGGTACTCAGTTCCCAAATCCACTGGAATGCAGCCTTCTTTCACCACCAGATTACAGATCTCTGTCATTCTCTTCACACCCCAACTTCCTGCTGCCTTCAACATATCTCCCACAACTCCCGTCGGCCCTCCCGCGTTTCCACTCTTCATTGCTTTTATCGCTTCCTCAACTTCCTTCTCAATTATCTTCTCTGCCGGTCCTAAAACTGGGTTACTCTCTATGTTGCCATCCCATTCATTCTCTGTATTCAACAGCATTTCCATATATCTTTTCCATCTTCCTTTAATTCCATCTGGGTCGACAACGATTTGTCCCACTTCATCCTTCAAGCAACTCACCCCCATCACATCACACCTCTTTCGCTATGTGCTTTGCAATCCTGAATACTGCTTTCTGACCCTCTTCCGAATCCAAGCGTTTTCCGAACATTTTCCTACATGTCTCCTGCGCCTTTGCTACCTCTTTCTTTGCAGCCTTCTTGGCTGCCTTATAACTTTCATGCTCTGCTGTTTCTGCTCCCGTACCCTTCGCCTTCTGCCACTCCTTGAACTTCTTCCTCTTCTCGTCAATCCTCTTTCCAACTTCATCATCCCACCACCATGTCTCCGAGTGCCTCGGTGGTCCTTTTGTCCATCCACATACCTCACCAACAGCTCCCAACAGACTAGCTTTCATTGACATCCAACCACTTTCAAGCTCAACCACATCATCCTCTACCCTACTCAGCCTCTCTTTTAATGCCTCCCTTACTGTCACCTTTCAACCTCCACACCTTCATTCCCGGTTGGTACTTCACCGCCGAGCTCTACTCGCACCTTTCACCCTTATGTCGCAGACAACCAAGTGGTGCTGTGAAACAGCCTCCTCCCCCGGGATCACCTTTGTGTACCAGAGGTGCCCCCTATCTCGCCTACGTACCATCAGGTAGTCAACGGTTGTCGTCGACCCACCTGACGTGTATGTAACAAGCTTATTATCCTCTTTCTGGAACTGAGTATTACAAATCAACAAATCAGCTCCATCAGCAAACTCCAAAATCCTTTCACCTTCTCCATTTCTCACCATATCCGTAACACCCATTAACTCCCTCAAAACCATCCATACTCCTTCCCACATGTCCATTCAGGTCTCCTCCCACCACAACAACTTCCTCATCTTTCACGTTTTCCATCAGCTTCTCTATCGCACACCAGAACTTGTCCTCTTTATCGCTTCGACCAACCTGCGGAGCATATCCCGAGATGACGTTCACCAAGAGCTTTCCAATCATTTTCACCATCATCAACCTATCACTCACTCTAGTCACACTCACCACACTGTCTACAAACTCCTCAGAAAACAGGACACCAACACCATTCACACCCTCCGGGCACCCCTGCCACACAAACTTGTATTTCTGTCCCTGCCTACCCTTCACCATTCTCACACCACTTCCCTTCCATCTCGTCTCTTGCACACAACATATGTCCACTCTTCTTCTGACCAATACTTCCACCACTTCTCCTGATCTCCCTGTCATTGTCCCTACATTCCATGTCCCAAACCTCAGAAACCAATCTCCACTTCGGGCTGCACCCTGCCCATATGTACTTGTAATTGTCATGGTTCTCTTTTTGAGGCAATGTTTTTATGGCCGGATGCCCTTCCCGACGCCAACCCTCTTAGTCGTCTTACGACACGCAGGGATACGGTGTACCTATTCTGACCAGGGTACACACTGGGAAACGTTTAAAACATGGAAATTCTGGGGGGGGGGGGGGGGGGGGGGGGGAGGCGTCAGCATCACGGCTGCGGTTTAAACATACTCCAACAATATCAAAACAGAACCATGAAAACCATGAAAAACAATCTGGGAAAAGTCTCCAAGCGAGAACGTGGATTTGAGAAAGAAGGGTCAGAGGCGGAAGAAAAACGAGATACAGGGGGCGGGGCACAAGCCGAGACGAGGAGGAGAGCGAACAAGCACGTGTCCGGGAGGAGAGAAAGAATCAATATAGAATTCTTTGTCTAGGGAGGTGAGGTGAGGGGGAGAAAACAAAATAAAAGAAAAGCAATATAGCGAAGGAAATAATCCAAACCGAAAAAAAACACCGACGGTTTGGGGGGAACCCCTAAGTCACCAGGCCGCGCACGAGGTACGACCCAGAAAACGATTAATTACATACAAGTTTGCACGAACCACAAACCAACACCAACTAGAAACACACAATAACATGTCCACAGCAAAATAACCAGTGGAAATTTGACAAAGACAACAATGGGAAAACACTCAAACTTCGATGCCGTGGCGAGCTCGAAGCACGCCTCACTCGCCCGAGGAACCGGAAGTATTGTCAAAGCGCTAAAGGTATAAAAGTGTAACTTTGCACATGGCTGTAGATAAAAATCCTGATCTGGTAGTGTGGCAAGATTTCCCCATCCCCCTTAATTCCCCCTTCCCCTCCCCCCAAAACAAACAAAACCCAAAATGGAATGAACCCTAACATTAAAAAAACATTTTACAAGACAAAATGTGAACACAAAATTACATGTTCACATTTGAAATACCCATTCAATCTCCCAACCCAACAAACCTGACACATAAACCCAGGGATGATGCGATGGAAAGGAGAACCCTTGTATCCTTGTCCCTTTTCTCTGGTACAGAGCTGAAGGAAGTTTTCTGGATTGCAGGAAAGGGTAGAAATAATACTTCAATTACAAAAAAGCCAAACAGAAAAACCATTAATTTATTATTACAGAATTAAGAAACCTCAATAATACAACCAAATATTGTCAAATCAATACTAACCCGCAGTCTTTGGGACAACATCACTCCGCAACTGCAAAACAAATCAAGAACGATTCAGCACATGATCATTAAACCAACAAAGAGGACAGAAATACTTGGAATAATAAGGGGCATCAATCAGCTCACCCAGAACAAGACAAAAACAAACGTCATAGCCCCCGTGGATTTAGCAATTTTGCTGTACCGAGTTAAAGGCCATCAGTTGGCCATCTTAGTTCGGATTACAAAACAAAATCTTCTGCATGTGCACGCATTTATTACCTTCGCAAAAGCGGAAGGTTATGTTTTGATCGCTGTGTATTTATTTGTATGTCTGTGTGTGTGTGTGTGTATGTTATTCGCATAACTCAAAAAGTATTCAACCGAATTGCATGAAATTTGGTGGGATGATTGGTTATTATACGGGACACATTTGATTAGATTTTGGGAGCAATCGGGTCAAAGGTCAAGGTCAAGGTCACGAAAAGGTCAAAATCGTATTTTTACCATAGCTGCGGCGAAGGTATGCGCTCTACCGAGTGCCCGTTCTAGTTGCCTTTGTACCAACTTTGAACAAGATCAGTAATAAACGCACGGCTGGGAAATGGTTGGGGACACACGCATGGACAAACGGAAGGAGAGAAACAAGACCCAATCCATAAGCCCCCATTTCGGACCAAGGGTGAGGGGTCAAGAAAATTAATCATTTCATCTTTACATCATTATACCTGTACAAAGTTTGAATTTGATCACATGAGCCGTTCAAGTTATAGAGCTATTACAGACTGACCTTTGACCTCTTGACGCCAAAATCAAAGTTCATCTTTGCATCATAATGCATACTTGTACCAACTTTGGGCAATGGATTACATCAAAGACCTGGGATGAGGTTCTCGTTACACTAGATACCAAGTCAAAGTCTGATGCCTTATATAAATCACTGCAAGAGGTTGTTAAATATTTTGGTGTACAAAGGTGATGTTCCTTCTTCTGGACATCAATAGCAATAAACTTCGGCTTTTTTTTTTTTTAAACGATCTTTAAAATCATTATTTTATTAAAAACGAGCAGGAGTACCCAGTGTGGCTCTGGCAAAAATCACAATTGAGATTTTGATATCTGATTCCCCATGCTTTTCTCTTTCATTTGATATATGCATTTTGTTAATTGGATGAAAATTAACGAAGTTATCGTATTTTAATGGCAATTATATTTTCGTTTAAACAATGGAGATAATTAGGTTCAAAGTTCACACGCACAATGTGCACACGAAGAGCTTTTCATTCACACCAAACATGTATGTCAGGGATCTCCTTCGAATTACGATGTACGGCTCGCAGTAAAACATCGAAATTTTCCGATCTTCATGTCTTTGAGAACATTTTAGATTCTTCGTCGAATTTCACAACTTGTTTCTTGCAAAAAATGTTTTGGTGCATAATAATCTAGAGAAGTTACTCATAATAATAATAAATATTATTATTGTTATTTGCACCAAGCTCCACAAATGAAGAGCCAACCGACGAGTCACGTTTTGTTAAATAACCACAATTAAACTTTCCATTGCGTCGCCATTCCGACACGTCTCCTGGGCCGCAGCGAGGTCTGTGTTGGGATGTTCGTGATATCCTGACTAATCATTGTCTGTCTAATCGCCTCAACATCCATTCGTGACCTCTGGGGGGGCCATGGTACCTTTACAAGAGGAATGATATTCAGAAATCCTGTCACGTTTAAAAATCGAGCACCTGGATCACATGACCGCATGGTACCTTTACTAAACGAACACCTGGATCACATGACATGGTATATTTGCCTTTACTAAACGAACACCTGGATCACGTGACCGCATGGTACCTTTACTAAACGAACACCTGGATCACATGACTCATGGTATATTTGCCTTTACTAAACGAACACCTGGATCACGTGACCGCATGGTACCTTTGCCTTTATTAAACGAACACCTGGATCACATGACCGCATGGTACCTTTACTAAACGAACACCTGGATCACGTGACCGCATGGTACCTTTACTAAACGAACACCTGGATCACGTGACCGTATGGTACCTTTACTAAACGAACACCTGGATCACATGACCGCATGGTACCTTTACTTAACGAACACCTGGATCACGTGACCCATGGTATATTTGCCTTTACTAAACGAACACCTGGATCACGTGACGTCTCGTATTGAAAGTTCAGCGAGGTCTCAAACTCATCTTAGTAAAGCTTATCGATGGCAATATATATATATACACAGTATATATATATATATGAACACACACACACACACACACACACACACACACACACACACACACACACACACACACACACACACACACACACACACACACACACACACACACACACACACACACACACACACACACACACACACACACACACACACACACACGTTCTCTCTTGCAATGGTCGTTCATGCGGCAAAAATGGCGCGGAAAAACAAAAAAACGAGCATTTTCTTCGTTTAACTAAACGTTAACAAGGCGTACTGGTCATGCATGTTACAGACAAACTCATGTGCGGGAAGCTCCACCAAAAACTATAACAATATTCAGCTTCTTTATTATGTAGGCCCACATTTTTCCCTCGGAGCAAAGGAAGACAGAGCTCAGTATTAACATTTTATTTAGAATTATTTACAATCGAATCATTTTATTTTCTCTTCCCCTCCCAGAACTCGACACACCGACTCCTTTAAAATACCAAACAAAATCAAACCCGCACAGTTAACCCGAACGATCGCATCCCCTCCCTCTCACCTCCATCACGATGCGGCCCATGGATTCACCACCTGCACTGATGTCGAAGAAACACCTTGGAAGAGCCATATTTGCAAAACGAGCAACAGAGCACAAGAAGACCACGTTAAATAAACGAGAATCGCTGTGGAGAAACCCTGACCGTTTGACCACAGAGCCCGCGGAAGCCAAAAACCTCATGGATTAAACAAGCAGGAGCGACTAACGGACCCAGACGCACACGCGCTTCTATAACCCTATGGAGTGATGCGGCATCGCGCCGCTGTATCCCTCCGCGTCGAACAAAAAAAATAATCCCTCATAGTGTCCGACGTTTTAAACTATTTTCAGCATCAATTGGATCATTATTAATACGTATTGAATTATAAGATGCAGAAAGTGTTTAAAATGCGTTTTAGTGGAGGAAAAGAAAACCGTTTAGAAAGCATCGAATGTGGAAGCGGAGGAACTATTTTTCTATTACAAAGCCGCCACACTCGCTGAGCAAACGATGTGAGGAGTGCAAAGAATTCCGTCTGGAACCTTCGACGCTCTGACCAGGCGCTGACCGTGGGCGACCGGTGTCCGGTGGTCCCTCGAGCGGTGCTCATCGTGGAAGCGACTTGAAATGACGTTTTACATCGTGAACAAAAACGAGCTACGTCATCGCTAAATAAATCGCGTCATCGTCATTATTTAACCGTAGAGTAATTGAATTTAACGAACGACAGAATCGGATGCGATGACAATTAGAAAATGGTGGATCATTAATTTGGTTGTTTGGTAGAACAAACCACGTTTTTTATGTTGACGAACGAGTAATGACGTCATTGTGCCTCGTACCTGGAATGTGTAGATTAACGTTTAATATTGATGTTTACCAGTAAACAGAGGCAGGTTAAGGAAATAAATCGGTAAAGACAAATAAAATATGAAAAGGATATAAAAATGGCCAAAATATGAACCATGACAGCAATTAGACATTGGTCATTAATAATACTGTATCCGGTCATTAATAAAACTGTATCCGGTCATTAATAATACTGTATCCGGTTTTATATGAGGTTGACACTGAATTGAAAATATATATATTTATATTTATATATAATATCTTTTCAGTTCAGTGGGTTAAGATCAACATTACCCCCTTGAGGACATTGGTGGATGATGAGGGTCACGTGGCAGGGGCAGATCCAGGAATAGACATGGGGGGGGGGGGTGCATGAAACGATCGCGCTGGGGAGGGGGGGCGATAAATGGGGGGGGGGGTCTGGGGGTCCTCCCCCAGGGAATTAAAAAAAATTGATCGTCAGAAACGGCATTTCGTGCGTTCTTGGAAGTTTCTGCAGTTCCTTGTGTTCTTCACTGGTCCAACAGTTCAGCAGATTCGCACCGCCTGCATCCTCATCCTGGATCGAAGGGGGGGGTGCTCACCCCCTGCACCCCCCCCCCTGGATCCGCCCCTGCGTGGGGTGGAAGGTTAACATTCATATTAAATATCGCTTTTAATTTTACATTTACACAAAACAGGGAGAGATTTAAGACTCCTTTATTATTATTATATTATTATCTCTTATCTTCCCCCATCCAAAACCTTGATCTTTTCTACCCCCGCTAATTTCACCCCAAATCCACTTTTTTGAAATACCAACTTCTTTCCTGGAAGTCCTTGGTGTCCTTGTGTTTATGTGTCCTACCCCCCCCCCCCCCCCATCCCGCCTCCCACGCCGCCTCCCCCCCAAGCCCTCTCCCTCCCCCTACATTCCCGATGTCCTGCTCTCAAATGTTGTGTTTATGTGCTTCCCCTTCTCTCCCCATCTTGTCTACCGCTCCCCTTTTCATATACTTTGTTTGTTTGTCTGTTTGATTTGTTTGTGTGATAAATGTTAGCTCTTTCACGAGCCTCGATTATGTATACAAAAAAAAATAAAAAAATACACATGCCAGCCGAGCATGGCCCATGTGCTTGGCACGTTACAAATTACCAATTCAATCAAATCCCATGGCTCTCTTCCCAAGCCGAGAGTCCACAAATCATAACAGAGCATCTGTGGAAGGTCATTCTCACACCATCACGTTCCACAGATGCCCCAATGGTTGTCCGGTGGACTATAATCCATCCCCGTCCATGCGGATCAACCCGAGTCCATAGACCAGCACAGCATGGCAGGTCACCACATGCTGGCTGTCCCAGAGTCTCAGGGAGAGGCTGCCAAGCCGCAATCCCGGGCGGTCATCACATCAGGCCCTTATTGGCTGTCCGAGGTGCCGCCACCAAAGTGAGGCCAAGAACACCTCTCCATAGTGGTCGTCATAATGCACCATACCAGGTGCCCGTGAGAAACCACCCCGGACCCCCGGAGGTCTTAACCCCCACCAGAGTCTGGTGACCCTGCCGGCCCGAGGCACTCGCTCGGACGGCACCCCGATTGGACAAGGGACGCCACACTCCACCAGACCCCCCGTGGAGCCCAGGTCATACCACGACACCCATGGCTGGACCCAACGTCCAAATCCCGCCAGCACGGCACGGTAATACCTCACCTTGGTCCGTGTGTTTGATTCGCTTAGATTTCCTCTTGGATCAGGTGTTACAGACCAGTGCAGCCGATTTATTTAATTGTGCTTTTGTGAAGGATGTCTTGTAGTCCAGCGGATAGGTGCTAAAAAAATGAACACATTGTGCACTTTATGATAAAAGCATGAAACTTGGCAGACTCATACTAGACATCATGGGGATCATTTTAAAGATTGGAGGCATTCTGTATCTGTCCTGTGTCCACCGTAGCGGCCATTTTCCAAAATGGCTGCCATCGAGGAGATTTTGCCGATAAGTGAATGACAAAAATACCTCTATTAACATAAAATATATATTGTTGCGGAGATGAGGACTGTATTTTTTTTATTGTGTGCTGTATTATTATTATTATTGTTTATTCTGCGCCCCCCTACCTCCGGAGCTGTGTAAAGGTGAAAGGGCATCCCATAATTAGTCCACAAGCATACACGTCAGCCAAGTAATAGAATACCCCTGTTGATAGTTATCTCTTATTCTGTGTTCTAGGGTAAGGCTGTGTCTCCCATTAATTGAAGTACTCCATTGCACCAGTGAAAGAGAATAGATCCCCTTTCATTCCCATCCCCAAAAACCTCCATTTCCTATCACATCCCCTTTCGTCATTGCTGAGCCTCGATTGCCCATATTACATCCCCTCTCGTCATTGCTGAGCCCTCGATTCTCAATCACCTCCCCTCCAATAACCGCCATTGACCACGAGGCAGGGTCGGAGAAGAAGGGCGTGACTCCACCTCGTCATAGAGGGGAGGAGGGGCGTACCCGCCCGTCGTCATCGAGGGCGGAGCCCGAGGGTCGCGCGACCAACCAGGGCCGAGGTGAGCACCCCGATGGGTGTGTCCAAAAACGCCGGCGGCTGAATCGCTGGAGGCGCTATAAAAGGCGCAAACGGAAGTGAGTCGTGAGTTGGTCTGAGTTGGTTGAGAGTCGGTCGTCAAGTGGAGAGTGGTGAAGAGTCAGTCAGTAGAGGTGGTGGTCAAGTGGTTGCGTTGGTTGCGGTGAGGAGTCGGTGGTAAAGAGTGAGGGACCAAGAAAGAGTTGAGGGTGTGGACCAACGAGTCAGACAAGTCCTGGGAACACAGCGGAGGCCGCAGCAGCAAGAACACCCAACAGCCAAAGGGGGCCTGAACGGCGGTTTGGAGCAGGACCGTAAAGGAACGGCGGCTGCTAAACGCGCCGGTTGAGCTGCAGGACCCCCTTGGACCTTTCCTCTCCCTCCAGCCATCCACCTCCTGCCTTTCCACCCTTCTTGTGTACGTGAGTTTGTTTTGTTTGTTCTGTCCCTGGGTATTTAATTAAGTCTATAGGTAAGCTAAAATTTGCACTGTGTCACCTGCGTCTTATGTGTTGTAAATAAACCTTGATTGCTCCTTTTTGCTTGTGTAAATAATAAATCCAATTACTCTTCTGTCCGTCTATTCGTTTTATTCCTTTTCCTCTTTGCATTCGTCGTTTTAGTCTTTTCCCCTCATTGAGCAGCTGCGGTGCGATCCGGCCAAAGTCCTGGGTGAATCGGGTGAGTCAGGGATCCTGTAACGGTCGCGGTAATACACCACCGCTCGGTCATCATAACATCTAAACCGCGATCTGTAACAATTGGTGTCAGGAAGTGAGATCGGACCCGAAGCACGCTTAACGCGCTCAAAATTATAAAGTACCGAAATTTGTTTTGTTTTACAAAACCTGAACTTTGAAATCGCGCCATGGCTGGTCAAGGCGACGGGATGCCGGTGGGAGAGATAGAGGGGTTAGGAGTAACCCAGGATCAAATGGAGGGGAGCAATGAGGAGGCGGTTGAGGGAGTATCAGGCACGCAAAATGGCGTCCTCGCGCACGTGGGTGGAGCGGCACCAAATTTTGCGACCGCGGCAGCGCCGCTAGTGGATTTGAACCTTTTTATGATGCAAATGAAGGCCCTTATGGAAAAGAATAGTGAGCAATTGGGAGACCAAATTAGAGGTTTGAAAAGCAGTATGGGAGAGATAGGGGGGCCAAATGGGGGTAATGGGGAACCGGATGGATGCTCAGAGTGAGCAATTGGGGGTAATGAGGGACGAAGCGAGGGGTACCGGTGAGGGATTAGACAAGAAATTTGAGGGGTTAGACGACGGGATAAAAGAGGTGAGACATGGGTTAACGGGGGTGGAAAATAGAATGGCTGCCCAGGAGAATCAGATAGAGGGGATGAAAAATGGGTTAATGGGGCTAGAAAATAGGATGGAAGACAAATTGCGGGAGATAGGGGAGCAATCCGCCAGAGAAATTAAACAAATGGGAGAGCAGATAGAGGAGGTAAAAATCGGGGTAGAAACCAAACTGGATGCTCAGAGGAATGAATTGGGACAGATGAGGGCGGCATCTACAAAAGAAAGGGAGGAGATGAAGGAGGAGATACGACGAGGTGTGGGTGAGGCGGTCTCGGGGCTACGCGAGGAGGTAAAGCGAGGTGAGAAGCGTATGGAGAAAGAAGTGAGGAATAATACGGCTAGGTTACAGGGGGGGCATAGAGGATCTGATGAAGGGAGTAGAACAGCTGACAGTCGGACAAAGGGAACTAGCGGACCAAGTGGAAAAGAACACTGCAATAATCGGGGGGTTAAAAGCGACACAAAAAGAAATTAAAAATGAATTAATAGCGACGCAGAGGCAATGGCAGATAGTACGTGAGGAACTGACAATGAGGGTGGACGAGGTGACAGAGATAATGGAGACAAAGGACCGAGAGGTGAGGATGCACATAGAGACGGTCACGGTAGCCTTAGAGGACGAACTTGAGGAGACGCACCGAGAAATAAAAGAGGTTAAACAAAAATTAGAGGAAGTGGAAGAAGAGGTGAGTGAAATTAAGAAGGGACGGACAGAAACTAAAAGAGAAATCCAGGAGGAGGTGATGGAATATGTCCAAGGTCGGTGCTCAACTCATGATGTGATGCTCACTAACCGAATAAAGAGTTTGCAGGTGGCAAAGGAGGTGCGACGACGAGGTACTGAGGTGAGTGGCAATGTATATGATGTGAGGAAAGCTTCAGTCGGCTTGGGGATTGGTTTGGATCCGGGTGTTCGTGAAAGGCCGTTGGTGAAGTGTGCGACAGGTCTGGTGTGCGAAAAAAGAGGTGTGCGAGAATGTCCGACCATGGGGTGTGTGAGGAAAAAGTGCATGCCGAGGAGTGAGTGTGCTGTCAGGAGCGAGTTGGTCGAAGCGTGTGTGCGAGGGGGTACATGGAAGCGTGGTGTGGTAAGTGTTACGGAGGAAGTAACGAAAGAGTGTGCGCAAAAGGATGTGCGAGAAAGGTGTGTAACGGATGGGTGTATGGGGAAAGCGCATGCTGTCAAGAGTAAGGGAGAATGCACGCCTGTGGTGAGTGTTACAGAGGGTGTAACGGGAGAGTGTGCACGAGAAAGGTGTGTAACGGACGGGTGCATGGGGAAAGAGTGCGTTGTCAAGAGTGGTGGTGAGAGTAGTGAGAGTGGCACGGAGCGTGAGTTGGTTGTGACAGGTGAGCGAGGATGTACACCTGGAATGGAAGGATGCACACCTGGAATGGTAGAGCGTGTGTGGGAATGCACATTTGAGTTGGTCGTGAGGCACGTGGTTGGGTGTGCGAGTAAGAGCACACCTGTGATGGTCACCGAGGAGGGGGCGCGAAGAGGTGTGTTGGTGAGGTGTGCGAGCGACGAATGTGTGCCAAGGTGTTCGGTGGTCAGGTGTGTGACCAAGGCTGGGAGTGGAACGAGTGTACCTGGGTGTGTAAGAGAAGGTACGACGAGGAGCATGGAAACAGCTGGAGGTATGAGCAAGAAAGGGGTAGCGTATGCATGTAAGCATGCAGGTGAAGCATCGACGGTAACCGGGTTAGAGGTTAGAACGACTTATAGCCGAATCGGGCCCTCGGTGCGTGTCGGGCAGCTTCGCGTGCCGCGAGGACCAGCGGGGATCCGAACCACGGCGGTTTCGAAAGAACCGCCGTACGAGATCCACGCTGTGCCTCGCTTGGAACGGCCGCGTCCGGGCTCCACTAGGCGGAGCGGGCAGCCCGATAGGAAGGGTCGCCATGGCAACCACTTCCTATTGAGACGTGCCGGCAGGTCGAGATCGGGACATTGGATGGCTCCACGCCAAGGTGGTGCGTGGGATCTCGGCCCGGGTAAGCCCCCGTCCCTGCCACGAATGCGGGACGTATCCAGCCGCTGGCACAAAACAACCCGTATTCATTGCTCGGCTGTACGAAGCCGGGCTGTAGACGTGAATTGGCGCACCGAGAGGATGTAATAAGTAGACGGGTGATGAGGATAGTGTTTTGGCCCCGAAATTAGAAAAAGGCAAAATTTGATGATTGGCAGTAATGATTGGCAGATGATGAGTAGTGATTGGCAAATTTTTGATTTGTTGAAATTTGATGTGCAAAATTGGTAGTGGGAGATGCCCGATGTGGTGGGATGGCAACTCTGTCATCCCTCACAAACGTGGGGCAAATGCGCAATAGTTTATGGGGTGTATGGCAGTGAAAACTAGCCCGGGTGGGTTAGGTTATATTGTGTGTAGGTATCTAGCGAAGATGACATTAGGTGACGTTAAGGTTAGTTAGTGACTGATACCTGCAGTGGGGACGCAGGTAGATTAGTGTGGATGATAATGACGAGGGAGCGCAATAGTTTAAAGGGACGACTGGGAAGCGCAAGTTTCAGAGGGGAGTAGTTAGATGAGATGATGCCGTGTGTGTGAGGATTGAACAGGTGTGATTGAACAGGTGTGATTGCACAGGTGTGCAACTGAACAGGTGTGTGGAGCAGTGTATGAGTGAGTGATGGTGATGTGTGTTGTGTTGACCAACTGGTCCAGGAAGAGGAGGAGGGTGCAGGTGGCACCAGGTATGATTGCACAGGTGTGCAACGACAGGTGAATGGAGGACAGGTGTATGGAATAAATGGTATGGAGTATTGGAATGGATGGTCGTGGAGTGAGTATGGTGGGAATTGTGGAGTGGAGTGGATAGTGCGAAGGTGTGAATGGGGGAAGAGTGGACCCCCATCACGGATACCCGGGGCGGGTAGTGTAAGTGTTAGGTAGAGGGTACAGGTAAATTGTGGTTGGATATTGGCATCTGTGGTGCGAGTGAAAGAATGGTCTTTGGATGGGTGCATTAATGTTGTGGAAATGGCTGGGCGTGTAGCCTGTTAGTGTGTGTAGTTGGTTTGGGCACTCCACCACTGTGAGGATGTCGGCCAGGTGAGGCCGCAGGTGGGCTCTGGGAGCCGGTAGTAGTTGTGATGGATGGGGCCCGAGGATCCGGAGGACGGACCCGGGTAGCCCAGTGCCAGAGGGCACCAAGGGGTGACAGAGCCAGGAGAGGGCCTTCCCCAGTTAGTTAGGTTAGGGTGAGGAGCTAGGTAAGCTCGGGTGGCAACTGCAGTGGTGGAGGTGTGCAGGTGGGTAGACCTGCTGGGAGAGCTACACGTCGCAGCCCAGAAATTGTGCGAAGGCACCGGGAGATGAATCGGGGGAGTGAGACCCCAAATTGAGAAGCACCACAGTTTGGTCAATGGGAATTGGTTATTAGAACCCATAGTGTAAGTTGGCCAATGGATTGGCAGGGAGAGACCCCGGGGAGTGTAAAGTGTGTTAATGTCATTTAGAAAGTAGTTAGGATGAAGTCTCCTCGCACCATCTGCATCCACTCACCTGAGGTGACAGGTACTCCGCACCATGCCATGTTTAATTATTTTTACTGTGCAAATGTTTGGATTGTGAGACGCATCATGACGTGGGTGTGACATTGTGCTTTGATGTTCCATCTCTGCCTCCTTATGAGGATTGATGATGAATTTGGTGATGGCAAATTTTGAAGTAGAGGGATTGTGGTGACGAATTTGGTATAGGGGAAATATGGGGAAGACGTGACAGTAGTGACGAATTTGTAAATGTGTAGATTTTTGTACATATGGGGTAAGGGCAAGGGTAGGGTAGGTGACAGGGGGGTGACGTACGGTAGGGACGAGCTTTCTCACTTCGCCCTCCGTACGCATTTCGCCTTGCATTGCCTTATTGATGTGTACCCTTGTGACCTTACCCCTCGCTCAATTGTCTTTCCCCTTTTGTCTCCCACATGACCTGTGCGCCATTGGGTGCCGAGGGGAGCGTGCGTGGGTCGGCCATTGTGCGCCCGAAATTCCCAGAACCAGCTGTCTGCATCGATGCACCACATTATGGACCACATGTCTGTGGCCGAGCACCACTTATGGACCCCATGGGTTGGGGCATGGCCCCTCTGCTGGAACCGGCCATGAGGGCCCGAAATCTTGCTAGCGGACCTTGGCCACAGGGCACCGATGCCCCACAGGTGAACCACACTAGTCGGCCCTGTGGGCCATAAATAAAATAAATAAGAAGGACACATTGGGTGCAAGTTTTAATACAAATAGGCCGCCAGTAAGCAAAGCAAAAGAATGACAACATCTGGAAGACCAAATAATAATAACCAGCAGAGGGAGCCGAAGAGCAAGAGACCACCTGCAGGGTTAGGGGTTGTTGATTTATTTTTTATTCTTGAACAATGGTTACTGCACCGATTGGTGCTTGGGGGTGTATGGGTGCGTTTTTGGGTGCTTTCATGGTGCGTCGATGCAGAGCAGACTGTCTCCCCCCCCAGAAAGAACAATCACAGGTCCTGGGTTAGTTTTGTAAATAAAAATAGCGTCATTGTAAATAATGCTTCCCACCGTCAGTGTATAGTTTGAAGACCATTCCGCGATTCGGTTAACTGTGGGCGTAAGTCTGTTAGGCAGGGTGCAATGGAGCAGCGGGACACATTTATTTATGTTTTAAAACTGTCGCACTCAGGGTCAGGTTAAAAATAGAGGGAACTACACCTACGTGTCACACTAAAAATAAAAGTTGTAGGCCCGGGACGTGCCTAAGAGGAGGAGGGTGCAGTGTTGCGGAGATGAGGACTGTATTTTTTTTATTGTGTGCTGTATTATTATTATTATTGTTTATTCTGCGCCCCCCTACCTCCGGAGCTGTGTAAAGGTGAAAGGGCATCCCATAATTAGTCCACAAGCATACACGTCAGCCAAGTAATAGAATACCCCTGTTGATAGTTATCTCTTATTCTGTGTTCTAGGGTAAGGCTGTGTCTCCCATTAATTGAAGTACTCCATTGCACCAGTGAAAGAGAATAGATCCCCTTTCATTCCCATCCCCAAAAACCTCCATTTCCTATCACATCCCCTTTCGTCATTGCCGAGCCTCGATTGCCCATATTACATCCCCTCTCGTCATTGCTGAGCCCTCGATTCTCAATCACCTCCCCTCCAATAACCGCCATTGACCACGAGGCAGGGTCGGAGAAGAAAGGCGTGTCTCCACCTCGTCATGGAGGGGAGGAGGGGCGTACCCGCCCGTCGTCATCCAGGGCGGAGCCCGAGGGTCGCGCGACCAACCAGGGCCGAGGTGAGCACCCCGATGGGCGTGTCCAAAACGCCGGCGGCTTAATCGCTGGAGGCGCTATAAAAGGCGCAGACGGAAGTGAGTCGTGAGTTGGTCTGAGTTGGTTGAGAGTCGGTCGTCAAGTGGAGAGTGGTGAAGAGTCAGTCAGTAGAGGTGGTGGTCAAGTGGTTGCGTTGGTTGCGGTGAGGAGTCGGTGGTAAAGAGTGAGGGACCAAGAAAGAGTTGAGGGTGTGGACCAACGAGTCAGACAAGTCCTGGGAACGCAGCGGAGGCCGCAGCAGCAAGAACACCCAACAGCCAAAGGGGGCCTGAACGGCGGTTTGGAGCAGGGCCGAAAAGGAACGGCGGCTGCTAAACGCGCCGGTTGAGCTGCAGGACCCCCTTGGACCTCCCTCACCCTCCAGCCATCCACCTCCTGCCTTTCCATCCTTCTTGTATACGTGAGTTTGTTTTGTTTGTTCTGTCCCTGGGTATTTAATTAAGTCTGTAGGTAAGCTAAAATTTGCACTGTGTCACCTGCGTCTTATGTGTTGTAAATAAACCTTGATTGCTCCTTTTTGCTTGTGTAAATAATAAATCCAATTACTCTTCTGTCCGTCTATTCGTTTTATTCCTTTTCCTCTTTGCATTCGTCGTTTTAGTCTTTTCCCCTCATTGAGCAGCTGCGGTGCGATCCGGCCAAAGTCCTGGGTGAATCGGGTGAGTCAGGGATCCTGTAACGGTCGCGGCAATACCACCGCTCGGTAAATAACATCTTAATCCGCGATCAGTAACAATATAATAACTTACTCAAACACAAGAATTATAAATATGCCCTAAGAATATATATTTAATGGATATATGGACCAATATAGGTCAACATATTAAAGAAAATGAACAAATTCCTTAATATCACTTATCTTTTTAAAGATAAGGATCATATTATATTATTAGTTATAAGTTTAGAAGTAGAAATTGTTAGTAGTCATTATTAGATATAAGTTGTTATATTTGTTATTAATCATTATATGTTATAAGTAAAACATGTTTTAAATAATTAAGTAGATTAATTAAGGTGTTTTTTTTGCAGATCAGATCCAGAATTCTTGCAATATTTAAGAAATATAATTTTCTATAATTTATTGAATTGGTGTGGTTGTGTTTCTAATATAATCATTGCTTCTGTCTGTTTCAGATTGTTGTGAGTGTTAATCTAATCTACTGCTCATCATCATGAAGAAAATCTTCAAACTAGTTCAAGCTGGCAGTGATATCACCACGTCTGTGAATGAGGACGATACACCGATGGACTGGAATAAGTGTCTCGTCTGCCAGGAAAGCACCAGTGAGAAACTCACGTGCCCAGCAGACTTTGCAGAAAGGTTCCAAGGAGCTGGGTATACGTCTATTGTTCAAACTTTATCAGCATTCAACGAACTCGGTTGCTTGCCACCAAAGCTTAAGTTGACTCGAATGGACGATGGTAATGGACTGGAGAAAACTTTTTCAAATAGGAAAGCAAAATTTCATAAAACATGCAGACTTAAATTCAACCAAAATGAACTCAAACGTGCAGCTAAGCGGAAGATATGTGTAACGGACAAGAGGTCCTCTTCTGGTGAAAAGGAAAAATTCAAACGTCAAAAGGTCTCCAGGACTGGTGATGCTGTTAGCCATTGTTTCATCTGTGAGAAGCCCGCATCTGATGCCCTACCTCTCCATAGAGCCTCGACGTTTGGCCTTGACACTCGAGTGCGACAGTGTGCAATTAATCTACAAGATGAGCGTCTGTTGGCAAAGCTCAGTGAAGGAGACTTAATCGCTACAGAGGCTGAGTACCACAGCCAATGCTTAGTGTCATTGTATAACAGAGATCGAGATAGACCAACAACATCACATGACGAATGCAACACAAATATTGCTCAAAACACTGCATTTGCTGAACTTATTTCATACATGCAAACTGCTCTTGAGGATGACAACATTGGCCCAGTTTTCAAACTATCTGTATTGAAAAAACTATATACTGATAGAGTTAACCAGCTGGGAGAGGGCTCCTCTGTAGTTCACTCTACACGATTCAAAAATAAAGTTCTAAGCTACTTTCCTGAGTTAGAAGCGCACAATGAAGGTCGCGATGTGCTTCTTGTCGCCAATGCAAATATTGGGTAATCGCTAAGAAGTTCGTGCCAGCTCGACGGTGACAGTGAAGCAGTGTTCATTTCTCGTGCTGCAAACATTGTTCGTAGAGACATGTTAAGAATGAAATGCTTACCATTCAGTGGTTCATTCAAAGAGGATTGTCAAGAAAATTCTGTGCCTCACTCGCTGCTGATGCTGGTCACAATGATCATGTATGGGACAGATATCCAAAACCAAGAAAACTACTTGTCACAGCCAGCTTTGTCTGTGACATATAACAGCTGTGTGCGTCGACGACAACAACCATCATTGGAAACAAGACATACTGAACAGCGTGAGACACCACTTCCACTATTTCTCGGATCATTGATCCACTCAAGGACAAGATCTCGAGATCTGGTTGATACACTTTATAGGCTTGGATTGTCAGTTTCATACGACCGTGTGCTAGGCATGTCTGCAGATCTAGGAAACTCTGCCATTAGCCACTTTGAAAGTATTGGAACAGTGTGCCCACCTGCACTCCAAATTGGAGTATTCACAACATCGGCAGTCGACAACATTGACCATGACCCGACAGCAACAAGTGCGCATGGATCTTTCCATGGAACGGGCATCTCCTTGTTTCAGCACCCTGACACTGAAAATTGTGGGACTGAGCAAATGCGCATACCTTTAACAAAATCTGGCAAGAAGGTCCGAAAACTACCAGAAAGCTACACACTGGTACCTGCTGTCTCTGCACTGAAGAACGGGCCGCCAGTTCCAGAAGTATGTGGCCGCATGCAATCAGACTGCAGTCTAATGACTGCAGCAGTGGCAGAAGAGCAAAGGTGGTGTGATCATATTAGCAACGTTGTTGATGATGGAAATGCAGATAAGGATATACATGTGTCATGGGGTGCATATCACGCTACAAGAATATAATCATCAGAGACCACTGATAATGGCCCCACAGCAGTCAGTGCTCTTCTCCCTCTATTCCCTGACGACTCAAAGTCGATCGCAATGATAAGACATTCAATGGAGGTGGTGAAAAAAGCTGTAGCCATACTCAATCCGGGACAAATTCCAGTCATAGCGTGTGATCAGCCATTGTTCAAACTTGCCAAAAACCTTCAGTAGATGTGGCCAGAAACATATGGCGAAGGCTCATTTCTGGTAATGTTGGGTGGTCTGCACATCAAGATGACTCTGCTTAAGGCACTTGGTGATCTGTTAGGTGGCAGCGGTTGGACATCGGCAATAGTGCAAGTTGACATAGCTACACCAGGAACTGCAGACTCATTTTTGAAAGCGACTCATGTCAAGAGAACTGCTCGTGCACATCAAGTGACTGCATGCACACTGCACAAGCTTCTCCATGAATCTTATACCAACTACCAAGTATCCCAGGCAGACACTGATGCTGTATCATTTGAAGAGTGGTGCAAATGCAGAGCAGAAGCAAGTCCACAATTCTATTTCTGGCAGCTTGTGCTGGAAACACAGTTGAATATACTGGTCTGGGACAGATCTATTCATGAAGGCAATTTCCTTTTGTATGTGGATGCCTTGACACAGCTGCAATGGCTCTTCTTTGCTCTTGACCACTACAACTATGCAAGGGCTGTGTCCATTCACTTGCGGGACATGGTGGTGCTTCGCGACAAACAACCAGGTGTGTTTGCAGCTTTTTGCAAGGGAAAGTTCACCGTCAACAAGACATGCCGACCATTCTCAAGGATGTCTTTGGACGAAAGCCATGAACAGAACAATGCCTGTGTGAAAGGTGATGGGGGAGCAGTTGGTCTCACCGAAAATCCAGCAGCACTATTGAGGTGGATGGTGGCTGGACCAGAGATTTCCCGGGTGGTTGGTGAGTTTCAAAGTGAACTGGACAGGAAGGAAGCAGCATCACACCCACACCATCACGAGGACAAGCCAGGTAGGTCTTATAAGTATCTCCATGAAATTTGGCTAGTTTTTGTATTGCATTACTTGTTTTGTAAAACTAAATATTTTGACAGTTGTGTAACCCACAATTACTCTATATTTTCAGGAACACAAGTGGCATTCCTCAAGAATGTGAAGTCTCTGATTTTAACAATGAAAACTATGGGCAACCCCTTCTCTGACACCAGTGGAGATCTCTTGGTCCTCGGCACGCGAGAGGTGGTCGATTCATCTGTTGTTGATTCTGTTCGCAAAATGAAACTACTTGGTGAAAATCAACACAACGAGTTCTTTAAGAGTCGGCTGGTGGAGCGCACAACTGCACTCAATGATAGAATAACAAAGAACAATTTGCCTTTGTTCAGATGGCGTCCTGAGAAAGAAAAGTCTCGCACCCAGGAGCAGCTGCTGTCCATGAAACGTGACCGCAATTTGTTTTCAACATTGTACATTGCCAGTCAAATACGTGGAGCTGACCTGGAAGATTTTTTCCAGCATGAAAATCAGTCATTTCCACCTTCAATATCAGACTACGGGAAAATGAGACTTGGCAAAAAGTCAGACTTGCTCCAGTGACTGGAGGATCTGGTGCCACATAGTGATGATGCCGACCACACTACATCTGAAGTAGACATGGTCATCATTGATGGTGCAGCTATTGCCAACGTGATTACGCCTGGTACATCAGAGACATTCAATGAGTATTCTGAAGAGTTCATGAACTATGTACGGAGGCAATTCACAGGCTCTGTTTGCCGTGTTGATGTGGTATTTGATGTATACAGAGAAGATAGTCTGAAGGCCGCCACAAGAAAGAAGAGAGGGAAGGGCATACGGATAAGAGTGGAAGGAAACAAGAAGCTGCCTGGAAACTGGTCACAATTCCTACGGGAAGATGGTAACAAGACAGAACTTTTTAATCTCCTGAGTGAACGAGTGACAAATGAAACATTTCCTGGTATAGTGGTCATGACTCACGGAGAAGAGCTGCGTTGTTCAGAGACAATTGACTCAGACTGGTTGTCCCCTTCTACACAGGAGGAAGCAGACACAAGAATGCTGCTGCATGCAGCAGATGGGGCCAGGCAAGGTTGCAAGAACATCTTGCTTAGAACTGTTGACACAGATGTTGTCGTACTAGCAGTCAGTCTTGCTCACAAGCTTGACAGTGCACAGCTAACTGGAGCATTTGGAATGGGAAAATCGTTCCGTTACCTAGACGCAACTCACATGGCACAGACGCTGGGAAATGATAAGTGCAATGCAATACTTGCTTTTCATGCACTGACAGGGTGTGACACCACATCCAGTTTCACCGGCATAGGAAAAAGAACAGCCTGGTCATCATGGAATGCGTTTGTTGATGTCATGCCAGACTTGTGCAGACTCGCACAGACTCCAACAACAGCTAGCATAACCCAGCTTCTCCCAAACATCGAGAGGTACATTGTGCTTATGTACGACCGTGGAAGCTCTGATGATAATGTGAACATGGCCAGGCAGACTCTGTTCACACAGAAAGGCAGGAGTGAAGGAGCTGCGCTCCAACACGAGTCGAAAGAATTGACGCGACCAAAGACGGAATTCGTCCGAGTTGCTTTATTGAAACAAAACAGCTCAGGTATTCTGACAAAAGCCCGTTTATCGGGCAGCAATATATATACACATTTATGTCGGGAAGTTTGCCCGGCAAAAGCTATACCGGGCATGCCCGGGTGTCAAGGGCGAGCCTTGGAAAGGTAAGTCTGGACCTGCCCGGGCGTGTTTGGCTGCGGCCTGGCAAGTCGAGGCTGGGCGTGCCCGGGCGCTCTGGACGAGCACTGGAAAGGCGAGAGCGGGCATGCCCGGACGCTCTGGGCGAGCCCTGGAAAGGCGATAGCGGGCATGCCCGGACGCTCTGGGCGAGCCCTGGAAAGGCGATAGCGGGCATGCCCGGACGCTCTGGGCGAGCCCTGGAAAGGCGATAGCGGGCATGCCCGGACGCTCTGGGCGAGCCCTGGAAAGGCGAGAGCGGGCATGCCCGGGAAAGACGAGAGCGGGCATGCCCGGGAAAGACGAGACCGGGCGTGCCCGGGAGGTTCGGGCGTGCCCGGGAACAGTGAGTCCGGGCATGCCCGGGAGAGGCGCGTCTGGCCGTGTTCTGGCCGGTGCAAGGCGATTGTGTGCATCCAGCGGTAACCGCTACACACGCCCCTCCAGAATCGACCTGCACCGGCAGGGTCAATTTAAGGGGCTCCGGATGACCCAGCCGAAGCGACCCCTGGAGGGTCGTGGGGAGGGGTCCGACGTGGTGGTGGGTGGTCGAGCGGGGGGAACTGTGGACGGGGGGCGGCCTCGCCGCGGAGGAAGGGCCAACCGTGGTGGTCGGTCGACGTCCATGTGCGCCGGTTTGAGGCGGTCCACAGAGATCCGGTCCGACCGGCCGCCAACGTCGACGACAAAGGACTTGTCGCCCCGTCGCAGGACCCGGAAGGCCCCGTCATACGGCGGCCGGAGTGGCCCCCGGTGCGCGTCATGACGCACAAAGACGTACTCCGCTGTGCGAAGCGCCGGGGGGACGTAGGACTGGGGGCCACCGTGGCGGGACGTTGGCACGGGGGCAAATCGGCGGGCGGCCTCCTGGAGGTCCGAGTGCTGGTGTGCGGCGGACCAGGCACTGGTAGCGTCGGGCATGAACTCGCCCGGGACGCGGCGCGGCTGGCCGTAGACGAGCTCGGCGGCGGATGCCCGGAGGTCCTCCTTGGGGGCCGTGCGGAGGCCCAAAAGGACCTACGGCAGCCGGTCGGTCCAACCGTCGTCCTGAAGGCCGGCCATGAGTGCGGCCTTCATGGAGCGGTGAAACCGCTCGCACAACCCGTTGGCTTGGGGGTGGTAGGCCGTGGTGCGGTGCAGCGTGACCCCCAACGAGCGGGCGACCGCGCCCCAAAGTTCGGACGTGAACTGTGGGCCGCGTTCGGACGAGATGTCCGCCGGTGCGCCGAAGCACGCGACCCAGGTGGCGATGAACGCCTGCGCCACGTCGGCGGTGGTGGTGGAGGTGAGGGGCACGGCTTCTGGCCACCTGGTGGTCCTGTCCACCATGGTGAGCAGGTGGGTGAACCCCCGCGATGGGGGCAGGGGACCCACCAGGTCCACGTGGACATGGTCGAAACGCCGTGCAGGCACGGTGAAAGGTGCCAGCGGGGCCTGGGTGTGGCGGTGGACCTTGGCCCGCTGGCAGGCCGTGCAGGCGTTGGCCCAGTCGCGGACGTTCCGTCGAAGGCCGTGCCAGACGAAACGCGCCGACACCAGCTTCTGAGAAGCTTTCCGGCCCGGGTGAGAAAGGCCGTGGATGGAGGCGAAGATGCGGCGCTGCCAGGAAACGGGCACGATGGGGCGAGGCTGGCCCTGGGAGACGTCGCAGAGCAGGACGGTGCCCGCGAAGGGGATGTCGGCCAGGCGGAGGCCCGTGTCCGCCGCCCGGAGGGCCTGCAACGAGGTGTCGGTGGTCTGGTCGGCCGCCATGAGCGCGAAGTCCACGCCGAGGTGGACCGCGTTCGCGCTGGCCCGAGAAAGACAGTCGGCCACAGTGTTGTCTTTGCCGGCGACATGCCGGATGTCCGTGGTGAATTCCGACACGGCGGAGAGGTGGCGCTGCTGGCGGGCCGACCACAGCTCCGTGACTTTGGCCATTGCGTAGACCAACGGCTTGTGGTCGACGAAAGCCGTGAACGGGCGGCCCTCCAGGAGCTGTCGCAAATGGCGAATGGCCAGGAATAGACCGAGCAGCTCGCGGTCGAACGTGCTGTATTTTAACTCGTTCGGCCGGAGCTGCCGGCTGAAAAAAGCGAGTGGCTGCCAAACCCCGTCCACCCATTGTTCATGGACGGCGCCCACCGCGTAGTTGGAGGCGTCCGTAGTGAGGGCGATGGGCGCGTTGAGCACTGGGTGAGCCAGCAGCGTTGCGTCAGCGAGGGCCCGTTTTGCGCTCGCGAAGGCCGCGTCCATGGCCGCGGACCAAACTATGTCATGCTTGGCCGGCTTGCCCCGGAGGGCCTCATAAAGGGGCCGCATGAGCTGAGCAGCGCGGGGCACGAATCGGTGATAAAAATTCACCATGCCGAGGAACTCTTGTAGGGCCTTGATGGAACGGGGACGCGGGAACGTGGTGATGGCCTCGACCTTGGTCGGCAGCGGCACGGCCCCGGTCTTGGTGATGCGGTGGCCCAAAAAGTCAACGGTCGTCGTGCCGAAGTGGCATTTGGCCGGGTTGACAATTAAGCCGTGCTCGCTGAGGCGACCGAACAGTGTTCGGAGGTGGAGGAGGTGCTCGGCGCGGGACGTGCTGGCGACGAGGATGTCGTCCAGATAGACGAAAAGAAATGGCAGGTCGCGCAGCACGCCATCCATTAAGCGCTGGAACACCTGGGCCGCGTTCTTGAGGCCAAACGGCATCCTCAAAAATTCGAACAGGCCGAACGGCGTTATGACGGCCGTCTTCGGGATGTCGGCCGCCCGGACAGGTACCTGGTGGTATCCCCGTATCAGGTCAATTTTGGAAAATATGACCCGTCCCGCCAAACGGGCGGAAAAGTCCTGGATGTGCGGGATCGGGTACCTGTCGGGGGTGGTAGCGTCGTTGAGGCGGCGGTAGTCACCACACGGGCGCCATCCGCCCCCTGGCTTTGGCACGATGTGCAGTGGTGAGGCCCACGCGCTATTGGAGCGCCGCACGATGCCGAGGTGCTCCAACGCGTCGAACTCGGCCTTTGCCACGGCGAGCTTGGCCGGGTCGAGGTGGCGGGCCCTGGCGTAGACCGGCGGGCCCGTAGTGGGTATGTGGTGCTCGATCCCATGCCGCACTGCGACGGCCGAAAACGTCGGCCGTGTGAGGGCCGGGAATTCCGCGAGCAGGCGAGCGAACTCGTTCGCCGTCGGGAGGGCGCACGCCAGTTCGGTCGGCACGGAGCTGCTCATCGTGCACGCCAGGGAGCTGAAGGTCTCGGCGTTGACAAGGCGACGACGTTTGACGTCGACCAGCAGCCCGTGCGTGCAGAGGAAGTCGGCGCCCAGCAAAGCCATGGGGACGCAGGCGGTCACAAAGGTCCACTGAAAGCGCTGGCTGCCGAAGCAGAGGGTGACGTTGCATGGGCCGAAAGTGCGTATGGCCGAGCCATTAGCAGCGACCAAAGAGGGGCCGCAAACGGCGTCCCGCCTGTCCTGCTCGGAGGCGGGTATGACGCTCAGTTGGGCGCCGGTGTCACAAAGGAAAAGCCGCCCGGACGCTTTGTCCCGAATAAAAAGCAAGTTGCCCGAGTGGCCGGCGCTCAGGGCTGGGAATGAACGCCGGCCCGGCCGTTTCCCGACTTGCCGAAAGTGCACGGGGGTCGGCACGTCCGAGCCTTGTGTCCGAACCTGGCGTGGTAATAACACCACGCCTGGTCAGGTGGAGGCCCCGGCCGTCGTGTCGGAAGCGTTCGGTGCGGCGTGGCGGCCGCCAGTTTCACCGGCAGTTCGGCCTCCAACCGCGCAGGGCGCTCGGGCGTCGTGGGCGTCGCTTCGGACGGCGGCAGGCTCCAGGTAGCCGCGCCGATGTGTTGGCCCGCCGAGGAGATCTTATCGGCTTCCCTGGCGAGGGCGCGGGGATCGGTGATCGACGTGCCAGCCAGGGCGAGGCGTACCGGGTGAGGCAGCTGGCGAAGGAACAACTCGTGGAACAGAAAATCCGGAGAGTGCTCACCGAGCAACGAGAGCATGTAGTCCATGCGCTCGGACGGGCGCGTGTCGCCGAGCTCGGGCAGGTCGAGCAGGCGCCGTGCGCGTGCCGCCGGTGAGAGGGCGAAAGCGTCGAGGAGGAGCGTCTTCAGTGCGTCATACTTGTCGGCAGCCGGCGGGTGCTCGAGGAGGCTCAGGGCGCGGGCCGCGGTGGCGGAACCGAGTGCTGCCACGACGTGGTGGAAGCGGGTGTTGTCCGCGGTGATGCCTCGCAGGGCAAACTGGGAGTCCGCCTGGGCGAACCAAACAGCCGCGTGAGCCTCCCAGAAGGTAGGCAGTTTAAGAGTCACTGCCATGTCCATGTCGGTAGGTCACCAGTGAAGGAGCTGCGCTCCAACACGAGTCGAAAGAATTGACGCGACCAAAGATGGAATTCGTCCGAGTTGCTTTATTGAAACAAAACAGCTCAGGTATTCTGACAAAAGCCCGTTTATCGGGCAGCAATATATATACACAGTTATGTCGGGAAGTTTGCCCGGCAAAAGCTATACCGGGCATGCCCGGGTGTCAAGGGCGAGCCTTGGAAAGGCGAGTCTGGACCTGCCCGGGCGTGTTTGGCTGCGGCCTGGCCAGTCGAGGCTGGGCGTGCCCGGGCGCTCTGGACGAGCACTGGAAAGGCGAGAGCGGGCATGCCCGGACGCTCTGGGCGAGCCCTGGAAAGGCGATAGCGGGCATGCCCGGACGCTCTGGGCGAGCCCTGGAAAGGCGATAGCGGGCATGCCCGGACGCTCTGGGCGAGCCCTGGAAAGGCGAGAGCGGGCATGCCCGGGAAAGACGAGACCGGGCGTACCCGGGACGTTCGGGCGTGCCCGGGAACAGTGAGTCCGGGCATGCCCTGGAGAGGCGCGTCTGGCCGTGTTCTGGCCGGTGCAAGGCGATTGTGTGCATCCAGCGGTAACCGCTGCAGGAGCATTGAAAACATACCTCCGACTCAAGATGTTCTCTATCGGCATCTACTTCGAGTTGGTTATCAGGCTGGCCATGTATGGGGTCAGGCCCTGTTAAAAGCACCTCACCTGCCCAGCCCAGCAGAGTTTGGATGGACGCGAAAGAACAATTTGGCCGAATGGGAAGTGATGTGGAGGAACCTGCCCCCTGCCGGTGCAGCATGCCGTGCTGTTATTAAGTGTGGCTGTATTAAAGGCTGCAGAGGAAGATGTAAATGTGCGGAAGAAAATCTACCCTGTACATTACTCTGCAAGTGCGGTGGTTGTGAGCGAGAAGGGTGACAAGAGAACGGTTGACATTGAAACATGAGTGTTCTTGGACGTTATTGTTCTATCTCATGCACACCAAAAAACTTTTGTACTACTACAGTGTAATTTTCTGAAGTGTTTTCCTAAATGAAAGGAAAATAACACTTTGTACAAATAAACTAGTTTATCGAAACCAGTTTGTGCTACTTTATTCCTGGAATTTTGCATTTTTCCCCTCCAAATGCCCTTAAAGTGACACCTAGAGGTCCCCAAAACAATGAAAAATGAATATTTATGTTATCATATATAATCCTTGGTGATACTTTAGTGTGCAGATGATATTAAAATAACAATTTGATATTTTCTGATGTAACATAAATTTATTCTAGCTAAATAATGATTCTATGTAGGAGCTATGCTCCAACGTAAATCGGAAGAATGGACGCGACAAAAAGCTGGAATTCGTCCGAGTTTCTTTATTGTGTCAAATCAACTCGGGTACTCTGAAAAGCCCGTTTATCGGGCAGCAATATATATACACATTATCCCGGAGCGTTTGCCCGGGAAAGGCGAGAGGGGGCGTGCCCGGGCGTCCTGGAGGAGCCCTGGAAAGGCGAGGCTGGGCGTGCCCGGGCGTTCTGGGCGAACCCTGGAAAGGCGAGTCTGGACGTGCCCGGGCGTCCTGGACGAGGCCTGGCAAGTCGAGAGCGGGCATGCCCGGGCGTCCTGGATGAGCCCTGGAAAGGCGAGGCTGGGCGTGCCCGGGCGTACCCTGGAAAGGCGAGTCTGGACATGCCCGGGCGTCCTGGACGAGGCCTGGCAAGTCGAGAGCGGGCATGCCCGGGTGTCCTGGACGAGCCCTGGAAAGGCGAGGCTGGGCGTGCCCGGGCCTCCTGGATGATGCCTGGCAAGTCGAGAGCGGGCATGCCCGGGCGTCCTGGACGAGCCCTGGAAAGGCGAGTCTGGACGTACCCGGGCGTCCTGGACGAGGCCTGGCAAGTCGAGAGCGGGCATGCCCGGGCGTCCTGGACGAGCCCTGGAAAGGCGAGGCTGGGCGTGCCCGGGCGTCCTGGACGAGCCCTGGAAAGGCGAGTCTGGACATGCCCGGGCGTCCTGGACGAGGCCTGGCAAGTCGAGAGCGGGCATGCCCGGGCGTCCTGGATGAGCCCTGGAAAGGCGAGGCTGGGCGTGCCCGGGCGTCCTGGGCGAGCCCGGCATGGTGATCGCTCCGCGTCCTCGGTAGGTGCAAGGCGATTGTGTATACCCAGCGGTAGCCGCTACATTATCTATCTATAATTCCAGTAATCTCTGTGTGTTTGTTTGTACGTTTGTACGTTTGTACGTTTGTACGTTTGTACGTTTGTACGTTTGTTTGTCTGTGACCGCTGTTTCTCGACAACCACGAGTCCGATATACTTTAAACTTGCCAGGTATATTGCTGGGGACCCGAGGATGTGCCTTTTCAAGGTTTCATATTAATCGGACAATTACTTACCGAGCTATGTCCAAAAAACGATTCAACCAATCAGAGAGCAGCGAGCTATCGCGTGTGCCGAACGTGGCGGACACACTCTGCCTCGGATGGCACATTTGAGAGCGTATTCATTTATTTCACGTTTGCAAACTATGTTGGCGCTATGTTGGCGTTAAACTATGTTTTAAAACTAATAAAAACCCCGGGGGGATTGTCACTGTACTCGCAAGCCGTTCGCCGTTCGCTTTGGCGTTGCGAATGGACCAAAACATTTCATGCACCAAACCATTTCATGTAAAGCGTTCGCCGTTCGCTTTGGCGTTGCGAATGGACCAAAACATTTCATGAACCAAACCATTTCATGTAAATAGAGGGGGGGATATAATTTTAGATATAGATATAGTACGGGCATGCCCTAGTCATATATAATCCTTGGTGATACTTTAGTGTGCAGATGATATTAAAATAACAATTTGATATTTTCTGATGTAACATAAATTTATTCTGGCTAAATAATGATTCTGACTAGCGGCCATTTTTAAAATGGCCGCCACGGGTGACACAGGACAGATCCAGAATGCCTCCAATCTTTAAAATGTTCCCCATAATGTCTGGTATTAGTGTACCAAGTTTCATGCTTTAATCATAAAATGCACGATTATTCACCTATCCGCTGGACTATTGGCTAAGTCTCCCATAAAGTCCAAAGAACAATGAGAAAGAATCTGAAAATGCAAAGCCCATCCACGTCCACTTTGTATTCGGACTTCTTCTTCTTCTTGCATATACGAAACATGACAAAAACAGCTAAAATAAATACAAAAAGATTGACTATTTAAGGCAACCTTGATGATTGGACCTCAAAAGCAATAGGCTTCCGGGACCCAACATGCAAACTCTGTTGAAACTAAGTCAATCAGATGAAAAGTGCCAATTTTGTGACCTTGACCTTTGACCTTCTTGACAGAACATAGGAACACTAGATGAATTGGGTCATATTGCGTCACTGACATTGATATGACTGACAGTGATATTTAGCAAAACGAGTACCAGCTTACTGGAAACATCACGGGCACGACACAGCAGCACGGACACAGCATGACAGCAGCATGGGCACGACACAGCAGCACGGGCACAGCACGACAGCAGCATGGGCACGACACAGCAGCACGGGCACAGCATGACAGCAGCACGGGCACGACAGCAGCACGGGCACGACAGCAGCAGCACGGGCGCAGCATGACAGCAGCATGGGCACGACAGGCACAACACAGTAGCACGGGCACGACACAGCAGCACGGACACAGCATGACAGCAGCACGGGCAAGACACAGCAGCATGGGCACTACACAGCAGCACGGGCACAGCATGGCAGCAGCACGGTCACGACAGGCACAACACAGCAGCATTGGCACTGTACGACACAGCAGCATGGGCATGACAGCAGCACGGGAACGACAGGCATAACACAGCAACATGGACATGACACAGCACGGGCACGACACAGCAGCACAGACACAGCACGAGATAGCAGCAGGGGCATGACAGGCACAACACAGCAGCATGGACACGACAGGCACAACACAGCAGCATGGGTACGACACAGCATGGGCACGACACAGCAGCACGGGCACGACAGGCACAACACAGCAGCATGGACACGACAGGCACAACACAGCAGCATGGACACGACACAGCACGGGCACAACAAAGCACGGGCATGACACAGCAGCACGGACACAGCACGAGACAGCAGCACGGGCACGACAGGCACGACACAGCAGCACGGGCACGACAAGCACAACACAGCAGCAGAGACACGACCCTGCAGCACGAGACAGCATCACGGGCACGACAGGCACAACACAGCAGCATAGGCACGACCCTGCAGCACGGACACAGCACAGGCACACACAGCACAGCACGAGGCAGCAGCACAGACACGACAGGCACAACACAGCAGCATAGACACGACCCTGCAGCACGGACACAGCACGGCAACAGCACGGGCACAACACAGCAGCACGGACACAGCAGCATGGACACAGCAGCACGGACACAGCACAGGCACGACAGGAACAACACTGCAGCATGGACACGACAGGCACAACACAGCAGCACGAGCACGACAAAAGCACGACACATTAGCACGGGCACGACAGCAGCACGGACACATCAGCACGGGCACGGCAGCAGCACAGACACAGCAGCATGGGCACGACACAGCAGCACGGGCACGACAGGGCACAACACAGCAGCATGGACACGACAGGTACAGCACAGCATGGGCACAGCACAGCACGGGCACGACACAGCAGCACGGACACAGCAGCACAGGCAAGACAGGCACAACACAGCAGCATAGGCACGACCCTGCAGCACGGACACAGCACAGGCACAACACAGCACAGCACGAGGCAGCAGCACAGACACGACAGGCACGACACGGCAGCACGGGCATGACAGGCACGACAGCAGCACGGGCATGACAGCAGCACGGGCATGACAGCAGCACGGGCACGACAGCAGCACGGACACAGCAGCACGTACACAGCAGCACGGACATAGCAGCATGGACACAACAGCACGACACAGCAGCATGGGCATGAAAGCAGCACAGGCACAACAGAGCAGCATGAACACGACAGGCACAACACAGCAGCATGGGCACAGCACGGGCACGACACAGCACAGCATAAGACAGCAAAACGGGCATGACAGGCACAACACAGCAGCACAGACACAGCAGCATGGGCACAACAGGCACAACACAGCAGCATAGGCACGACCCTGCAGCACGGGCACAACACAGCAGCACGGACACAGCATCACAGGCACAACACAGCAGCACAGGCACAACACAGCAGCACAGGCACAACACAGCAGCACGGGCACGACAGGCACGACACAGCAGCACAGGCACGACCGCAGCACGGGCACGGCAGGCACAACACAGCAGCACGGGCACAACACAGCAGCACGGGCATGACACAGCAGCACAGGCACAACGTAGCAGCACGGGCACGGCACGATACAGCCACCTTGGAGACCCCCAACAAATACTTCGTCCCACCATCACAGGTTGACCTGGTGTCCTGTGTTGTGGGATCATCCCATTTAGTACTTTCCCGGGACGCAATTTGTGTCTCCATTTAAATCTCACATGTCCATGTGCTGGTAGCTCAGTAAAGATGGTGTTGTAGCGTGGTGCTACGCACGCAACTTGTTTGGCAAAGAAGGTAAGCCACAACGCGTAGGGTCAAAAGAGTCTTTATTGTAAAGCTCAAACTGTAGCACTGACTTGCTCGGGGCTGCGAGCCCCGTGTATATCCCGAGGCCACGCCTACCCCTCGGGCGTGGCCGACACCCTCTTGGTGCGCGGAATGATGTCAGCGAGCCATCGTGTCCGCCACACGCGCCCCCCAGAATTCCCGCGCACCTGAAGGGTCAGTTTGCGGGGCAAACGGATGACCCGGCCGAAGCGCCCTCTGGCGGCTGGCGGCGTCTGGGATGCCGTCTGTGATGCCATTGGCGGCATCTGGGATGGGTGCAGGCCAGGGTGGTGGCGTGCCAGCGGGGCTGGGCGGTGCCGGGGGTCCGCCCGCCGGGGGGCGGCCCCGACGCGGGGGCCGAGCCACTGGCGGGGGGTGGTCCACATCGAGGTGGGCCGGCTTGAGGCGGTCCACGGAAACGCGGTCAGGAGTACCGCCGATGTCCAGGGTGAAGTGTTTCACCCTGGTCTCCAGCACGCGGAAGGGCCCGTCGTACGGGGGCCGCAGCGGTGTCCGGTAGGCGACGTGGCGGACGAACACGTACTCCGCCGTGCGAAGCTCCGGGGCGACGTGCGTTGGCGGGCACCCGTGGTGCGCTGTCGGCACCGGGGCGAACCTCTGGGCGGTCTGCTGCACTGCGGAGCGCTGCTGCGCCGCGGACCATGGTGCCGTGGAGTCGGGGAGGAACTCGCCCGGCACCCGCAGCGGTTGTCCGAAGACGAATCCCGCCACAGATGTGCGCAGGTCGTCCTTGGGCGCCGTCCTGAGGCCCAGCAGGACCCAGGGGAGCCTGTTGACCCAGCCGCCGTCGCGGAGGGTGGCCCGGAGCGCGGCCTTTAAGGAGCGATGGAAGCGCTCGCACAGGCCGTTGGCCTGAGGGTGGTAGGCCGTGGTGCGGTGCAGCTGGGTGCCGAGCCCCCGCGCGACCGCCCCCCAGAGCTCCGAGGTGATCTGGGGGCCGCGGTCGGACGAGATGTCCGAGGGGGCGCCGAACCGGGCAACCCAGGTGGCGATGAACGCCTGCGCGACGTCCGCCGCCGTCGTCGCCGCCAAAGGCATGGCCTCCGGCCACCGGGTGGTGCGGTCCACCATGGTGAGGACGTGGGTGAAACCCCGCGAGGGGGGCAGAGGTCCCACCAAGTCCACGTGAACGTGGTCGAACCGACGTTCGGGCACAGTAAACGGGGCCAACGGGGCCTGGGTGTGGCGGTGCACCTTCGCACGCTGGCACGCGAGGCACGTCCTGGTCCAATCACGGACGGTCTTCCGGAGGCCATGCAGACGAACTTGTCGGCGACCAGCCTCTGGGAGGCCTTCGTGCCCGGGTGGGACAGGCCGTGGATGGCGTCAAAAACCCGGCGCTGCCAGCCCGCGGGCACGATGGGGCGAGGCCGGCCGAGGGAGACGTCGTGCAAGAGGGCCGTGCCCGCGCCGTCGAACGGCACCTCAGTGACGCGGAGGCCCGTGACGGCGGTTCGCAAGGCCTGGACGTCGGGGTCGGCGGTCTGGTCCGCCGCCATCCGGGCATAGTCGATCCCGAGGTGGACCGCGTGGGCGACGGACCGGGAAAGGCAATCCGCCACCGGGTTGTCCTTCCCCGCGACGTGCCGGATGTCCGTCGTGTACTCGGACACGGCCGAGAGGTGACGCTGCTGCCGGGCCGACCACGGCTCGGCGACCTTGGGCATCGCGAAGACCAGGGGCTTGTGGTCGACGAAGGCCGTGAACGAACGGCCCTCGAGCAGATGGCGGAAATGCCAGACCGCCAGGTGAAGCCCGAGGAGCTCGCGGTCGAAGGTACTGTACCGCCGTTTTTGCGGGCGGAGCTGCCGGCTAAAAAACGCCAGCGGCTGCCAAGCTCCCTTCACCCATTGCTCGTGCACCGTGCCCACCGCGTAGTCCGACGCGTCGGTGGTGAGGGCGATCGGTGCATCGGGCGCCGGGTGCGCGAGCATGGTGGCGTTAGCCAAGGCGAGCTTCGCGCCCGCGAACGCCGCGTCCATCGGCTCGGTCCAAGCAACGTCACCTTTGCACGGCTTCCCCCGGAGGGCCTCGTGCAGGGGGCGCAGGAGCTGGGCGATGCGGGGCAGGAACCGGTGATAAAAGTTCACCATGCCCAGGAACTCCTGGAGCCCCTTGATCGTGCGGGGGCGCGGAAACCCCCTGACCGCCTCCACCTTGGCCGGTAAGGGGATGGCCCCGTGCCTGGTGACGCGGTGCCCCAAAAAGTCGATTTCGGCGACGCCGAACTGGCACTTGGCGGGGTTGATGATCAAGCCATGCTGGCCCAGGCGTTCGAAGAGCATGCGGAGATGGCGGAGGTGCTCCTCAAGGGACGCGCTTGCGACGAAGATGTCATCCAGGTAGACGTAAACGAAATCCAAGTCGCGCAAGACGCTGTCCATCAGCCGTTGGAATGCCTGAGCCGCATTCTTCAACCCGAAGGGCATCCGCAGAAACTCGAAGAGGCCGAATGGTGTAATGACGGCTGTCTTCGGTATGTCCTCCGGCCTGATGGGGACCCGGTGGTAGCCGCCGATGAGGTCCACCTTGGAAAAGAGGGACATTTTCGCCAACCGGGCGGAAAAGTCCTGGATGTGAGGGACCGGGTAGCGGTCGGGGGTGGTAGCATCGTTGAGGCGGCGGTAGTCACCGCACGGCCGCCATCCCCCGCCGGGCTTTGGCACGATGTGCAGCGGCGATGCCCAAGCGCTCTTGGAGCGCCGCACGATGCCCAGCCGCTCCAGCGTAGCGAACTCCGCTTTCGCCACCGCGAGCTTCGTTGGCTCGAGGCGGCGTGCCCGGGCATAGACCGGTGGCCCGACGGTGGGGATGTGATGCTCCACCCCGTGCTTGACGGCCACCACCGAGAAGGTGGGCCGCATGAGGGCCAGGAAACTGGCGAGGAGGCGGGTAAAGTCATCCGCTGCCGGAAGCGTACAAACCAAACTCGCCGGGACGGAACCGTTTTGCAAGCCGCTTGGTGAGCCGCTCGGTGAGCCGCTCAGTGAGCCGCTCAACGAGCTGCTCAGCGAACAAGCGAGCGAGCTAAAGGTTTCGGCCTGGACGAGCCGTCTGTGCTTTACGTCGACCAGCAACCCATTTGCACATAGGAAGTCCGCACCGAGCAATGCCATGGGCATGCTGGCGGTTACGAACGTCCATTGAAAGCGCTGCCCTCCAAAGCGCAGGGAGAGGCAGCGCTTCCCGAATGTGCGTATGGGTGTACCGTTGGCTGCAAGCAACGCGGGGCCCCGGCCCGCGGTTCGCTTGTCGGACGTGTGGGCTGGGATGACACTTACCTGCGCTCCTGTATCGCAGAGGAAGCGGCGCCCGGACAAGGTGTCCGTGATGAATAAGAGGCTGCCGGAATTGGCGACGCTCAGGGCCGCTACCGAGCATCGGCTCGGTCGTTTCCCGACTTGCCAAACGACCATGGCGGGCAACACTTCTTAGCCTTGTGTCCGAACCTGGCGTGGAAACGGCACCAGGCTTGCGGCGGGAGCGGCGGAGGCCGCGGCTTTCACCGCTGCAGTGGTGGTGGGCGGGGGGGGGGGGGGGGGGGGTGGTAGCATCGTTGAGGCGGCGCTAGTCCCCGCACGGCCGCCATCACGTTGGGGTCACCAGTGTAGCATGGTGCTACGCACGCAACTTGTTTGCCAAAGAAGGTAAGCCACAACGCGGTCGCGTAGGGTCAAAAGAGTCTTTATTGTAAAGCTCAAACTGCAGCACTGACTTGCTCGGGGCTGCGAGCCCCGTGCATAGCCCGAGGCCACGCCGACCTCTCGGGCGTGGCCGACGCCCTCTTGGTGCGCGGAATGATGTCACCGCGCCAGCGAGCCATCGTGTCCGCCACAGTGTTACAGTTTCGAGCGACGGCTGTTTCATCTTCATCATGGAGATGGCATCCCCTCAATCGTGGCAGTGAAGAGCAGGGCCCTTGCTTGAGACGGACGAAGTGACGGGCAAGACACAAACTCGTCCGAGAAGATGTTTATTGTAAACACCAACTCGGGAACTCTGAAAAGCCCGTTTATCGGGCTGCATATATTTCAAAACCAGAAAGCACAACCGAAACCGAAAGCCACGCCTCTCAGGCGAGGCGCGCTTTGGTGGTCACGTGACCGACAGGTGCAAAGGATTATAACCGCACGCGCGGCACGCTTTGGTGGTCACGTGACCGGCCAGCCCGGCGCCGTGGTTTGCCCGCCGGTTACGTCACCGGCTGAAGCAAGGAGATTCTGTTGCTGGTCTCGCTTTGGGGACCCATGGGTCGCTACAGCAGATAACCAGAAGACCTAGCCATCTCTGTTGTTTCATGAAAGTTCTCTGTAAAATGTTCTGAACACAAAAGCGAACATTTTGTGGGCCTGATCCAAACTCGGGCATTTCGGATAAACCTCATCTAATTTCTGACAACCCTCAGATCTTTCTGCCATTCCATTGGTGTAACATTAAACCATCTCGGTTTGTATTACTAAAACCACCAAGTATGAAATGACCCGACATATTTCTATTTGTAAAAATTCGAAAATTATTCGCCATTTGAGTAAAATCGTTCCAACATTCGTTCTTTGCGATGCAAGTAATGTAACCCGTAAACATCATGGATATGGCGGTCGACTTGAGTGTGACGTCACGGCCACGTCTGAAGAAGAGGAAGATTTAGGCTTTTAATCGCAAAATTACAGACTTTATAAATCGGTAAAAAAAAAACACCATGTCTATTAATATGTCGAGTATCAATGGATAGATTAGTGTCAAGGTGGTCTGAGTGTTTGGGTTCCCTTTTAATTGATGTCGGGGATGTGAAAAATGATGTCAAATGTCCATCCAGTCAGAAGCCCTGAGGGAGACAAAGAGCGGGCATTGTAAAGTTCCATTTATCAAAGCAAATTAATCCTTTACACAGTTACACAATGTTATATGAAAAACCAAACATCTTCAAGAGAAGGCATGGCGATTACGAATAGATAAATTACGAATACGTACTGTTGAAGGAGCTGGGGCTCCCACGTCGATCGGAAGAATGGACGCGACAAAGCGCTGGAATTCATCCGAGTGACTTTATTCAAACCAAACACTCAGGCACTCTGAAAAGCCCGTTTATCGGGCAGCAATATACAGTATATACATATTATCCCGGAGCGTTTGCCCAGGAAAGGCGAGAGGGGGCGTGGCCCAGCGTCCTGGCTGCGGCCTGGCAAGTTGAGGGCGAGCCTGCCCAGGCGTCCCGACCGAGGCCTGGCAAGTTGAGCGCGGGCCTGCCCGGGCGTCCTGGACGAGCCCGGCATGGTGATCGCTCCGCGTCCTTGATAGGTGCAAGGCGATTGTGAAAACCCAGCGGTAGCCGCTACACACGTCCCCCCAGAATCGACTTGCACCGGCAGGGTCAATTTGAGGGGGGTCCTGATGACCCGGCCGAAGCGACCCCTGGCGGGTCGTGGGAGGGGGTCCGGTGTGGTGGTGGGCGGTCGAGTGGGGGGCACCGTGGACGGGGGGCGGCCTCGCCACGGCGGAAGGGCCACCCGTGGTGGGTGGTCGACGTCCACATGCGCCGGCTTGAGGCGGTCCACCGCAATCCGGTCCGACCTGCCGCCGATGTCGATGACGAACGACTTGTCGTCCCGTCGCAGCACCCGGAAGGGCCCGTCGTACGGCGGCCGGAGTGGCCCCCGATGTGCGTCGTGACGCACAAAAACATACTCCGCTGTGCGAAGTGCTGGGGGGACGTAGGACTGGGGGTCACCGTGGTGGGATGTTGGCACGGGGGCAAACCGTCGGGCGGCCTCCTGGAGGTCCGAGCGCTGGTGAGCTGTGGACCAGGGACTGGTAGCGTCGGGCACGAATTCGCCCGGGACGCGTAGCGCCTGGCCATAGACAAGCTCGGCGGTGGATGCCTGGAGGTCCTCCTTGGGGGCCGTGCGGAAGCCCAAAAGGACCCACGGCAGCCGGTCGGCCCAACCGCCGTCTTGAAGGCCAGCCATGAGCGCGGCCTTCATGGAGCGGTGGAATCGCTCGCACAACCCGTTTGCTTGGGGGTGGTAGGCCGTAGTACGGTGGAGCTTGACCCCAGGTTGCGGGCGACCACGCCCCACAGCTCGGAGGTGAACTGTGGTCCATGGTCTGACGAGATGTCCGCCGGTGCGCCGAAGCGGGCGACCCAGGTGGCAATGAAAGCCTGCGCCACATCGGCGGTGGTGGTGGAGACGAGGGGAACGGCCTCCGGCCACCTGGTGGTCCTGTCCACCATGGTGAGCAGGTGTGTGAACCCCCGTGACGGGGGGAGGGGGCCCACCAGATCCACGTTGACGTGGTCGAAACGTCGTTCGGGCACGGTGAAAGGTGCCAGCGGGGCCTGGGTGTGTCGGTGGACCTTGGCCCGTTGGCAGGCCGTGCAGGTGCTGGTCCAATCGCGGACGTCCCGACGAAGGCCGTGCCAGACGAATCGCGCCGACACCAGCTTCTGGGAAGCTTTCCGGCCTGGGTGGGAAAGGCCGTGGAGGGAGGCGAAGATGCGGCGTTGCCAGGTGACGGGCACGATGGGGCGAGGCTGGCCTTGGGAGACGTCGCAGAGCAGGACAGTGTCCGCGAAGGGGATGTCGGCCGCCCTGATAGGTACCTGGTGATATCCCCGTATGAGATCAATTTTCGAAAAAATGACCCGTCCCGCCAAACGGGCGGAGAAGTCTTGGATATGCGGGATCGGGTACCTGTCGGGGGTGGTAGCGTCATTGAGACGGCGGTAGTCGCCACACGGGCGCCATCCACCCCCCGGCTTTGGCACGATGTGCAGTGGCGAGGCCCACGCGCTATCGGAGCGCCGCACGATGCCGAGGTGCTCCAACGCGTCGAATTCGGCCTTCGCCACGGCGAGCTTGGCTGGGTCGAGGCGGCGGGCCCTGGCGTAGACCGGCGGGCCCGTGGTTGGTATGTGGTGCTCGATCCCATGCCGTACTGCGACGGCCGAAAACGTCGGCCGCGTGAGGGCCGGGGACTCCGTGAGCAGGCGAGCAAACTCGTTCGCCGCCGGGACGGCGCATGCCAGCTCGGTCGGCGCGGAGCTGCTCAATGTGCATACCAGGGAGCTGAAGGTTTTGGCGTTGATTAAACGACGCCGTTGGATGTCCACCAGCAGTCCGTGTGCGCAGAGGAAGTCGGCGCCTAGCAGAGCCATGGGCACGCTTGCGGTTACAAACGTCCAAGCAAAGCGTTGGCCGCCGAAGCAGAGGGGCCGCAAGCCGCGGACTGCCTGTCCTGGTCAGAGGCGGGTATGACGCTCAGTTGGGCGCCGGTGTCGCACAGGAAGCGCCGTCCGGACGCTTTATCCGTGATGAACAGTAAGTTGCCCGTGTGGCCGGCGCTCATGGCTGGTAATGAATGCCGGCCCGGCCGTTTCCCGGCCTGCCGAAGGTGCACGGGGGTCGGCATGTCCGGGCCTTCTGTCCGAACCTGGCATGATAGTAACACCACGCTTGGTCAGGTGGAGGCCCCGGTCGTCGTGCTGGAGGTGGTCGGCTCGGTGTAGTGGCCGCCAATTGCGTCGGCAGTTCGGTCGTCGACCGTGCCGGGTGCTCGGGCGCCATGGGTGTTGCGTCAGACGGCGGTGGGTCCCATGTCGCCGCTGCGATGCGCTGGCCTGCGGCGGAGATCTTGTCGGCTTCTCTGGTAAGGGCCCGGGGATCTGTGATCGTCGTGCTTGCCAGGGCGAGGCGTACCGGGTTAGGCAGCTGACGGAGGAACAGCTCCCGGAACAGGAATACCGGAGAGTGCTCGCCGAGCAGTGAAAGCATGTAGTCCATTCGCTCGGAAGGGCGCGTGTCGCCGAGCTCGGGCAGGTCGAGCAGGCGCCGTGCGTGTTCCGCCGATGGGAGGGCGAAAGCGTCGAGGAGAAGCTTCTTAATCGCGCCGTATTTGTCAGCGGCTGGCGGGCTCTCGAGGAGGCTCAGGGCGCGGGCCGCGGTGGCCGAACCGAGCGCTGCTACCACATGGTGGAAGCGGGTGTCGTCGGCCGTGATGCCTCGCAGGGCGAACAGGGAATCCGGCTGTGCGAACCAAACCGCCGCGTGAGCCTCCCAGAAGGTAGGCAGTTTAAGGGCGACTGCCGTGTCCATGTCGGTAGGTCACCAATGAAGGAGCTGGGGCTCCCACGTCGATCGGAAGAATGGACGCGACAAAAAGCTGGAATTCATCCGAGTGGCTTTATTCAAACCAAACACTCAGGCACTCTGAAAAGCCCGTTTATCGGGCAGCAATATATATACATATTATCCCGGAGCGTTTGCCCAGGAAAGGCGAGAGGGGGCGTGGCCCAGCGTCCTGGCTGCGGCCTGGCAAGTTGAGGGCGAGCCTGCCCGGGCGTCCTGGACGAGCCCGGCATGGTGATCGCTCCGCGTCCTTGATAGGTGCAAGGCGATTGTGAAAACCCAGCGGTAGCCGCTACACTGTCATACTTACCGCAGCACAAAAATGGATGCTGCACATACACCGCTCCATTCCTATTCCATCCTCAGGATTTGCATGACGTCATCACCAGGCACCGAAGGGGGCTTGTCTTCATTCTACATTTTCGTCATGTCGGTTTGTCTCGTTTGTCTGTGAATGCGATAACCCACGAATGCTTTCAGCTATCTTGGTCAAACTTTTCCAGAGGATTCCGAAGGCCAAAAGTGAGGCTGTCAATGTTTGCCTATATAGGTCAAGGGTCGAGGTCAAAGGCAACGCTTTCTCTCGTTTGCCCGGGCGACATCTCAGCCATCATTCGAGCTCGGAAGCTGAAATTTGGACACAGTGACGCAAGTCATTTGATGATAAAGGGTATTTTTGATTTATTGATTAATCAATCATTTATTTATTGATCAATCGATTTTATTTTTTTTGTATACAAGATCGAGGCTCGTGTAAGAGCTAACATCAATCACAAAAAAAAAACGGACACACAAAACATATGATAAAGGGAGCGGGCGACAAGATGGGGAGAGAGGAAAGCACACAAGCACAACATTTGAGAACAGGGACAACGGGAGATCTGTGGGAGGCAGAAGGCTGGGGGGGGGGGGTGGAGGAGGTATGGGAATGGGGGTGGGGGGTGGGAGAGGTATAAAACACATGGGCACTGCTTGCACTTCCAGAAAAGAAGTTGGTATTTCAAAAAAGTGTATCTGGGATGAATTAACGGGGGTAGAAAAGATCAAGGTTTTGGATGGGGGAAGATAAGAGATGGTGGATGAACAGCTGTTTTGAAGACCTGGAGGGAGGAGTGGGATTGAAGAGAGTGAGGAAGTTTGTTCCAGAGGCGGGAGAAAAGAGGAATGAAGGAGTGAAGGTGAGCAGAGAGTCTTGATTTTGGCAGTTTAACCATAAGAGGGTTGCAGGCTCCCTCTTTTTGTATACTTTGTTTGTCTGGTTGAGTTGTTTGTGAAATAAATGTTAGCTCTTTCACGAGCCTCGATTCAGTGTACAAAATTTTTTTTCGCCCCCCTTGTGTTTTATACTTCTCCCACACCCCCCCCCCCCCTTCCCACGCCTCCTGCCCCCAAGCCCTCTCCCTCCCACACTTCTCCCTGCTCTCAAATGTTGTGGTTGTGTGCTTCCCTTTCTCTCCCCATCTTGTCTTCCGCTCCCTCTTTTTGTATACTTTGTTTGTCTGGTTGAGTTGTTTGTGAAATAAATGTTAGCTCTTTCACGAGCCTCGATTCAGTATACAAAAAAAATAATATTTCGGCCCCCTTGTGTTTTATACTTCTCCCACACCCCCCCCCCCCCCTTCGCATGCCTCCTGCCCCCAAGCCCTCTCCCTCCCACACTTCTCCCTGCTCTCAAATGTTGTGGTTGTGTGCTTCCCTTTCTCTCCCCATCTTGTCTTCCGCTCCCTCTTTTTGTATACTTTGTTTGTCTGGTTGAGTTGTTTGTGAAATAAATGTTAGCTCTTTCACGAGCCTCGATTCAGTATACTAAAAAAATAAAAAAATATAAAAAAGGCAGATCTTGTGCGACCTGTAGGAATATTTGGGGAACAGAGCACAGAGAGAGCTAGGGGAACAAGGCCGGAGAGGAGTCGGTAGAAGACGGAAAGACCACCAACCTGCCTGCGGTGAGTAAGTGAAAGGCCCCCGGAATCAGCTTCATCGCGGGAGATTACAATGATGCTGAACGCTTTGGTTTCAACAGCGTGAAGCCGAGCTAGCTGTGAAGCAGGTGAAAGCCTTGCCTGTGGTGAGGAGCTCAGGATGCCGTCGGCGACTGGCTTTGGACGTCAGCTTAATTTCATTAAGCATTTAATTAGATGATCATAATGGCTTTAGAATCATAATCAGATTAATCATTTAATTAATTTTCAAAAAGTTAGATTTGGGTGAAACACTGGTGGTTTCGGTATGCTTATAGTTAATTGATTAAAATTGATAACTTTACTAATTTTTTTTTTTTTTACGCAATCAATCAATCAATTATTGTGCACCTCTCCCTCCCAATGCAGTGTACGTGCTGCACGGCGGCATCTCCGGCGCTAAGGACAGCCCGGCAATGCCGCGCGCCAAAGGACGTTATTTATTTATTCTTTCATGGGCGATGTACTTTGAATGTAGAGACTAGTTTTCTTGTACCCTTTAGAAAAACAAGTACAAAAAGTTTTAATTAAAACAAAAGCCGCGTCGATGTTACACAATGCCTAGATGCAGCTGTGCCTATAACGTCGATGTTATAGGCACAGGACATTCCTATTGATTCGATTACTTGATGTTATTTTTGTGCAAAGTGAAAATATATCTCGGCAATTTCCCGTGTGTGGCGACGAATTTTTAATATATCTCGGCATTTTCCCGTCTGTTATTTCAGGCGGTGTATGATTGACCATGCCGCGATTTTAAAAAAATATATCTCGGCAATTTCCCGTGTGTGGCGACACGTGAACGAAGCTATGCTCCTCTCTCCACATTATTGTAACGACGTATAAATTAAATATTTCATCGTGACGATTGTCATCAAATCGACGAATTTTTAATATATCTCGGCATTTTCCCGTCTGTTATTTCAGGCGGTGTATGACTGACCATCCCGCGATTTAAAAAAAATATATCTTGGCAATTTCCCATATGTGGCGACACGTGAACGAAGCTATCTCCTCTCTCCACATTATTGTGACGACGTATAAATTAAATATTTCATCGTGACGATTGTCATCAAATCGACGAATTTTTAATATATCTCGGCATTTTCCCGTCTGTTATTTCAGGCGGTGTATGACTGACCATGCCGCGATTTAAACAAAATATATATATCTCGGCATTTTCCCGTCTGTTATTTCGGGCGGTGTATGACTGCATGCCGCGATTTAAAAAATATTGTTACGGTCCGCGGATTAGGATGTTATTTTTACCGAGCGGAGGTATAACCGCGGCCGAACAGTTGTTCCCCGACTCAACCCGATTCACCCAGACGTTGGCCGTATCGCGCCACCGCTATTCAATCGGGAAAAGACTAAGACGACACGGATGTGAAGAAAAGGAAGACGAAGGCAAAGAAAGGTTTGAAATACGATTACTATTTATTACTATTTACAGGCTCAAAGTAACCAAGGAGAAGGAAAGATAATAAAATAATATACAGAAGCTTTTAGAGACACAGGGAAAATACTAGCTTATCTAACAGGCTTACTTACTACCCAGGACAGAACAAACGAAGACACAGACTCACGCGGGGAATTGCAGAGTGGATTGGCTGGAAGGAGGTGTGTGGCTGGAGGGGGGAGGACGGCACGGAGCTGGCTGGAGCTTGATCCCGCACGGGACGTCGGGCTGGACCTCGACGGCCGCTGATGCCACCGAGCCTGTCGTGTGCGCAGGATCACAGGTCGGAGCTGCTTGGTGGAGCCGACGCGCTGGTGGGGGGTCTGGCGTGACGGGTTCTCTCCTCTCTCTTTCTTGGTCCAACCACTCTTTCTCCACCGACAACTCAACGCAACCACTCAACGCAACCACTGACCACCCCTGACGACCAGCTCAGCTCTTGTCATGGACCTCTCTATGCGCTCAGCTCAGCCTTTCAGCTCATCTCTTGGACTCATCTGCTTGTCTGTCAGGGAGCGTCCCGTGGCGGGTTATATAGGCCCGCCCCTCAACCTTTTCGAACCTCCCCCAAAACGTTCTCTCTCCGCCCTCTCAAGCCAAACCCCTTGTTCATGGTTGGTCGAGTGGGGCTGGCTCACTCCTCCCCTCTCTGATGAGGTGGGGACCCGCCTTTCTTCCCCAACCCTGCCTCATGGCCAATGGCGGCTTTGGAGGGGATGTCATTGCCAATCGACGAAAGGTGGAATGGAGGTTTTTGGGAATGGGAATGAAGGGAATCTACTCTTATTTCACTCGGTGCAATGGAGTGCCATTCTAATGGAAGACAAGGCCTTACTCTAATACACATAATAAGATATAAGCTACTGAACAAGGGTTTTATCGTGTCCTGCAATGTGGTGTTTATGGAATAACTACCGAGACGCCCCTTTGACCTTTACACTACGGAGGTATTTACAAGGATCATGACATTTACAAAGGGTGATCTTTACAACAATTTACACTACAACAACAAAAAAAACAAACCATTCTCATATCCACAACACTGCACCCTCCTCCTCTTAGGCAAGTCCCGGGCCTACAACTTAAATTTAATGTGACACGTAGGTGTAGTTCCCTCTACTTTTAACCTGACCCTGAGTGCGACAGTTTTAAAACATAAATAAATGTGTCCCACTGCTCCATTGCACCCTGCCTAACAGACTCACGCCCACAGTTAACCGAATTGCGGAATGGTCTTCAAACTACACACTGACGGTGGGGAGCATTATTTACAATTGACGCTACTTTTATTTACAAAACGCAACCCAGGACCTGTGATTGTTCTTTCTGGGGGGGAGACAGTCTGCTCTGCATCGACGCACCATGAAAGCACCCAAAAACGCACCAATACACCCTCAAGCACCAATCGGTGCACAGTCATCACTGTTCCATGCATAAAAATAAACTCAACAACCCCTAACCCTGCAGGTGATCTCTTGCTCTTCGGCTCCCTCTGCTGGCTATTATTATTTCTTCCAGTTGTTGTCTTTTTCCTTTGCTGGCGGCCTATTTGTGGAAATAAAATGCACCCAACGTGTCCATTGTTATTTATTTATGGCCCACAGGGGCCGACTAGTGTGGTTCACCTGTGGGGCATCGGTGCCCTGTGGCCAAGGTCCGCCAGCAAGATTTCGGGCCCTCATGGCCGGTTCCAGCAGAGGGGCCATGCCCCAACCCATGGGGTCCACCAGTGGTGCTCGGCCACAGACATATGGTCCATAATGTGGTGCATCGAAGCAGACAGCTGGTTCTGGGAGTTCCGGGCGCACAATGGAGGACTAACGCACGCTCCCCTCGGCGCCCAATGGCGCACAGGTCATGTGGGAGACAAAAGGGGGAAGACAAATGAGCGAGGGGTAAGGTCACAAGGGTACACATCAATAAGGCAATGCAAGGCGAAATGCGTACGGAGAGCGAAATGAGAAAGCTCGTCTCTACCGTATGTCACCCCCCCCTGTCACCTACACTACCCTTGCCCTTACCCCATATGTACAGAATCTACACATTTACCAATCCGTCGCTATCGTCACGTCTTCCCATATTTCCCCAATACCAAATTCGTCACCACAATCCCTCTATCCAAAATTTGCCATCACCAATTCATCATCAAACCTCATAAGGAGGAAGAGATGGAACACAAAGCACAATGTCACACCCACGTCATGATGCGTCTCACAATCCAAAACATTTGCACATAAAAATAATTAAAACATGGCATGGTGTGGAGTACCTGTCACCTCAGGTGAGTGGATGCAGATGGTGCAAGGAGATTCTTCATCCTAACTATCCTCTAAATGACTTTAACACACGTTACACTACCCGGGGTCTTTCCCTGCCAATCCATTGGCCAACTTACACTATGGGTTCTAAAAACCAATTCCCATTGACCAAACTGTGGTGCTTCTCAATTTGGGGTCTCACTCCCCCGATTCATCTCCCGGTGCCCTTGCACAATTTCTGGGCTGTGACGTGTAGCTCTCCCAGCAGGTCTACCCACCTGCACACCTCCACCACTGCAGTTGCCACCCGAGCTTACCTAGCTCCTCACCCTAACCTAACTAACTGGGGAAGGCCCCTCCTGGCTCTGTCACCCCACTCGGTGCCCTCTGGCACTGGGCTACCCGGGTCCGTCCTCCGGATCCTCAGGCCCCATCCACAACAACTACCGGCTCCCGGAGCCCACCTGCGGCCTCACCTGGCCGACATCCTCACAGTGGTGGAGTGCCCAAACCAACTACACACACTAACAGGCTACACGCCCAGCCATTTCCACAACACTAATGCACCCATCCAAATACCATTCTCTCACCCGCACCACAGATGCCAATATCCAACCACAATTTACCTGTACCCTTTACCTAACACTTACACTACCCGCCCCGGGTATCCGTGATGGGGTCCATCCTTCCCCCATTCACACCTTCGCACCATACACTCCACTCCATAGTTTCCACCATACTCACTCCATGACCATCCATTCCAATACTCCAGATATTCCACACTACCATTTATTCCACATAGCCACATACACCTGTTGTTGCACACCTGTGCAATCACCTGGTGCCACCTGCACCCTCCTTCCTTCCTGGACCATTTGGTCAACACCACACGCAATCACCACTACTCCCTCATACACTGCTCCATACACCTGTTCAGTTGCACACCTGTGCAATCACACCTGTTCTTCACACCTCCAATCCTCAAACACACGGCATCATCTCATCTAACAACTCCCCTCTGAAACTTGCGCTTCCCAGTCGCCCCTTTAAACTATTGCGCTCCCACGTCATTATCATCCACTCTTATCTACCTGCGTCCCCACTACAGGTATCCTTGTCACTAACTAACCTTAACGTTACCTAATGTCAATCTCTAGGGCCCTACACACGATATATCCTAACCCACCCGGGCTCGTTTTCACTGCCATCAACCCCATAAGCTAGTGCTCCTTTGCCCCCCGCTGTGAGGGATGGTGGATTGGCCATCCCATCACATGGGGCATCTCTTACTATAAATTTTGCTTACCAAATTCCAACAAATCAAAAATTTGCCAATCATCTGCCAATCACTGTACCATTACCAATCACTTTGCCAATCATCAAATTTCGTTTTCCTAATTTCGGGTCCAGACCACTATCCTCATCATTACAGTCTATACTCTAGTGCCTCTCGGTGCACCAATTCACTTCTACAGCCCGGCTTTGTAAAGCCGAGCGATGAATGCGGGTTCTTTGGTGCCAGCGGCTGGATACGTCCCGCATTCGGTGCAGGGAAGGAGGTTTACCCGGGCCGAGATCCCACGCACCACCTCGGCACGGAGCCATCCAATGTCCCGATCTCGACCTGCCGGAACGCTTCAACAAAAAGGGGTCGCCATGACGACCCTTCCTATCGGGCTGCCCGCTCCGCCTAGTGGAGCACGGACGCGGCCGTTCCAAACGCGGCCCAGCGTGGGTCATGTACGGCAGTCCTTTCAAACCCGCCGTGGTTCGGATCCCCGCTGGTCCTCGCGGCACACGAAACCCGGCATGCACCGAGGGCCCGATTCGGCTATAAGTCGCTCTAACCTCTAACCCGGTTACCATCGATGCCTCACCTGCATGCTTACACCCAGCAGCCCGTTCCTTGCTCATACATCCAGCTGTTCCCATGCTCCTCGTCATTGCACCTTCTCTTACACACCCAGGTACACTCATTCCGCTCACAGACTTGGTCGCACACCTGACCACCGAACACCTTGGCACACATTCGTTGTTCGCACACCTCACCAACACACCTCTTCGCGCCCCCTTCTCTGTTACCTCCTCTGTGACAATCACAGATGTGCTCTCACTCGCACACCCAACCACGTGCCTCACGACCAAATCAAGTGTGCATTCCCACACACGCTCTACCATTCCAGGTGTGCATCCTTCCATTCCAGGTGTACATCCTCTCTCACCTGTCACAACCAACTCACGCTCCGTGTCACTCTCACTACTTTCACCTCCACTCTTGACAGCGCACTCACCCTTACTCTCGACAGCGCACTCTTTCCTCATGCACCTGTCCGTTACACACCTTTCTCGCGCAGACTCTTGCGCACACTCTCCCGTTACACCCTCTGTAACACTCACCACAGGCATGCATTCTCCTTCACTCTTGACAGCGCACTCTTTCCCCATGCACCTGTCCGTTACACACCTTTCTCGCGCATCCTCTTGTGCACACTCTTTCGTTACATCCTCTGTAACTCTCACCACAGGCGTGCATTCTCCTTCACTCTTGACAGCGCACTCTTTCCCCATGCACCTGTCCGTTACACACCTTTCTTGCGCATCCTCTTGCGCACACTCTTTCGTTACCTCCTCCATAACACTCACCACACCGCGCTTCCATGTGCTCCCTCGCACACACGCTACGACCGACTCACTCTCGACAGCACACTCACTCCTTGGCGCGCACTTTTTCGTCACACACCCCAGAGTCGGACATTCTCGCACACCTCCTCCTTCGCACACCGTACCTGTCGCACACTTCACCAACGGCCTTTCACGAACACCCGGATCCGAATCAACCCCCAAGCCGACTGAAGCTTTCCTCACATCATATACATTGCCGAATATTTCGCCACTCACCTTGGCACCTCGTCTCCGCACCTCCTTTGCCACCTGCAAACTCTTTATTTGGTTAGTGAGCACAACTTTATGAGTTGAGCACCGACCTTGTACATATTCCATCACCTCCTCCTGTATTTCCCTCTTAGTTTCTGTCCGTCCCTTCTTAATTTCACTCACCTCTTCTTCCACTTCCTCTAATTTTTGCTTCACCTCTTTTATTTCCCGGTGCGTCTCCTCAAGTTCGTCCTCTAAGGCTATCTTGACCGTTTCTATGTGCGTCCTCACCTGCCGGTCCTTCGTCTCCATTATCTCTGTCACCTCGTCCAACCTCATTGTCAGTCCCTCACGTACCATCTGACATTGCTTCTGTGTCGCTATTGTTACATATTTATGTGAATGTATGTGAATTACCATTCAGGTCTTTGCTTATCCATGCGTAGTAGATTAAGGGTTGTTGTGGTTGGAGGGTCAGGAGCCCTTCTGAAAAGTGTCCGGAAACGGAAGTGACCGGAAACGGAAGAGGAAAAGACACGAGGAAGAAAAGCGACGATTATTCTTCTTCCTCGCCCCGCTCCGACGAAAGGTGGGATCGACCTTGCGCTGCGTGGAAAAGCGGCGTTCCGAAGCCCGTCTGGCGAGAGGAGTTACCGGGACGTGTACCTACCCGGTGGAGACGTCAAGTTGACGTGGGGCCGTGCATTGACCCCGCGTCTGGCACCGTTCGCGGCACCGTCTAAACAGATGCGTACGGGTCGCACGTTGGGGCCTAACACGCCTTGCAAGCGGCGTGGGGCTTTTGGCTTGCTTTGCCGTGCCCGCTTCGCGTGGCCACGAGGGGCTGCAGCCGCGGTGCCTGGTACGATACCTGCCCGGTGGAAACCCATCCACCCGGGGTTCGTTCAACCGCCCGAGTGCGGCGACGCCGACCAGCATCTCGGTCGGGAGGGGCCCAGAGACATTGTGAGGGGCAGAGACCAAAAGGGGGTCGTGAGTACAGAAGTGGACACACATATATAAGATGGCCATCTTAATCATATAGGGAATTGATTGTGGATTGGGAATTGTTGATGGTTGTTTGTTGTTGATTGCTCGGGGAATATCCGTGATTGTATCATTGAAATTGTATGATATCCTTACCCTGGAAATATATCATTGAACATCAGTTTCTCTTGGGTGGAATTCATAGGGATTGCGTTGCGAAAGCGCATATATAATACTACTTTCTGGCGAAGGTCCTCTCACGGTCCGGGGGTCACCGAGACCAGGTAGTCACCGAGGGGACCACGTAACAGAATTGGGGGCTCGTCCAAATTACGATTTGCGGTTTCGCAATTGGGTCTACGTCCGGGATCTAAAATTGTATAAAATAATAAAATAATATTTTTATTAATTAAAATTTATTAATTAAGTATTAATTGGAAAATTTTTGGGGAAATTGGGGTAAAGTCTTGGGTGAAGGTTAACAGGTGTTAACGATAGTCACCATGGCGTTTGTGGCACAGAACTTTGCGGTAACACCGAGTGAGGCACAGTTCCGAACGTTACTAAAGTCGGACCTCTTGAAATTGGCCAAACATTTTAACTTGGAGGTCCGAACTAATTTGAGGAAGGCAGAGTTGCAGGCCACGGTGATACAATCTATGGTGGGATTAGGAACATGGGACGAGTTAGCCTGGGAGTGGCTACCCGAAGAACCAGAAGATGTTGAGCTCCGGAAACTGGAGTTGCAATTACGGAGCCAGGAACGGATTAAAGAAGAAGAAAGGAAAGCAGAAAAGGAAAGAGCAGAAGAAGAAAGGAAAGCAGAAAAGGAAAGAGCAGAAGAAGAAAGGAAAGCAGAAAAGGAAAGAGCAGAAGAAGAAAGGAAAGCAGAAAAGGAAAGAGCAGAAGAAGAAAGGAAAGCAGAAAAGGAAAGATCAGAAGAGGAAAGGAAAGCAGAAGAGAGGAGAGAAGAGAAACAAGCAGAGGAAAGGAGAGTGGAACGAGAACTCCAGGAAAGGTTAAAAGAAGAAGAAAGGAAAGCAGAAGCGAGGAGAGAAGAGAAGCAAGCAGAGGAAAGGAGAGTGGAACGAGAACTCCAGGAAAGGTTAGAAGGGAGAAAAGCAGAGGAGAGGAGAGCTGCAAGGGACCTCGAAGCAGAGGAGAGAAAAGCGGAAAGGGAATTAAAGGAACGTGACATGGAGCTTCAGCAAGAAATCAAATTCAAGGAGCTGGAGTTAATGAGAGAACGGGGAGAGGCACCACCCTTGCTGACGGGGTCGACACCTAACCAGAAAACCTGGGATGTGGGCAGACATGTGAGGCTGGTTCCACCGTTCAGTGAAAAGGAAGTCGCGAAATTTTTTCCACACTTTGAGAAAGTGGCTCGACAATTAAACTGGCCGGAGGAGGCCTGGACCATACTCGTGCAAAGTGTGCTGGTGGGGAAAGCTCAGGAAATTTATTCGGCGCTACCAATGGACCAATGTGCAGATTATGAGGTACTGAAGAAGCACATCCTCAAAGCCTATTAGTTGGTTCCGGAAGCTTACAGGCAAAAATTCAGGAATGCCAGGAAGAGGGAGAGTGAGACCCATGTGGAGTTTGCCAGAGTGAAAGAAAACATGTTTGATCGGTGGTGTGAGTCAAAAGGAGTCGGGAAAGACTTCGAAACATTGCGGGACTTGATCCTGGTGGAGGAATTCCAGCAGTGTGTCCACGAGGACATCAAAGTGTACCTGCAGGAAAAGAAAGTACCAAAGTTGTGGGACGCAGCCACCATGGCAGATGATTATGCCTTAACCCACCGAATAGGGGTCCACAAGCCTAACTCCTCGCCTAGACTTCAGCAGGGGAGTTATGGAACACCCGGTGCGGAGAACGACCTTACATGGCGGCGGCCTCGAGATGATTATGGGGACAACTATGATACCCCAACTGTTAGAAATCCGAGAGCTACGGGCCCAAGACAAACTTATTTTTCGGGGGGCTCAAGGCCGACCCCGAGGTTCTCCCCCGGGCCTACTTGTGCTTTTTGCCATAAAACTGGACACTTGATGTCCCAATGTTACCTCCGGAAAAGGGAGAACCCGGAACGGAATCAGTCTAGTGCGACTCCGAATGCACTGGCAAGTGTGAGAAATCATTCTTGGAGAGCAGAGCTGGGGGAAGATTCCCCTGTCAAAGGTACGGCGTCCCGGGAGAACCTTGTTCAGGAGGGCTACAAACATTTCATTTCAGAGGGGTTCGTGTCGCTGGATGGCGACCCGAGTAACCAGAAGCCAGTTAGGGTATTGAGGGACACAGGAGCCCACCAATCGTTGATGCTGGAGGGCATTTTGCCATTGTCGGAGAAGACGGCAACTGGGGTTAGTGTGCTTTTACAGGGGGTCGGGGGCTATGTTAAAGCTCCGCTTCATGTCATCCAGTTGAGTTCTGAGTTGGTATCCGGGCCGGTCACCGTAGGCTTACAAGCCACCCTTCCTGTGGAGGGAATCTCTTTTATTATCGGGAATGATTTGGCCGGGGGGCGAGTTTCGGGTAATCCAATAATGGTGGACAAGCCCAGTAAGAAAAATAACACCACTCGGTTAGAGATGGAGATTCCGGGTATCTTTCCATCCTGTGCAGTGACTCGGGCTATGGGTAGAAAGCACGCGGAAGAGAAGGAGGAAGAAAGAGAGGGGGAGTTGGAACCCTTAGAGGTACGGGAAGACAACTCGGAAAAGGGAAATAACCAGGGGAGGGATTCCCAGGAATTTCGAGAAATGGTAGCGTCTGGAACGCAAGGGGACGTGGAGTGTCCGTCGGAGACCGCGGAGAACGAAGTGGAGCAAACCGCGCTGGTCCGAAGGAGACTAGTGGAAGAACAACACGAAGACTCGGAGATCCAGAGGTTAATTGAGAAAGCCGTTACGGAAGAAGAGGCTACGAAGATACCTGTGGGGTATTTCATGAAGGGGGAAACCCTAATGAGGAAATGGAGGCCCCCAGCGGTGCCCGCAGATGATGAGTGGAAAGTTCACTATCAGATTGTGGTGCCACCGCTGTACCGGAAGGAGATCTTGAGTTTGGCACATGAGACCCCTTGGGCCGGGCACCTGGGAGTGAACAAGACCTGTGACAGGATATTGGTACATTTTTTCTGGCCGGGACTGCGACGGGATGTGGCGGAGTTCTGCAAGTCCTGCCATTCTTGTCAGCTGGTGGGAAAGCCGAATCAAAAAATCCCACCCGCCCCGTTAAAGCCAATTCCAGCTTTTGAAGAGCCATTCAGCCGAGTCATTGTGGACTGTGTGGGCCCTTTACCCAAAACCAAAGCTGGACATCAATACTTACTGACCATCATGTGCGCGTCCACCAGGTTCCCCGAGGCAGTGCCTCTGAGGAAAATAACGGCGGCAGTTATTGCAAAGGCCTTGATTAAATTTTTCACTTGGGTTGGTCTACCTAAGGTCATCCAATCTGATCAGGGGTCCAATTTCATGTCCACGCTTTTCCAGCAAGTGGTACACCTGTTGGGGGTGGAACAAGTAAGATCCAGCGCCTACCATCCCGAGAGCCAAGGGGCCCTGGAAAGGTTTCACCAGACTTTAAAGAATATGATCCGAACATATTGTTTGGAATGTGCCAAGGATTGGGATGAAGGGATACCCCTATTGTTGTTTGCGGCGAGGGAGTCCGTGCAGGATTCCTTGGGATTCAGTCCGTTTGAACTGGTGTTTGGACACGCAGTGCGGGGACCGTTGAAATTGGTGAAAGAACAGTGGTTACTACAGGAGTCCCGGACACCGATGGTGGAGTATGTGTCCACAGTGAAACACCGATTGGCAAAGGCGTGTGAGGTGGCACGACGGAACTTGAGAAGGGCCCAGGGGAAAATGAAGGAGAGACATGACAAGACCTCGCAGATAAGGAATTTCAGTCCTCAGGACCGGGTGTTAGTATTGCTGCCCGTTCCAGGTCAGCCCCTCCAGGCTAGATATTTCGGTCCTTATGCAGTGGAGGAGAGGGTGAATGAGACAGACTACATGGTGACCACTCCCGACCGACGAAAAAAGCGACAGTTGTGTCATGTCAACCGACTGAAGAAATATCATGAGAGGGAACCGGTGGAAGACGTAGTTCCTGTCTCACCGGTCGTACCGGTGAAAATGGACGGAAACGCCGGTGTGAAGTTTGATAACTTGGATGACCAGGCCTGCCCCAAATTGACGAACACCGAAGTGTTGAGTCATTTGGATGAGAAGTTAGGTCATTTAACAAGGGAACAGCAAGGACAACTGTCCAGCCTAATGTTCGAATTTAAACATTTGTTCACAGATGTACCTGGTCGTACGGACTTAGTATATCATGATATCGAGGTGGGGGAGGCCACTCCAGTGAAACAACACCCCTATCGGATGAACCCGGTGAAGATGGAGTATCTTCGGAAGGAGATGCAATATATGTTGGACAATGACATCATCGAAACAAGCAACAGTGAATGGAGCTCCCCATGTGTGTTGGTTCCGAAACCCGATGGCAGCTTCCGGTGTTGTACAGATTTAAAACGGGTGAATGCAGTGACCAAGACCGACTCCTATCCGCTCCCGAGGATTGACGACTGTATTGATCGAATAGGCCCAGCTAAATTTGTTACCAAATTTGACTTGCTGAAAGGGTATTGGCAGATCCCTCTTACCGATAGAGCCAAAGAAATCTCAGCTTTGGTCACTCCGAATGGGTTATATCAGTACAAGGTCCTCCCTTTTGGATTGAAGAACGGGCCGGCTACATTTCAACGACTGATTAATAGGCTCATTGCAGACCTGGAGGGGGTGGAGGCATATCTGGATGATGTAATCATCCACACCATGACCATGGAAGACCACATTAAGCAAATCCATGCATTTTTTCAGACAATGTCCGAGGCAGGTCTGACCATCAACTTAGCCAAGAGTGAATTTGTAAGAGCACAGGTAGTGTTCCTCGGCCATGTAGTAGGGCAGGGTCAAGTACAACCAGTGACCGCCAAGGTAGAAGCTATCGATCGCTTCCAAGTCCCAAAGGGGAAGAAAGAGCTGATGAGATTCTTAGGTATGGCGGGGTGGTACCGGCGGTTCTGTAAGAATTTTTCGGATGTGGTAGCCCCTTTAACGAGTTTGTTGAGAAAGTAGACCCCATTCGTTTGGGATGGCAAATGTCAGGCGGCCTTTGCCCATGTCAAAGCGATACTAATGAGTTCTCCGGTCCTAACCGCTCCGGACTTTCAGGCACCTTTCAAGTTGGCCGTAGATGCAAGCGATGTGGGGGCTGGAGCGGTCTTGTTACAGGAAGATGAGGATGGGGTGGACCACCCCGTGTGCTACTACTCCAAAAAGTTCAATAAACATCAGGCAAATTATGCCACCGTGGAGAAAGAGACCCTGGCTCTCCTGCTAGGGCTTCAACATTATGAGGTGTATTTAGGAATCACGTCCTTTCCCATAAAGGTCTTTACGGATCACAACCCCTTAACCTTCATTCAAAGAATGAAAAATAAAAATCAGAGGTTTATGAGATGGAGTTTGGCTTTGCAGGGGTTCAACTTGGAAATTGAACATGTACGGGGCTGGGACAATGTCGTGGCGGACGCTTTGTCCAGATTGAGTTAATCTGGGGGGGGGGGGGGGGGGGGGGGGTTGAGTTATCTGGTTGGTTTCTCCAAATTGGCCGGCAAAGAAAGTTTTCGCTGGGTTCGAACTTTCTTTCTTGAAGGGGGGGAGTGTTACATATTTATGTGAATGTATGTGAATTACCATTCAGGTCTTTGCTTATCCATGCGTAGTAGATTAAGGGTTGTTGTGGTTGGAGGGTCAGGAGCCCTTCTGAAAAGTGTCCGGAAACGGAAGTGACCGGAAACGGAAGAGGAAAAGCCTCGAGGAAGAAAAGCGACGATTATTTTTCTTCCTCGCCCCGCTCCGACGAAAGGTGGGATCGACCTTGCACTGCGTGGAAAAGCGGCGTTCCGAAGCCCGTCTGGCGAGAGGAGTTACCGGGACGTGTACCTACCCGGTGGAGACGTCAAGTTGACGTGGGGCCGTGCATCGACCCCGCGTCTGGCACCGTTCGCGGCACCGTCTAAACAGACGCGTACGGGTCGCACGTTGGGGCCTAACACGCCTTGCAAGCGGCGTGGGGCTTTTGGCTTGCTTTGCCGTGCCCGCTTCGCGTGGCCACGAGGGGCTGCAGCCGCGGTGCCTGGTACGATACCTGCCCGGTGGAAACCCGTCCACCCGGGGTTCGTTCAACCGCCCGAGTGCGGCGACGCCGACCAGCATCTCGGTCGGGAGGGGCCCAGAGACATTGTGAGGGGCAGAGACCAAAAGGGGGTCGTGAGTACAGAAGTGGACACACATATATAAGATGGCCATCTTAATCATATAGGGAATTGATTGTGGATTGGGAATTGTTGATGGTTGTTTGTTGTTGATTGCTCGGGGAATATCCGTGATTGTATCATTGAAATTGTTTGATATCCTTACCCTGGAAATATATCATTGAACATCAGTTTCTCTTGGGTGGAATTCATAGGGATTGCGTTGCGAAAGCGCATATATAATACTACTTTCTGGCGAAGGTCCTCTCACGGTCCGGGGGTCACCGAGACCAGGTAGTCACCGAGGGGACCACGTAACAGAATCTAGTCCTTTTTTATGTCGTTTTGTGTCGCTTTTAACCCTCCTAGTACCGCAGTGTTCCTTTGAACCTGCTCCGTTAGTTCTTTTTGTCCCACTGTCAGCTGTTCTACTCCCTTCGTCAGACCCTCTATGCCCCCCTGTAACCTAGCCGTATTATTCCTCACCTCTTTCTCCATACGCTTTTCACCTCGCTTTACCTCCTCGCGTACCCCCGAGACCTCCTCACTTACACCTCGTCGTATCTCCTCTTTCATCTCCTCCCTCTCCTTTGTAGATGCCACCCTCATCTGTCCCAATTCATCCCTCTGAGCATCCAGTTTGGTTTCTACCCCGATTTTCACCTCCTCTATCTGCTCTCCCATTTGTTTAATTTCTCGGGCGGATTGCTCCCCTATCTCCCGCAATTTGTCTTCCATCCTATTTTCTAACCCCATTAACCCGTTTTTCACCCCCTCTAACTGATTCTCCTGGGCAGCCATTCTATTTTCCACCCCCGTTAACCCATGTTTCACCCCTTCTATCCCATTGTCTAACCCCTCAAATTTCTTGTCTAATCCCTCAAATTTCTTGTCTAATCCCTCAAATTTAGCTTCTAGCCGTTCCCCCATTTCTCCCATTTTGCCCCCCAATCGCTCGCTATCAGCCCTCGCTTCGTCCCTCATTACCCCCATACTGTTTTTCAAACCTCCAATTTGGTCTCCCATTTTGGCTTCTAGCCTGTCCATAAGGGCCCCCATTTGTAACATAAAAAGGTCCGAATCCCCCAGCGGCGCTGCTACGGTCACGGGCGTGGCTAGATTTGGTGCCGCTGTAACCGCTTGCGCAAAGGCGCCATTTTGCGCGCCTGAAACCTCGTGTGCGAGAGCGCCATTTTGTGCACCTGATACCCCCTCAACCACATTGCCAATGTTCTCCTCCTCTCTTTCATCCACATACATTTCCCCGAGGTCCTGGGTCGATTCTACCCCGTCTATCTGTATCTCTCCCACCGGCATCCCGTCGCCTTGACCAGCCATGGCGCGCTTTCAAAATTCTGGTTTTGCTTTACAACACAAATTTCCAGCAGCTTGTTATTTTGAGCGCGTTTTTTCTAGATGTTTTTAAAATTTGGTTCGGGCCTCGAATCTCACTCCCAGACACCAATTGTTATGGTCCGCGGATTAGGATGTTATTTTTACCGAGCGGAGGTAAAACCGCGGCCGAACAGTTGTTCCCCGACTCAACCCGATTCACCCAGACGTTGGCCGTATCGCGCCACCGCTATTCAATCGAGGACTAAGACGACACGGATGTGAAGAAAAGGAAGACGAAGGCAAAGAAAGGTTTGAAATACGATTACTATTTATTACTATTTACAGGCTCAAAGTAACCAAGGAGAAGGAAAGATAATAAAATAATATACAGAAGCTTTTAGAGACACAGGGAAAATACTAGCTTATCTAACAGGCTTACTTACTACCCAGGACAGAACAAACGAAGACACAGACTCACGTGGGGAATTGCAGAGTGGATTGGCTGGAAGGAGGTGTGTGGCTAGAGGGGGGAGGACGGCACGGAGCTGGCTGGAGCTTGATCCCGCACAGGACGTCGGGCTGGACCTCGACGGCCGCTGATGCCACCGAGCCTGCCGTGTGCGCGGGATCACAGGTCGGAGCTGCTTGGTGGAGCCGACGCGCTGGTGGGGGGTCTGGCGTTACGGGTTCTCTCCTCTCTCTTTCTTGGTCCAACCACTCTTTCTCCACCGACAACTCAACGCAACCACTGACCACCCCTGACGACCAACTCAGCTCTTGTCATGGACCTCTCTACGCGCTCAGCTCAGCCTTTCAGCTCATCTCTTGGACTCATCTGCTTGTCTGTCGGGGAGCGTCCCGTGGCGGGTTATATAGGCCCCGCCCCTCAACCTTTTCGAACCTCCCCCAAAACGTTCTCTCTCCGCCCTCTCAAGCCAAACCCCTTGTTCATGGTTGGTCGAGTGGGGCTGGCTCACTCCTCCCCTCTCTGACGAGGTGGGGACCCGCCTTTCTTCCCCAACCCTGCCTCGTGGCCAATGGCGGCTTTGGAGGGGATGTCATTGCCAATCGATGAAAGGGGGAATGGAGGTTTTTGGGAATGGGAATGAAGGGAATCTACTCTTATTTCACTCGGTGCAATGGAGTGTCATTCTAATGGAAGACAAGGCCTTACTCTAAAACACATAATAAGATATAAGCTACTGAACAAGGGTTTTATCGTGTCCTGCAATGTGGTGTTTATGGAATAACTACCGAGACACCCCTTTGACCTTTACACTACGGAGGTATTTACAAGGATCATGACATTTACAAAGGGTGATCTTTACAACAATTTACACGACAACAACAACAACAAAAAACCATTCTCATATCCACAAAAATATATATCTCAATGGACTTGAAGTTACAGGCCTTTGAGAATTCATTTCGTTCTATAAAGGGCAACTTTCATCGGATTTTCTTCACGTTTTTTTTCAACCGAGTCTAAAACTGTTAGCGACTGAAAAATGAAATGATATATCGAATTTGATTTGAAATAAAACTGTGTGAGAGAGCAAGACACCACGGGCCTACAAAACAGGCCTCAAAGCTATGCGAGTTAATAAAATGGTGGATATTTGTTTATATGAAGCCTCTCCCACAATGGGTGGAGCTATGGTTCCCAGAATGGGTGGAGCTTTGAGGTTTTGTCTTCTCTGCAAGAACAACAACAAGAAGAAGAAGAACAACAGCACAGGGCACTATGAGCAGCGTCTGCGGCGCAGCTAAAAACGTTTTCAGGTTGGGACTGCGACAAGGACAAATTGCTTTGATTTTAGTGAAGATTCGAATACGGTAATTTTTAAAGTGATGCTTCACAATTGAGAGAAAAAAAAAAACACCTTTAGAGGCCATTTTTCCCCGCAAAGCGGGGGTTGGCCTTTTTCGGGCACCGTGGTTGTTGTTTTTTTGGTCCCCTTTTTGAAGCAATGTTTTACGGCCGGATGCCCTTCCTGACGCCAACCCTTTTTGTCGCCTTTTACGACAAACAGGGAATTACCAGTGAACTGGTACTCAAATTAGCCGACCTCGGAAGGATGACAGGCTGAGTCAACCCCCCTGGCGTTAATTCAGCGATCGACCGGGATTCGAACCCAGGATCCGAAGCTGGCACCCTAGCCGCTAGCCCAACACCACAATTGAGAGATGGGGTAAAAATGACACGTATTGTAAAGCACGATATCTCAAAATGTTGTGCACAAATTATGATAAAACTTGATGGATTAGTGGGGGGGGGGGGGGGGGGGAGGGGGGGGAACAAGCTGATTCAGATTTTGCTTAAGGTTTGGATGCAGATCTGGCCTATCAGTGCAATACGAAATGTAAACCATCAAACCTGGAGGAGGTATGCGCTCCACAAGTGCCATTCCATTAAGAAAGGTTGACCCACCTTTTTGCCTCCTCTGCATTCCAGCCAGGTTCGACTTTATTTGGGTGAAACTTGGAGAATCATCACAATACTCCTGAACATAGTGTGACATTCAATACTGTTTCTGCCACTCGTGGGGGTTGTAACCCTCGCTCGGTCTGTGCGTTAAACAGTCGGTCTGACGTGACAATATCTCCTAAATCACCTGTTTGTATGGTATGAAATTACTTTCACTCGGGAGATACCCGTGCCATGCACGGGTGGGAGGCCAGAAGCAAACAGGCAATGCGGATACGGTGAATGCTAAAGCATGAAACCAATAAATTCCACATTCCTGTAGCACCTTCAGTCGCACGTCAGACATAGCCAGCAAGTTCGTGAAGGACTTCCATGAAAAACGTACCCGTTCGCAAACAAACAGGTACGTGTGTTCCATACCCAGGCAATGGCGAATCTGTTTGTCGATCCACCAAATTCACGTTTAGAAAGTAGAAACCGTCACTGCATTTCGTCATTCACTTGAACTCGATATCTTTTTTTATTCCAAACAGCATAACTCCAATCACAAATTAAATAACAACAACAACAACACAACATGCATTTTAAAAGGCCATTTTCCCTGCTAGAGCGGGGGTTAGCCTTGCGGTCCCCATGACAATCTTCTCCATTTTGCCCTATTTTCTGCATCTCCCCTTGTTAACCCCCTTGCCCGCATTTCTTCTTCCACCATCTTTAGCCAAGTCTTTCTCGGTCTTCCCCGTCTTCTACTTCCTTCTACATTCATTTCCATCACTCTTCTCAACCAGCCACTTTCATCCTTCCTCAACACATGACCAAACCATCTCAACCTGTTCCTCTTCACAGCATCAATCACAGGCTCTATTCCCATCATCTTTCGCAATTCATCATTTGTCTTCCTCTCTCTCAACGATACTCCGCACATCCGTCGAACCATTCGCATTCCACCCTTTCCAACCTTCGTTGCTGCTCTACGTTCATTACCCATGTCTCGCTCCCATAAATCATAACACTTCTCACACATGCAGCATACACCTTTCCCTTCAGCTTCAACGACACTCCCCTCATCATCAGCACGCCACTCAATTCCCGAAACTTCTTCCATGCACATCTCACTCGAGCAACCGTTGCCGAGTCTGATCCACCTTCTCCATTCAGCATGTCTCCGAGGTAGCAAAATGTTTTCACACCTTCCAGCTTCACACCGTCTCCAAGATCCAACTCAACATTTCCTCCATCTGCAGCTCCCTCTGTGCACACCTTACATTTGAATGTAGCTGCCACACTGGTTAATGACCCTCTTAGACCACTACATTTTTGATGAACCCACTCAGCGCACATTGTACATTGAATGGAGTTCACTCCGACACCCTTCCTACACACAGCACAGGGCCACTTCCCAGTTCTTTCCACCTCACCACATGCTTTACCACTTGCCATCACCTTCGTCTTTCCGATATTCACCTTCAGACCTTTCGTCTCCATACATTCCTTCCACGTGTTCATCTTTTCCTTCAGTCCATCCATACTTTCCGCAATCAACACCAGATCATCTGCATACAACAACTCCCACGGTAAACCCTCCTTTACGTTCTGAGCCAGCACCTCCATCACAGCTACAAGTAGTAGTGGACTTAGTACCGACCCCTGATGCACTCCCACCTTCACCTCAAACTCACCACTGTTCCCATCCTTCGTCCATACAGCTGTGCGCGCTCTTTTGTACATTGCCATCACTACTCTGATCAACCATTCCTCCACTCCTAACTTCCTCAATGCCCATGTCAATACTTTGCGTGGAACCCGATCGAATGCTTTCTCCAGATCAACAAACCCAAGAAACAACTTCTTCCTCTTCTCCATGTACTTCTCCTGCAACTGCCTCACAATGAAAAGCGCGTCTGTCGTTCCTCTTCCTGGCATAAATCCAAACTGCATTTCGTCGATCTTCACTTTCTTCCTTATCCTCCCCTCCAACACCCTTTCCAATACCTTCATTCCATGCTCCAATAACTTTATCGCTCGATACGAGCCACACTCCAGAGGGTCACCTTCCCCCTTGTATAGAGGGACGAGGGTACTCAGTTCCCAATCCACTGGAATGCAGCCTTCTTTCACCACCAGATTACAGATCTCTGTCATTCTCTTCACACCCCAACTTCCTGCTGCCTTCAACATATCTCCCACAACTCCCGTCGGCCCTCCCGCTTTTCTACCCTTCATTGCTTTTATCGCTTCCTCAACTTCCTTCTCAGTTATCTTCTCTGCCGGTCCTAAAACTGGGTTACTCTCTATGTTGCCATCCCATTCATTCTCTGTATTCAACAGCATTTCCATATATCTTTTCCATCTTCCTTTAATTCCATGTGGGTCGACAACGATTTGTCCCACTTCATCCTTCAAGCAGCTCACCCCCATCACATCACACCTCTCTTTCGCTATCTGCTTTGCAATCCTGAATACCGCTCTCTGACCCTCTTCCGAATCCAAGCGTTCTCCGAACATTTTCCTACATGCCTCCGGCACCTTTGCTATCTCTTTCTTTGCAGCCTTCCTGGCTGCCTTATAACTTTCATGCTCTGCTGTTTCTGCTCCCGTACCCTTCGCCTTCCGCCACTCCTTGAACTTCTTCCTCTTCTCGTCAATCCTCTTTCCAACTTCATCATCCCACCACCATGTTTCCGAGTGCCTCGGTGGTCCTTTTGTCCATCCACATACCTCACCAACGGCTCTCTACAGACTAGCTTTCATTGACATCCAACCACTTTCAAGCTCAACCACATCATCCTCGACCCTACTCAGCCTCTCTTTTAATGCCTCCCTTACTGTCCCCTCTTTCAACCTCCACACCTTCATTCTCAGTTGGTACTTCACCCGCCGAGCTCTCCTCGCACCTTTCACCCTTACGTCGCAGACAACCAAGTGGTGCTGTGAAACAGCCTCCTCCCCCGGGATCACCTTTGTGTCTCGGAGGTGCCCCCTATCTCGCCTACGCACCATCAGGTAGTCAACGGTTGTCGTCGACCCACCTGACGTGTATGTAACAAGCTTATTATCCTCTTTCTGGAACTGAGTATTACAAATCAACAAATCAGCTCCATCAGCAAACTCCAAAATCCTTTCACCTTCTCCATTTCTCACACCATATCCGTAACCCCCATGAACTCCGTCAAAACCATCCATACTCCTTCCCACATGTCCATTTAGGTCTCCTCCTACCACAACTTCCTCATCTTTCACATTTTCCATCAGCTTCTCTATCGCACACCAGAACTTATCCTTCTCTTCATCGCTCCGACCAACCTGCGGAGCATATCCCGAGATGACGTTCACCAAGAGCTTTCCAATCATCATTTTCACCATCATCAACCTGTCACTCACTCTAGTCACACTCACCACACTGTCTACAAACTCCTCAGAAAACAGGACACCAACACCATTCACGCCCTCCAGGCACCCTTGCCACACAAACTTGTATTTCTGTCCCTGCCTACCCTTCACCATTCTCACACCACTTCCCTTCCATCTCGTCTCTTGCACACAACATATGTCCACTCTTCTTCTGACCAATACTTCCACAACTTCTCCTGATCTCCCTGTCATTGTCCCTACATTCCATGTCCCAAACCTCAGAAACCGATCTCCACTTCGGGCTGTACCCTGCCCACATGTAGTTGTAATTGTCATGGTTCTCTTTTTGAGGCAATGTTTTTTTTTATAGCCAGATGCCCTTCCTGATGCCAACCCTCTTAGTCGCCTCCTACGACACGCAGGGATACGGCATACCTATTCTTATCCAGGGTACACACTGGGAAACGTTTAAAACATGGAAATCCTAGGGGGGGGGGGGGGATCACCGCTGCGGTTTAAACATATTTAAATAAATATTTAAACAAAACCATGAAAACAATCTGGGAAAAGTCTCCAAGTGAGAACGTGGATTTGAGAAAGCAGGAGCAGAGGTGAAAGAACAAACGAGAATATAGGGGGCGGGGCACAAGTCGAGACGAGGAGGCCGCACGAGACACCAGGCCGCACGAGGCGCGGACAAAGAAACGACTAATTACACACAAATTTGCAACAACTACAAAACCAAAACCAAATAGAAACACACAATAACACACACAACAAAATACGCAGCGGAAATTTGACAAAGAAACGAACGGGAAAACACTCAAACTTTGATGCCGTGGAGAGATCAAAGCAAGCCCCGTCGCTCGAGGGACCGGAAGCGGAAATCACAAATTAAATAACATTAACATAAATTTAAAAAAAACTTTTAACAACATTCATGACAGAAAGAAATATTTAAATCCTGATGTGAAGTTCTGTATGGTTGGGTGAATACAATTACAAATTCAAAATCGTAATTGTATTCACTCAATACCAATCATTCATTGATACTTTAACAAAAGGATTAACACGATTAACATTTAACCATTAAACATTACGATTGAATGACGGTTGTATTGGGATATTATCAAACCTGCGCATTACCGTCATTTGTCCACTTCCGCATTCGCGGCAGGTTCGTAATTCTCATCAAAATCGAAACAGTATTTGTAGAATTTCAACAAAAGCCACATCAATGTTCATATCGGTAACGATATTATTCCATCATGTTTGGAAAAACTGGAAAATTTTGGAACAATATAGCCTATTTTACTCCCAGGGGTCCCAGGAATACCCACCCAAAATATCGTTGCGATTGGTTGAGCCGTTTTTGCGGTACCTTCGAACGGACAGACAGACATTTGGTGAATTATTACTTTCATACAATGCTATTGGAGCATTGTATGAAATCAGTGTTGATGTGGAATACAGCAATTGCCTCGATTTAACTTGTGGAAAAATAAAATTGTGAAATTCCTTCCGTCTGCCATCATTCAGGAGAAGCATATTTCATTACACAAGAAATAAAGATCCAAACAAAGTCAGTTGCGCAATGTTTATTCGGTGACAAATGAAACCAACAAAGCAAAAATCAAACGTTACAAGGCAGTTGAAAATATGCAGATTAGTAATGGAAAGAAAGTGTTACGAAAATGATCCCAACGAAAGTATTTGAAGCACAACATGAAGTGACCAGGTGAAATCACAGATACACAGATTGTGGAGCGCAAAAGGGAATGTTGGAAGAGAAGCAAGCGCAATGGATAATTCATGATGAAAATTCTAATTCAATGAAAACGCACAAGGGAGTGCGCGTCAGCCACACAGACAAGGTGGTTAATGCCTGTAATAACATCAAATGAAGCAACCACAGAGAACCTCACAGCTTGCCACAGTCGGAAATAATAACTTTCTTCTTGGTAGTACCGTCCTCTTTCCCATATTTTTCCATTTTCTCGACTACATCCAAGCCTTCCACAACCTTTCCGAACACGACGTGCTTTTTATTCAACCTGAAGCAAAAGAGGAACAGGACTCAGGTCAGGGGTAAAACTGCAAAAACTCAAAACACGATCTAAACACTTCTCAGAACGTTTCAACAACTGTAAAAGAACAAGATGTTTGCTCACCATTTACCATCACGTTGATGAACATTGAAAAAAAAAAAAAAAACCCAAAAGAAGTACTAACACACCACCAATAGAACTCCTGATGATAATTTCCCATCTCTAATTTAAAAAAAGAAAACAAAAGATAATCGGGGAGAAGAACAGTCATTAAATGATCAATAAAGAACAGAGCGGTAACAGGAAAACAACACTGGAGAATAGGTAATCATTAAATGATCAACTTGATTGAGCGATAAAGGTAAATTAATGTTAAGCAAACAACATTCAACATGAACTATGTTGCCGCCGCCACCACCACCACCACCACAATACTTCTTGGTTAGGTGGAAAACCACTAATGTTGATCCTCATGATAACATTGATGTTTAACCATGGTACGGTTTTACAACATGCCCCGGGACCAGTTATGTTGCGTCTTACCGTTTCATTTTTAGCTCACCTGGAACGAAGTTCAAACAAACAAACAAAAAAAACCTGTTTTGGGGGGCAACCTCCTCCCCTCCCCCAACCCCATATACCTCACCCACCAATTTTTCTTATTCCTTGAACAAACTTTGGTACAGCATGGGGTGGTGAAGGTTGTGATCAAGTTCCATCAAAATTGTGTTCAGGGAAGTTCACAACGAAGTTCAGGTGAGCTTATGCGATGGTGCATCATCCATAAACACTTGCAACTTATCTGAAACCGCTGAAGGGATTGTGACCAAACTTGGCACAAATTATATTTGTTGTGTTGTGACTAAAGTTTGTTCACAGCATTAAACAACAAAATAAAAATTCGGGGTCGACCGGGGTCAAAGTTGATAATGGTTTTTGCTCCTTTTATCCCAGGTACTGTTACTTCTGATCCCTCAGCCCAATCTATTTACCCATCTTCCTCAATCATACACAACATCGTTCCTCCTTCACTCAGAAAAACCTTAAAAACCAACCAACAACAACAACAACATATCAGGGGAACGGGGACGACGACGGAGGGTCATGGGTTGGGGGAGGGAGGGCGGTGCTCAGTTAAACTCGTCTCAGTTACTCATTTCCCTATCCCTTCTTCTCAAGATCCCCAAACTGAATCTTCACTGAATAAAACGTTTCTCTTTAAAACCTCTTCACAACATTCAATTTTTAAAAAACCGTTTAAAAATGCATCATAAAATGCCTAATTCTACTGTTTAACTCCATTGGGAACAACCATTTCATTCTTCTTCATCAAAATCTTCCTTTATCTTTGACAAGGAGTATTTCCAAAAACCTAAACACAGAGTTCATGCAACCTCCTCTTTCAAATTACAGCTGCGAGTCTGTTGGTATAGGTCTCTACCAACTGTGCACACCTTGATTGGGCAATATTTGCCCATTCTTCTGCACAAAACTGTTCAAGCTCAGTCAAGTTGCGTGCGGGGCGTCGATGGACAGCAATCTTCAAGTCATGCAACAGATTTTCCATTGGATTTATGTCGGGGCTCTGACTGGGCCACTCAAGGACATTGATCTTTTTGTTCCTTAGCCACTCCAGTGGAGCTTTGGCTGTGTGGTTCAGGTCATCGTCATGGTGAAAGGTGAACTTCCGTCCAAATGTTTTTGTATTTTGCTCCATCCATTTTCCCTTCTATCCAGACAAGTGCCCCAGTCCCTGCTGACGAGAAACAACCCCATAACATGATGCTGCCACCTCCATGCTTGACAGTAAGGATGGTGTTCTTTGGGTGATGTGCTGTGTTGAGTTTGCTCCAGACGTAACATTTTGCATTTAGGCCAAAAAGTTCCATCTTGGTTTCGTCAGACCACAGAACTTTTTGCCACATGGCTTCAGAATCTGCAGAGTGGTCTTTTGCATACCTCAAACAGGACTCCAGGTGGGCTATTTTGAGTAATGGCTTCCTTCTTGCTACCCTACAGGCCAGACTTGTGGGGTGGTTGAAATATTGTCACATTCACACAGTCTGCCATAAAGGCCTGTATCTCTTACACAGTTGCCATTGGCCTCTTTGATCATTCTCCTCCTTGCTTGGTCATCCAGTTTGGAGGAACGGCCTGATCTAGGCAGGGTCGTGGTGGCACCAAACACCTTCCACTTCTTAATGATCGGCTTGACTGTGCTCCAAGGGATATTCAAGACCTTTGAAACATTTTTATACCCATCCCTTGATCCGTGCATTTCCACAACTTTATCTCAGAGATCTTTTGAAAGCTCCTTGGTGCTCATGGTTGAGTCTTTGCTGTGAAATGCACCACCCAGCAGAGGAAACCTACAGGAACAGCCGATTTTATTCTGAAATAATCATAATCACTACAATATAACAGTTGGAGACCAATTAACTTGGTGTGTGATTTTGAAGGTGACTGGTTACACCTGAGCTAATTTACAATTGCTATTATAAGGGGGGTGGACACTTATCCAAACAAGATAATCTAGTTTTGTATTTTTAAATAATTTTCTGAAATTTGTACAATTTATTTTTCACTTGGAAGTTGTGGGTTGCGATGTGTAAATAAAGGTGTTAAAGTCTGATTTAATGCAATTTGATTCCAGGCTATAAAGTAACAAAAGGTGAAAATTTTGAAAGGGGGTGTAGACTTTCTATAGGCACTGTACGTATAATATATAAATAAAGAAAAATATTTAAATTTAGAGCTAATATTATCTTGGCCTTGTACACAGAATGAGAGGGTTGAGGCCGCAACTTCAGCGAAGTTTACTTTTTAAACCGATATTAAATTTTTTTGATGGAATAAAATTAGCAGGCAGAAAGATAAAGATAATTGAAAGGGAATGTTTTGGTGACTTGCGTGAATTGAAAGGGAATGTTTTGGTGAGTTGCGTGATGCAGACCTGCATTTACGGTGTCAAAACGGTGGCACTGACAGGCAACAGAGGTTGCAGGTGTGCAATAATTACTGGGCCAGCATGGATTGCAGAAGTGAAGAAGGTGGATAAAAGGAGGATGGATGAACTGAGGGAGGAGATTAGTGTGCCGATAAGCTTGATGATGACATTGGTAAAAAGATGGCTGAAATGGGCTGGAGGAAGAGAAAGGCAAAGAGTGGATCGGTTGAGCGAGCAAGGTGGGAGGAAACGAGGTACATCGTGGTCGAGATGGGAAACATGTGAGGAATGATACCAATAAAGAGGGGGACGGGGGTTAGAGAGTGGAGATAGTTGGCCGAGGACAGCTGAAAGTGGGTGGAGGAGTATCTTGGGCAAGGCAGGGCAAAAGCTTGGTGCAATTGCACCTCACACCTTATAAAGGGAAGAGGAGGAGGACGAGGGATAAAAGCAATAAATCATCTTATTTGTTCAATCCATCGTTATCATTTTCTGAAGGAACCAATTGGACAACGGCTGCAGATATGACTGATTGGTGATTACAATCTGGAACAAAACATTGTACCAATCTTTAAAGCCTTGACATCCATCTTTTACGAGCGCAAAACGAGGCTGTGCGTTATGATAACGTCATCGCTTCGGTGCTCTTTTGTCATATATTAATTTTTAAATCAGACAAATTTTTGTTGTGGTTTGGATGCAATACCCAAGAGAGAATATCGTTTCCTTCAGTTGAAATCATTGCAATTGCTTCAGTCGTTATTGTGCTCGGCACGGTGACATTTGTCAACAATTCTGTGGATGAACAAAGCGGTGATTTTGTGACGTCGCTGTGGCGTATCCTTAGGCTATGAGCCAGACCCTCAAATTTTCGACATTATGCTCAATCAGAGGGAGGATGGCTAACAGTTATTTTTGGCAAGGCCAGGGACCCTAGTGCTGAAACAAATGTGATAGCAGTGTGAAACTCTTAGCCGTATCTGTGTTATCATCACATTTGTCAGACCACCCCAATAACGCTTTCGGTAATTTTTCCGCCTAAGATTTAGGGGGTAGGGTTCGTTTTGGGGCTTTCAAATAATATCTCCTATATGTATCAGTTAGTGTTGTATACCAGGTGAAAGGTAATTGAATTATCTTTCACATGATGTATAGAAAGTGCCTGTGTGATATATAGTAACCTCTTTATGATCATTAAAACATAATTATTTCCGCCAACCCTCAAAAATTTATCACAAAATCCCCAATGAAAACAAAATTAGGCAAAAATTCAGTTTGGCGGATATTAAATGAATTTTTGAATTTGAGAAACACAGTATGATTAAAGTCAAATTTGGGCCTTAAATCTCATACACCTTGATAAAGATGAGAAAATCCAATATACAGTAGTTGCTGTAACCATGACCTAAAATCCATAAATGTATATCTTTCCGCTCTTATGATATATTGATTTACATTTTACGATTTTTGACCGACAGCATGTATATAGTTTGTATACCATTATTGGTCTAAAAATAGTATATATAATATTGGGATGTCAGCCATATATAGGCCAAAAAGTACTGAAATTGGTGTCAGAAATGTCTAATTCTAAAAATATGAAGGCATTATGACCAAACTATGTGGTGTTCTTGAATATACCACAGACGTATGATGCATGTGATGATTAACCTACTCCATGTATATGTATGTATCCTGATGTACCCTAACTTGGCGAGATAATTTACATCATATTCATGCAAACGTTTTTAGTCTTGTAGTGTTGTATGGTTCTCTTATATTACCAGCTATACATAAAGTAAACCAAAGGAAAACAACGTACTTTCTATTTAAGCAACATATATTTATAGACATTATACCATAAAGTACACGAGTTATCAATTCAGCGTACACCATATTTGTTACACATATGTACATGATCTTTCTCCATACAGTTCTACAATTCAGAAGTTATCCTCGTCATCGTCGTCGTCTTCTTCATCGTCTTCTGCCGAACTGTCATCACTCTCACCATACACTCTCTGGTTGTCACATGTGGTGAGTTTGCACATGTCTGTGCACTTCAAACCACTGGCCATGCAGACACACATGGGTAGTGTGCATCTTTTCGAACAGGTGCATGCCAGTAAATCCAGAACCGCCTGTGGTGCGGGCTGTCCTTGCATCCAGTCGACTGCCAGCTGCACACGACCATCCTGGGTATCCCAGTGCCATCCTTTCCCGATTGGACTCGGTACTGCTGGATCCATCTTGAGACTCCTCTTCCAAATAGCGGCTTGATAGTTGGCTCGCTGTGCATGTTTGGTTAAGCAGTCTTTGCACGGAGGTAGCTGGTGACTGTCGATCTCTCCCCTCTTGGCACAGAACAGGTGATATCTCAAGTCATTCACCTTCACTGTCCCCGACTTCAGTGCGTACATGAGACAAGTGAAGTTCTCCAATTTATCCATCAGTTCCTCACTGACGTCCCAGTCCTCTCCCAGCTGTGTACATGCATCCTGCACATCTTTGTTGGTTCTGATGAGTTTTAGTGCAGTCAGTTTTCCTCGTCCAGCGAACGTGCTGACTGTGTCGCATCCGGTATAGGCATGCATTCCAATTAGGGCCTGACATACATTTGTGCCGACTGACTTTCCTATTTTCCCTATGTCTAGGATTTTAGCCCTTGCTTTGGTGCCACATTTCTGAAACAACTTGGCATGAATCTTGGTATGAAATGCCAAGCCAATGACAAGTACGTCGGTGTCATCTGAGCTAATAAGCACAGACTGGTATCCATGTGCGGCAGCATGGGCAGCATGCAAGAACAGACGACCATCTGCTTCCTCGTGTGTGCTTTCCAGGGCCACTACTTCTTGGCTAGCATCAGATGTGATCTGATAACACTCGTCATCGCATGTTACAAAGAGAACCTTTCCCTGTAGGCGTCTGATGTACTCTGGTTTCTTCCACTCTTCGACCAGGAACATGATAAGACTTGACTTGTTCCCAACATAGCTGAGAAACTTGCGCCATTACCTTACAATTTGAGATGCCGTGATGTTTTTCAGCTCAAGTCCAAGTTCTTCCCCCCTGGTTAACCGTTCGCTGTTTTTGATGGAAGTCTCCTTGTAGGTGTCAAAGACGACATCGATCCTCTGGCTACTGCATCCATCGTTCAGGGCCATGGATAGGACAATCATGGCCACTTCGGCAAATGTAGTTTGATCACCTGCCACCTTCTGTATAAGGAGCATCCCGTCAATAATTGTTGCCGAATTGTCGGGTATCCTTTCAGCCGGGGTCACAGTCCTTTGCAAGGCCGTGGCTAGGGCAGCTTTGTTGGTTTTCCGTAGAAGGCCTTTGGGTGTTGCCAGGGCCCATGGCAAGGGACCTAGAGGATGAGATAGCACCTCTGCCATGTGCCATCACGATAATTCTACCAAATAGAGCTCTGTCTGCTTGAAGAATTACTGCCCTGCCATTGCTTCTGCATTCCTTCTTCTTAGTGAGGTTGCTGAAAGTCTTCAGCTTGTTCAGTTGCAAAGGGTCGTGGAATTTCTTGATTGGTGGGTTGCTCTCAAGTCGCTCAATCTTGAAGTTTGTGTCGCACTTGTGTCCGACTTCCCATGCTTTCTCCAGATCCTTGGCAATATTTGGAGGGGCTGCGCGTGCGGTGGAAATACTGATGAGAGAGCTGGCCATAGTGAATGGGTTCACCCAACTCTGGATCAGAGTTATCAGTGATGATACAGCGTCCTCATCTTTCTTGACCCGTGTTTGCTGCAGATCCGCGTGTTGTACATGTGTGTTGCTCACATTCACTATTTCCCTCATCTGGCAGAGAAACGCACTCCTGTGTTCGGATGTGACATAGTAGCGCTTCACTGCTCCAGATTTCAAGTTGAACCTGGTAGTGCCAAGTTCAACTACACTACACTTCAGTGTAGTCAGATTCGTTTGTGGCGGCCGTGTTTCTGTCATGTGCATCTTTAGTGCTTGGTCTCGTGTAACTTCTGTAGCAAGAGAAATGGTATCGTGCTTCAGCTGCCACAATGTCTCTACTTGTGGCAGCCATGATTTTCGTGTCACATTTACGCACGGCACTGTTTCGCAGTGTTTCATCTGCTCTCAGATCAACAGCCTTGCTCAACTTTTCACGGGATGACGTTCCCTTGCACCACTTGGTCTTTCCACAGAATATACAATCCGGTTCATAGATGCGTGATTCCGAAGATGCCTTCTGGCTTGTCTCTTGCTCGCTGAACATGTTGCAGCAGCATCGTCAGTTAAATTGGATTCAGCTTTTCGTTTCAGTGCTTCCAAATCTCGCTTCATGGTGAACACGCTCCTGCACTGCCTGTGGTAGAATACTCGGGGAATCTCCTTCTCTGGCAGCGACTGAGCAAGGTCGAGAATGGGTGCATGGTTCCGTATTTTGGCCGCATCCAGCAATGTAGTCCACGAATCGAATGTTTGAGGGCTTATGAGCGGATCTTCTGGTTTGACATCTAACGATAGCTTATGAATGATACAAACGTCCTTGGGAACTTTCTGAGTGATCGCAATCTCCATTGCAAGTATTTGTTCAATTGTCTATCTGCGGTACACTCTGTTTCACCACCACCAATATCACCACCACCGTCTCACCTGGAAAGACACATAATATCGAATGAGACCACCACCACCACCACTACTACAAATTAGCATCAGTTGCTATAGTTGCTTAAAAATGTATTCTGCACCAACAAATCTACAAAGAGAAATACATTAGATGTCGTGCACCGCTGTCATGGTTGCAAATCACCTAAAATATAATGAAAATATTGACATTGATGACAACATTCGTATTAGCATGTCTACACATATTGCATTGAATTTCATAGCACATCATGATCATATGTGTGAGGATATTGACTCTAATTATATTGTATGTGTGTCTCAAATCGAAACATACCTTTTACATACCTTTTGATTTTTGCCTATTTTTGATCCTAAAATTGGGGATTTTGTGATGAAGTTTTGAGAGTTGGTGGAAATAATTATGTTTTAATAATCATTATAAAGGGGTTACTATAGATCACACAGGCACTTTCTATACATCATTCGAAAGGTAATTCAATAACCTTTTACCTGATATACCACACTAGCTGATATATACACGTGATATTATTTGAGAGCCAAAAAATAACCCCACCCCCTAAATCTTAAGCGGGAAAAATGACCCGAAAAGCGATAAATGGGTGATCTGACAAATGTGATGATAACACAGATACGACTAAGAGTTTCACACTGCTATCACATTTTTTTCAGCACTAGGGACCTTGGCCTTGCCAAAAATAACTGTTAGCCATCCTCCCTCTGATTGAGCATGGTAGACCCCTCAGCTCATAGCCTACCTAGCGCTAAACTGTATTCTGGTGCATTTTTTCATTTTTGTTCGTTTTGAAAACGTTCAAGAACAAAGATATTGCTTTTAAAAGCTGATGACCAAACTCTATAGTTTTTAAACGTATCATTTTGTACACATTTGAATGGGCGGCCATTTTTTCCCCCCATACCATCCCTACATATGGAGAACTATCGTACTCCATCCTTGGAAAACAAGCAATTCATTGTGTATTGAATCATATACATGTAAGTGTTAACATCACACTACCATATATAGTAATGCCTCAGACACAAGTTTGTAAGACCAGTCTTTTAGGTGCTTCATTCCTGAGACACCAAAACAACTCACTTTGAACCCTGTCACAGGCTTTCCTCCAAATTAAAATCCATAATACAACAAAAGCTCAAACTTACCAAGTGGTATCTTTCAGACAGATGAAGAACTGAGAGCCATTCGTGTTTTTTCCAGAATTCGCCATCGAAAGGGTTCCTGCAAAAACAAAAATACAATAAATAAAAATAACATCACTGAAATGAGGCATGCCTTTCCGTCGCTTCACTGTCGGGTTTCATCACGAGACAACACGTTGTATTTCAAACATTACATGTCTATCTGAGCGTCAATGAGGACGCAAAAGCAAAGTGATATGCGTGAAGAAGGATATTTTACAACATGGAATTGTTGTTGTGCTTATTGTTGGTTTACTCCTCCCAATGTTCTTGGAAACAGTTCTTGCTGTGATACAATAATAAATGTTATTGTTGGAACCAACACATTAAAACTCGAGGTCCCACTTCATCAATTCCGGAAACACGGGCTTTTAAAATAGGAAAGTTTGTGATTGAAGGAACAAATATTTTGCCAAAGTAAATCGATTATCACCTTTCCAATGCCACCATTTATATTATTCTCCGACAGCAGAAACTCTTTAGAATAAAGCTTTACGGATGAAGAAACTTGTTTTTTTTTTATTATACAGATTAACATTCAGCAAGTGCATTATTTTTGAAGTCCTTTTTATTGGCATTAGTGAGCTTTTCACCACATACAAAGCTTTCATCCGCAGCCTGATGGAGTACTGCTCTCCCCTCTGGGCTGGTGCTCCTGCCTCACACCTAGCTCGGCTTCACGCTGTAAAAACAATAGCTTTCAGAATCATTGGAATCTCCCGCGATGAAGCCGACAGCCTTTCACTCGTTCACCGCAGACAGGTTGGTGGACTTTGTCTTCTGCCGTCTCCTCTCCGGCCTTGCTCCCCCTGCTCTGTCTCTGCTTTGTCCCCCAAATATTCCTACAGGTCGCACAAGACCTGCCAGTAACCCTCTTCTGGTGAAACTGCCAAAATCAAGACTCTCTGCTCACCTTCACTCTTTCATTCCTCCTTGCCCCCACTGCTGGAACCAAGTCCCACACTCTCTTCAATCCCACTCCTCCCTCCAGGTCTTCGAAACAGCTGTTCACCACCATCTCTTATCCTGCACCATCCAAAACCTTGATCTTTTCTACCCTCGTTAATACACCCCAAATCAACCTCCTTCAAATTCCGTTTTCTTCTCTGAAAGTCTGAGTAGTGTCCATCTTGTTTATCCTGTGTACTCCGCCCCAGCCCTCTCCCTTCCACAGTTCTCCGATATGCCTGTTCTCTACTGTTATTGTACTTCCCTCTCTCTCCCTCTCTTATATGTTCAATGTGTTAGCTCTTACACAAGCCTCAAATGAATAATGTACACAAATAAATAAATAAATGAAAAATCGGTCAGAGACCGAGGACTTGCCGGAATTTACTTTTTTATCGCCCATTTAGGACAAATATGGCTGCCGAACCACGTGACCGATGACGTCATCAAAACATATTTGATTCCCCATGGAGAGTTCTTTACAATGAGCCATGGCTCATTTTTTCTATTCAGCACTTTCGAATATATGGAGGTGCAAAGTTTTTCGGTTTTTCCAAGATGGCGGCCGAACCACGTGACCTATGACATCATCATTAACATATTTGATTCCCCATGGAGAGTTCTTTACAATGAGCCATGTCTCATTTTTTTTTTTTTTTCTGTTCAGCACTGAGATAGAGGTGCAAAGTTTTTCGGTTTTTCCAAGATAGAGCCGAACCACGTGCCCGATGACGTCATCAATTGGGCACAGTCTATTCCAGGGCGAGACAAATACGTGTGCAAAGTTTGGCGATTCTACGTGCAACGGTGTAGACGTAGTGCTGCAAACAGACAGTCAAACAGACAAACGAACAGATCAACATACTTGCCGGAATCTTTTCCGGCAAGTAATAAAAACCCAAAACATCGGTTCAAATCTCACAAATCCAAGCCTTTATTTTCTGAAAACTGAAAAGGAATTGCGAGTTTGGATCAAATTTCTTCATTTGCTCTATATAATGGGATTCAGACAGACAGGTAAGAATCAAAATGAAGGATCACCCCCACCCTACCAAAAAAAAAAAAAAAACCTTCAATGTTTGCGTGCGCGTCTGTATCTGTGCTTGACTCTGTAATCCATACGTCCGTATCCATCTCTGCTAGTGCATCCCTGTCCGCGTGCATGGCCCCCTGCTTGTCCACTTTACGTTGACGCACGCATACAGAATTTATGCATCATTCAGACCAAAATCACCGAGCAATGACACCTCAATTAGCAATGCCTTATTTTAGTTTTTCTATCCGAGCAGTGATGTACAGTCGGACCCCTCTATTCGCGGGGGATAAGTTAAGGGGGGGGGGGGGGGGGGGGAGATAGCTTCCCCAATCGCGAAAATCCGCAAATAGAGAGGAACAAACCGCAAATAGCGAAGCAAAATTTGCGAATGGTGAGGCAAATCCCAAGAATGTCGGCGATAATCCACGAAGGTCGATGAAAGTCCCAGAAATGGTGAGACAAAACCCGCGAATGTCGACGAAAATCCCGTGAATGTATGCCGCGGCATTGTTTCAATGGGGAAAAGGGGGATACATTATAGGTTCCCAGCAGTTGCTGATTCAGAGGAATTTTTTTTTAAACTTTAAAATGTTTGACCACAAATGCACACGATTACAGTTTCACAAAAAAAAAATATATATATATATATATAACAAAAAAAAAAAATATATATATATATAACAAAAAAAAAAAATAATAATAATAATAATAATAATAATAAATAAACATCAGGTAGCATTTCCAATTTATTGAAGGAATGCGCTTAGTTTATTAAAAGTGCTTAACCACCTTAACCACAATGTACCATGAAATGGAACATCACTGATGGAACATCCCCTGAAGTTTTTTCATAGTGCAACATCTCTGATGATGCTTTACCATAAATTGCAAACTGTAATCGATTTAATGAAGCCTTCGCATTCTAAAATTGGGGAGAGTTGACATCCCGTGAAGCTCGCCTAAACTGTGGCTAAGATTCACGTCCACGAAAGCCATGAAAACGCAAATCACAAAGCAGTGAATGTATGGAACCGTACTGTACTGTATAAGCAGGTCATGCTCGTGGCTTATACAAGATGTTTTTTTGTGTGCATGCAGCTGCTTTATGCATAGTTGGTGAAAGACGTTTTATAAACGCGTCGAGCTAACGGCGCGTTTAATTTTTTTTTTTGCGCCCCTGAAAAAACGGCGAATTTGCAGAACATGGCCGCGAATAGGGAGGAAAAAAACCCCGCGATTTCACGGAACACAGCGGGAAATGGGGGGAAAAAAAACCTGGGAATTTACAGGACATTTTTCCACAAATAGAAAAACATGTCGCATTTTATCAACCGAGAATACGCGGATCCCGCGAATAGCAGGGTCCGACTGCATTTATTATTTACAGCTGCAAGTCTAAATTAAATATTGCTAGTCCAGAGTCCGACCACAACAGACGGTCTAGGGTCTGGGGCCTCAGGGCGGTCCCCAGAGGGTCTCCTGCAAAATGTTGGCTTGACTTTAGCACGCCAACATTTTGGTACTTTTAAGCATAATCTAATTTTAAAAATCAGAATTTGTTTTACCAACACTAATCACGAACACTTTTTGCTCAAACATAACATGAAGTGCATTGCTCTGCACAACACACAAGACTCAGATGTGAGATGTTCCCCGAATACATTGAATTATGTACGAATCAATATGAAACGTCGAAATATCAATATTAAATGCCGAAAATTAAATATCGAGGAGAAGGAAACGGATTGCAAACCCCCCTGCTGTCTTGCAGGGTATGTCTCTTTAGACAAAGGCTAGGTCCACCCACAGCTGATTTTGTGGTGGAGTCAGGAAGGGAATCCAATCTTATGCACCTCTAATTGATAATTAAAATACTTTAAGACCAACCTCGGCCCGCACGGGCCTGGTTATCTTCAACGAAAATCGTCACCAAACACCGGAACCAATGAGATTCGAGCATTTGAAAAAATATTTCTAAAACCAAATCACTCAATGGAGGCCGCCATCGACCGGATGCGGAAGTTTGCATAAAACAATTGCGAAAAAGTTCAATAGGAGTTTGTTTCACCCGTCTTTGTTTGATTCACAATCGAATGCACCTCTAATTTGTAATTAACATACGTTAAGACCAACCTCGTTATCTTCAACGAAAATCGTCACCAAACACCGGAACCAATGAGATTCGAGCATTTGGGAAAATTTTTTTTAAAGCTTATTACGCGTTTCGGAGGGTGAAAACGGCGTCAAATATTCTAAAATTGACGAATTCTTTTTTTAGAAATCTCGCGGCCGTCGGGGATAGTTTTTCACGGCCGGAAATATCCGAAGTTGAGACGGAATTCACCGAATTAATCAAGAAGTAAATTTATCAATTTTAATCTCATCCAGAATGCAAATGGTGTCATTTTGAACGAGGTACGTACCTACTACACCTACCTACTACCAACTACCTAACCTACTGATGCCACGGTGATGGGTAAAATAGTGGCAAGAGGCTTTGGCTTCGCCGGCTCATTGCGGCTTTGCAGTCGGGTACTAGTATTTAATTTATACATACGATGATACGAGTCGCCATTTGCCGTCATCGGCGATCGTAGTTCGATTTTACATTCTGGATTAATTGCGACAAAACGGCCGGCATTTCCCCAAAGATTTTATTATTTTTCCTTATTACCTTCCTTAATTACTATTTAATTTATATACACGCGCAGCACGAGCTGCCACCTGTCACCATCTCCAAACCTGCCGCCATCAAGTGAACTTACGTCGATCATTATGGCTCCCATTGTCGATCACCCAAACCTCCAACAACCACCTCACAATAAGGTGAGTTATTTGGCAATAATACAATACTATTATAATAATAATAATAATAATTCATTTATTTTGTATAGCGCTTTTCCAGAAGCCCAAAGGCGCTTTGACAGAGTGGAAAACATAATGCATAACAATACATGAAAACAACAATTGCAAAAAGACAAGAATCAAGAAAACAAACAGCAGCGATATACGGCATATATATATAAGACAAGAATCAAAAAGACAAGACAAGAATCAATAGGGAAATATTTAAAGCAAAAGGAGGGAGAAGGAGAAGAGATAGTCAGGGGTTAAATGCTGTGGGTTGAATGTTGAATGCAGCGTTGAACAGGTGGGTCTTTAGTGATGTTTTGAATGTGGTGAGTGAGGAGGAGTCTCTGATGGTGTGAGGTAGTGAGTTCCAGAGGGTGGGAGCAGCGATGGAGAAGGCCCTGTCCCCCCAGGATCTGAATTTGGTCCGGATGGAGGGGGTCAGGAGGTTGGTACCAGCAGAGCGGAGGTTGCGGGTGGGAGTGTGTCTGGAGAGGAGGTCAGCCAGGTAGGATGGGGCCAGGTTATGGAGGGCTTTGTATGTCAGGAGGAGGATTTTGTACTGGATTCTCTGGGGGATGGGGAGCCAGTGAAGCTTGTAAAGGACGGGGGTGATGTGGTCACGGGTCCGGGAATGAGTGAGTAGACGGGCAGCGGAGTTCTGAATGTATTGGAGTTTATTGGTGATTTTTGAGGGTGAACCATAGAGGAGGCTATTGCAGTAGTCCAGACGGGAGGTGATGAAGGCGTGGATGAGGGTTTCTGCAGCCGTGGAGGAGAGGGATGAGCGGAGACGGGCAATGTTTTTCAGGTGAAAGAAGGCTGACTTTGTGATCTGTTTAGTGTATTTGTCGAAGGAAAGGGTTTGGTCAAAGATGACGCCAAGATTCCGGATGTGAGGGGAGGTGGATACTGGGATACCGTCGATGTTGAGGGCAAAGTTATGGGTGGATTTTGTGAGCGTTTTTGGGCCAATGATGATTATTTCGGATTTATCACAGTTAAGCTTGAGGAAGTTGATTTGAAGCCAGGATTTTATTTCAGTGATGCAGTTTGTCAGGATAGAGTGGGTGTCGGTGGAGACGGACTTGGTGGAGATGAAAAGCTGGATGTCATCGGCGAAGCAGTGGAATTGGAGACCATGACGGCGGATTAAGTGACCGAGCGGGGACAGGTAAAGGATGAAGAGGAGGGGGCCAAGAACTGAACCTTGGGGGACACCTTGGGGGAGGGGAGCAGTGGGGGATTTGCAGTTATTGATGGAGATGAACTGGCATCTGTCAGAGAGGTATGATTTAATCCAAGAGAGGGCAGTGCCGGTGACGTTAAAGGTGGATTCAAGTCGGGTGAGGAGGATAGTGTGATCGATGGTGTCAAAGGCAGCGCTGAGGTCGAGGAGGACGAGAATGTTGAGGTTGCCAGCGTCAGAGGAGAGGAGAAGGTCGTTGGTGATTTTGAGGAGAGCAGTTTCAGTACTGTGGTTGGAGCGGAATCCGGATTGGAATGTTTCATACAAGTTATTGGCAGAGAGATGATGTTTGAGTTGAGTGGCTACAGCGCGTTCCAAAACTTTTGACAGAAAGGGTAGGTTGGAGATGGGTCTGAAGTTGTTTAGGGTGTCAGGGTTTAGACCAGGTTTTTTTAGAATGGGGGTAACAGCAGCAATTTTGAGGGAAGGTGGGACGATGCCTGTAGACAGGGAGGAGTTTATTGTTGCAATGATAAGTGGAGAGAGAGCAGGGAGGGAGGCTTTGACAAAGCTGGAGGGGATGGGGTCAAGAGTGCAGGTGGCAGTTTTCATTCCTATGAGGAGTTCAGAGAGGTCAGTAGGAGAGATTGGGGAGAACCGAGACAGGGGATGGCAGGACAAGGGGGGGCAGGTGGTTGGAGGGGGAGCGGGTGCGGCGGTGGTCAAGCTGTTGTAGATGTTGTCAATTTTGCGTTGGAAGAAAGAGAGGAAGGAGATGCAGTTGTCTACTGTGAATGACTGGGTGGTGGTGTTCAGGGGGCGGAGGAGTTTGTTTATTGTCGAGAAGAGTGCTTTTGGGTTTCCGGAGCCAGAGTGGATAATTTGAGAGTAGTAGGCAGAGCGGGCGCGGGAGAGGGCATCTTTGTAGTGTTGTATGTGGTCCTTGTAGGCTTGGGAGTGAACTGTGAGACCCGTTTTATTGCGGAGTCTTTCAAGTTGGCGAGCACGAGTTTTCATCAGGTGGAGTTCAGGGGTAAACCAGGGAGCAGAATGGGTGAAAGAAACTGTTTTGGTTTTTACAGGCGCAAGCTGGTCAAGGCAGGAGGAGAGAGTGTGGTTGTAGTAGTCAGTGAGGTCGGAAGGGGTGTGGAGGTCAATGAAGGGAGAAGTGGACATTTTTTCAGAGAGGGTGGATGAGAATGAGGTAGGTGAAAGAGCGTTTAGCTTACGGAAGTTGATTGTGCGATAATGCCTTGGTGTTGGGGCGGGGATGTTGATGGTCAGAGTGATGGCTAAGTGGTCAGAGAGGGTGAGGTCGGAGCCATAGAGATGGTGCAAATTTAATCCAGTGGAGCAGACAAGGTCCAAAATGTGACCACGGATATGGGTAGGAAAGTCGACATGTTGAGTGAGGTTAAAGCAGGTGAGTAAATCAGTGAAGTCAGTGGTTATTGTGGAGTCAGTGGAGTCCATGTGGATATTGAAATCACCAAGGAGGAGGATTGAGGGGGAGAGGGAACATAGCTGGGTCAGAAAGTAGGAGAAGTCAGACAGGAATGATGGGTGTGGTTTGGGAGGGCGGTAGACGACAGCCATGACTGACTGCGTGTGACCAGAGAGTTTTAAAGCCAGGTGTTCAAATGATGGAGCAGATGAGATGGAGATGAGGTTGGTCTTGATGTCTTGACGGTGGATAACGGCAATTCCACCACCTCGGCCCTCCGAGCGTGGTTTATTGACGTAGGAATATCCATTGGGTGTGGTGAGGTTGAGTGTGTAGTAGTCCAGAGGTTGTTGCCAGGTTTCGGTGAGACAGAGAAAGTCCAGTTTGTTATCCAGGATGTATTCGTTCAGGATGAGGCATTTATTGTTGAGGGACCGGGTGTTGAACAGGGTGAGCTTGATGTTGTTTTGAACAGCAGGGATGAATTCAGGTGATTTAGCCAGGGTTCGTAGGCAAGAGGTGCGATCGTGTGGGTTGCTGTGACCAGGTGCGCTGGGACGAAGAGTGAGAGTGCGCTGAGCCGACCAGAGGACGGGGATGGAGTGACCTGATTGCAAATAAACAAACTTGCGACCGGAGCCACGGTGAATGTACCTGGGTCGTCGGAGGAGTCCATTTGATTTGATGGCAGAGATGCATGATGGGGTGGAGCGGGTATTGAGCAGAAGAAGCCTTGCGGCGGAGTACTTCAGAGCCATGCCAGGCAGGAGCGAAGGGACGAGTACGAGGCCAAGGTCGAGGAGGCAAAGCGGCAAACGCAGCGGCAAACGACTGCAGCCGCTAATCAAGACCACAGCGGCAAACAAGGCCACAAGGCCACCAAGACCACAAGGCCACCGGCAAACAAGGCCACGGCCACAAACAACGGGAGCGGGCCTTTCGATTCCGTATTCCGTACCATCAAAAGCAGATTCCGTTATCCAGCCGGAGAACACGCGGCACGTGCGGGTGTGAAAAGGCAGGACAGGTGTGAGATGTCAGGTCAGAAAAGTAGAAGCAGACCCTGTACATCCATCCAGTCGGAGAAGCGGCGAATATGCAACGCCAGCGTCCTCTCGCAACCGAACCCGCAATTATGATACTAACACTTATTTTAATGTATATTTAATAATGCTGCATGCATTAATATTTAATAATGCTGCACCATTCCATACAAAGAACATGTAAAAAAAAAAAAAAAAGCAAGAAAGTCTGTTTTCGGGAGCCTGTAACTTATCCCCAATTTCCCCATACGCTTAATGATTCCACCAACGCGAATTCCTCCACCACGAGGTTATCCCAGAACGTATCCCCTGCATTTGAGGAAGTTTTACTGTATGTATGTGTATATATATATATACACATGTCAAGTCGTAGATTCTTTATTGCTTAGAATTCTGTTTTAAACGTCGGTCGAATAATATTGTTACTGACACGACTTTGATGTTAAGGTGGGCCGAGCGGAATGGCCGCCGTGTCCGCACAAATTACCCGATTGTACTCGAACGTCGACGAAGCCGCGCTACGCTGGCTCAATAGGAAAGAGAAGACACCCGGCTGGGTTATAATGACACAATACGACACCAGGGGTTCAGTTCTCAAGACCTCCGGAGGAGGTTATATTAAGGCGGAAGGTTAGATTACAACTACAAGAGGTACATCATAGGAAGACAGGCACTTAGACACAACCTTATATTATTCCCGACAGACCACAGAGAAACAGGACAAAAACTGACTCACACGGGGATTGATGGCTAGGAAAGCGGGTATTCGATGGCCAGCACAAGGTGCACCTTGTGCTCAGGGACAGGATGGCGCGGCCCAAAAGATGCAGGAGGTCTCTCAGCGCTCGAGGTGGCGTCTTGTCGTCTCAAGCTGGGGGCGCATCTGACGTCACGTCCGGCAAGCGGCTGCGTATATCCGGCGGGGAGTGACACGCCCTCGGCTCGTTAGCTCCGCCTCGTGGAATCGGCACGTTTCTTCTCATTGGGTGCGTGCGGGGGGGGTTACTGGCTCCGCCCCTGACGAGGAGCTGACAGCCAGCCCCTTCGGGGTAACCCCGTGGAGCGCATGGTCTGGAGCTAATCGAGCCGGTGTGAGGACGCATCCTCCCCCGCTCCGCCGCCATCTCCTCTGTTGTTGTTGTAATTGTTGTTGTAGTTGTTGTTGTTGTTGTTGTTTGGGGAAGAAGATGGGAGGAGGTATGGGAAAGGTCCTAAACTCACTACTGATGCCATATAATCACATTCTGGTGCAACGAAGAGTCATAATTAATGGAGACGAGGCCTTAACTGACATAGAATAAGAATAACTAGGAAGATGTCCGAAAGTTGTCTACCTGTGGTGCGGTGGACCTGGGCACGACATTTAATGGGGGAATAAGGGGAAGGTCGGCTCTACTGATTGTTATTTACATGCAATGGGACTAGGGAATGGGGGATCGGGGAAAGTTGGGGAGTATTGGAGAAAATAGGGGAATATTTACAAGCGGATATGGAGGCCAAATTCCATATTCGCAACATTGCACCCTTCTCTACCCTCGGGGCGTCCCGACCCGATAAATTTTTACCTACTTTAGTGTGGCACGCAATGTAGTTCCCTCTACTATTAACTCTACCCTGAGTGCGACAGTTTTACAGATATTCACAAATGAGTAAATATGTCCCCCTGCGACGTTGCACCCTTCTCCTCACAGAAACACACCCACAGGATAACCGAATCCGGAAAGAATCCTCAAACTAAACATACAGCCGGTAGGGAGCATTATTTACAAGACTACGCTGCTATTTACACTACGATCCAGGACCTGTTTTTGGAGGAACACATGCAGATGTTATGCATAGAGAGAGCGCGCTTGCCAACATCGATACACCAACCCACGAGTGCTCTGTGGCCGACGGCCTTTAATAACGTGCAGAGCACCCTTCCCGAGCATCAAAAGCACCACCCCACCACCAATCGGTGCAGTCACCATTGTTCATTGGAATAAAAATAAATGCGACAACCCCTAACCCTGCAGGTGTCTCTTGCTCTTCGTGTGGTGCACTTGGTGTTAACTAAAAGTGGTTCACCTGTATGGCATAGGTGCCACGTTGACCCATAGGTCCTTCCACGGGTGGTGCTTGGCCGCAAAAGAGCTGCGGTCCATTGTGGGTGGCCACAAACATTGCGGTCCATATGGTGTATCGATCCAGGCAGCCAACAGCGAAAGTGCAGGCCCACAACTGCGTAGCCAGCACCTCTCTCTCCTCTCTCTCTACCCCAAAGCCAGATCCTCGGAGGTGGGAGACAAAAGAAGAAACAAGTGAGTAAGGTGGTAAGGGCGCAAAAGTGCACGCAATATAAGGTAATGCACACTGGGGGCACATGGGAACCAGGTGAGACAGGTACGTTCCTATCGTACGCCCCCCCCCCCCCCACCAGGTAACCTACATGGCCCCTCCCTTACCCCTTACTGTATCCACAAAACACAACACTACCCATAAACATCTACTTTACAAATCAACAAACATCCCTACTGTCTTCCCCGTTCCTCCCATATACCAAATTCGTCTTCTCTCCCTCCTAACCAATCAAATTTGCCATTTTCAACTCTCATCAAAATTTGCCATCTCCAACTCAACATCATAATTTGCCATTACCAATTCATCATCAGTCCCTCCTAGGGAGGGAGAGATGGAATCACCCCAATGTCTCATCCACGTCGTGATGCGTCTCACAAATCCACAGCAATCTCATTTCCTGCACACAGAACAAAGAAAACACAGGTGTGGAGTCATCATCATCACCACAGGTAAGTGGCTGCGTATGGTGCGACAGGTTCTTCAATCCTAACTATTTCCTAAATGACTTTAACAACTTTACACTACCCGGGGTCTTCCTCCGGCCAAACCATTGGCCCTCTTACACTATGGGTTCTAAAAACCAATTCCCATTGGCCAAACTGTGGTGCTCTTCAATTTGGGGTCTCACTCCCCCGATTCATCTCCCGGTGCCCTCGCACAATTTCTGGGCTGTGGCGTGTACCTCTCCCAGCGGGTCTACCCACCTGCACACCTCCACCACTGCAGTTGCCTCCGAGCTTACCTGCTCCTTACCCTAACCTAACTACCTGGGGAAGGCCCTCTGGCGCTCTCCCCACTCGGTGCCCTCTCTGGCACTGGGCTACCCGGGTCCGTCCTCTGGATCCTCGGGCCCCACTGACACTAACGGCTCCCAGAGCCCACCTGCGGCCTCACCTGGCCGACATCCTCACAGTGGTGGAGTGCCCAACCAACTACACACACTAACAGGCCACACGCCCAGCCATTTCCACAACACTAATGCACCCATCCACAACACCATTCTACAACCGCACCACAAATGCCAATATCCAACCACAATTTACCTGCACCCTCTACCTAACACTTACACTACCCGCCCCGGGTGCTCGTGAAAGGGGTCCACTCTTCCCCCATCCACACCTTCGCACCATGCACACCACTCCGTACCACTTACTCCAACTCTCTCCACACACCTGTACTTGCACACCTGTGCTCACACCTGGTGCCACCTGCACCCTTCTCTCCCCAAGCGCATTCGCGCTGATCCACACACTCACTACTCATACACTGCTCCACACACCTGTCCAGTTGCACACCTGTGCAATCACACCTGTTCAATTCTCACACACACAGCATCATCTCAGCTAACTACTCCCTTCTGAAACTTGCGCTTCCCAGTCGTCCCTTTAAACTATTGCGCTCCCACGTCATTATCATCCATACTAATCTACCTGCGTCCCCACTACAGGTATCAGTCACTAACTAATCTTAACGTTACCTAATGTCATCTTCGCTAGATCCCTACACACCATATCCTAACCCACCCGGGCTAGTTTTCACTGCCATACACCCCATAAGCTATTGCTCCTTTGCCCCCCCATGGGAAGGATGGTGGATTTGCCATCCCACCACATCGGGGGTCTCTCACTACCAATTTCGCACATCAAATTGCAACAAATTAAAAATTTGCCAATCACTGCCCATCATCTGCCAATCACTACTGCCAATCCCTTGCCAATCATCAAATTTTGTTTTTCTCTGATTTTGGGGTCCAAAACACTAACCTCATCACCCAGTCGACTCACTAATACCTCTCGGTGCGCCAATCCCTGTCCAAAGCCCGGCTTCGTAAAGCCAAGCAATGGATGCTGGTTGTTTTGTGCCAGCGGCTGGATGCGTCCGGCACTCGGTGCAGGGACGGGGGCTTACCCGGGCCGAGATCCCACGCATCACCTCGGCGTGGAGCCATCCAATGTCCCGATCTCGACCTGCCGGCACGTCTCAACAAAACGTGGTCGCCATAACGACCCTTTCTATCGGGCTGCCAGCTCCGCCTAGCGGAGCCTGGACGCGACCGTTCAAAGCGAGGCCCGGCACGCACCGAGGGCCTGCTTCGGCTAAAAGTCGCTCTAACCTCTAACCCGTGTAACGTCGATGCTTCACCTGGACGCTTACACCCCGCAGCCCGTTCCTTGCTCACACATCCAGCTGTGCCCATGCTCCTCGTACCCTTCCTTACACACCCAGGTACCCTCATTCCACTCACAGCCTTGGTCACACACCTGACCACCGAACACTTTGGCACACATTCGTTGGTCGCACACCTCACCAAAACACCTCTTCGCGCCCCCTCCTCAGTCACCTCCTCTGTGACAATCACAGGTGTGCTCTCATTCGCACACCCAACCACGTGCCTCACCACCAACTCCAGCGTGCATTCCCACTCACGCTCTACCATTCCAGGTGTGCATCCTTCCATCCCAGGTGTACATCCTCGCTCACCTGTCACAACTAACTCACGCTCCATGTCACTCTCACTACTTTCACCTCCATTCCTGACAGCGCACTCACCCTTACTCTTGACAGCGCACTCTTTCCTCATGCACCTGTCCGTCACACACCTTCCTCGCGCACACTCTCCCGTCACACCCTCTGTAACACTCACCACAGGTGTGCATTCTTCCTTGCCTTTGACAGCGCACTCTTTCCCCATGCACCTGTCCGTCACACACCTTCCTCGCGCACACTCTCCCGTCACATCCTCTGTAACACTCACCACACCGCGCTTCCATGTGCCCCCTCGCACACGCGCTATGACCGACTCACTCTCGCCAGCACCCTCACTCCTTGGCACGCACTTTTTCCTCACACACCCCAGAGTCGGACTTTCTCGCACACCTCCATTTTCGCACTCCAGACCTGTCGCACACTTCACCAACGGCCTCTCACGAACACCCGGGTCTATCTCGACCCCCAAGCCTCTTAAATCACCTGGCGCATCATACGCACGACCATATTGGTCACCACTTACACCGGGTCCTCTTCCTCTTCGCTTCTGCTCCATCACCTGCGAATCCCTCATCCGGTTAATGAGCACATCATCACGATCCAAACACAGACTTTGGACCAATTCTTTTATCTCCTCTTTTATCTCTTTCTTATCCCCTCTCCGTCGCTTCTTAATTTCGCTCATCCCTTCTTCCACTTCTTCTAATTTGTGCCTCACCTCTTTTATTCCCCGGTACGTCTCCTCAAGCTCGTCCTCCAAGGCTACCTTGACCGTTTCCAGGTGCGTCCTCACCTGCCGGTCCTTCGTTTCCATTACCTCTACCACCTCGTCCAACCTCGTTGTCAGTCCCTCACGTACCATCTGACATTCCCTCTTTGTCGCTATCAAGTCATCTTTTAGTTCTTTCTGTGTCGCCTTTAAACCTCCTAATACCGCAGTGTTCCTTTGAACCTGCTCCACTAACTCCGTCTGTCCCACCGTCAGCTGCTCCACCTCCTGCGTCAGGTCCTCTATGCCCCCTTGTAACTTTACAGTCGCCTTTCTCACCTCCTTTTCCATGTGCTCCTCACAGTGCCTCACCTCCTCGCGCACTCCTCCGACCTCCTCACTCACACCTCTTCTAATCTCCTCTCCCTCTACCCCATTTTTCACTCCCTCTATCTGATTCTCCTGGGCAGCCATTCTATTTTCTACCCCCATTAACCCATTTTTCACCTCCTTTATCCCGTTGTCTAACCCCTCAAAATTTTTGTCTACCTTCTCACCAGTACCCCTCGCTTCGTCCCTCATTACCCCCATCTGGCTTCCCATTACCCCCAATCGCTCACTCCGAGCCCTCGCTTCGTCCCTCATTACCCCCATTTGGTTTCCCATCCCTTTGAAATTATCGTCTGTTTTTACCATAAAGGCCATCATCTGTTTCATAAACAGGTTCCAATTCATTGGCATCTCGGGTTCGGCTACCGCGACCACGGCCGCGGCTAAATTTGGTGCCGCTACACCCACGTGCGCGACCACGCTATTTTGCGACCCTGCCGCCCTCACTGCTTCGCTCTCCTCGCGTCCCTCAATTTGGTCCTGGACCGACCCTGCTTCACTCTCCCCTACCGGACCCCAGCCGTCTTGATCCGCCATAGCGCGACTTGCAAAATTCGAGTTTCGTAAAACAAATCCAAATTTTTTTTTTATTTTTTTTTTCGTTATAATTTCGTCGAGCGCAGTACGCGCTCCGAATCGATTTTCCCTCCCAAAATTTGGGCCTAACTAATTTAGTCCCGGGTCCGAATCCAACTCCTCGACACCAATTGTTACAGACACGACTTTGATGTTAAGGTGGGCCGAGCGGAATGGCCGCCGTGTCCGCACAAATTACCCGATTGTACTCGAACGTCGACGAAGCCGCGCTACGCTGGCTCAATAGGAAAGAGAAGACACCCGGCTGGGTTATAATGACACAATACGACACCAGGGGTTCAGTTCTCAAGACCTCCGGAGGAGGTTATATTAAGGCGGAAGGTTAGATTACAACTACAAGAGGTACATCATAGGAAGACAGGCACTTAGACACAACCTTATATTATTCCCGACAGACCACAGAGAAACAGGACAAAAACTGACTCACACGGGGATTGATGGCTAGGAAAGCGGGTATTCGATGGCCAGCACAAGGTGCACCTTGTGCTCAGGGACAGGATGGCGCGGCCCAAAAGATGCAGGAGGTCTCTCAGCGCTCGAGGTGGCGTCTTGTCGTCTCAAGCTGGGGGCGCATCTGACGTCACGTCCGGCAAGCGGCTGCGTATATCCGGCGGGGAGTGACACGCCCTCGGCTCGTTAGCTCCGCCTCGTGGAATCGGCACGTTTCTTCTCATTGGGTGCGTGCGGGGGGGGTTACTGGCTCCGCCCCTGACGAGGAGCTGACAGCCAGCCCCTTCGGGGTAACCCCGTGGAGCGCATGGTCTGGAGCTAATCGAGCCGGTGTGAGGACGCATCCTCCCCCGCTCCGCCGCCATCTCCTCTGTTGTTGTTGTAATTGTTGTTGTAGTTGTTGTTATTGTTGTTGTTTGGGGAAGAAGATGGGAGGAGGTATGGGAAAGGTCCTAAACTCACTACTGATGCCATATAATCACATTCTGGTGCAACGAAGAGTCATAATTAATGGAGACGAGGCCTTAACTGACATAGAATAAGAATAACTAGGAAGATGTCCGAAAGTTGTCTACCTGTGGTGCGGTGGACCTGGGCACGACATTTAATGGGGGAATAAGGGGAAGGTCGGCTCTACTGATTGTTATTTACATGCAATGGGACTAGGGAATGGGGGATCGGGGAAAGTTGGGGAGTATTGGAGAAAATAGGGGAATATTTACAAGCGGATATGGAGGCCAAATTCCATATTCGCAACAATATGTTTTGATCTAAAATGTTGCTTAATGTTTTACATAAGTAAATAAAGGGGTTTTCGCTTTGCTGGGGATAAATGGGAAAGTACTCGATGCATTTCGTGCTGGACGGATGGCTCGTCCTCCATGTGCCCTCTCGATGCAAGATAAAGCCCGGTCATAGATTCTCTGATTCGGTCCGCAGATGGCGCCTCGAGCCGCGGGCTGGCGGACGTTTATACGCGCGTGGAATGTGTAGTTTCAAGTGGAGTGCTCGAATTGCAGATATAAACTTAAAAAACATTAATTATATTCCATATAATCATAGCGGCGCCTGAATTACAATAAACATGCTTCAGTTTGTGTTTAAAATGAGGAAAGGCTCGCTTCGGTCGTGCTGGACAATTGTATACGTGTGCTTTTTCGAGGCTAGATAAGGCCGGTCGTAAAATCACGCTCACATGCGCGTGATTTTGTGTAACGCTAGTAGAATGATTAGATTGCAGACATAAACCTATTGTTTTTACCATATATATTTTGTATTAATCACAGCGACGCTTGACTCTGTATAAACATGCTTTGAATTACTCATGTGAACAAACCCATATATTTTATGGTCTTATCTGGCTGGCCAAGCATGGTCTTATCTGGCCAAGCATGCACTCTTCTCTCTGTGAGTTACATTTTTCGTCACCTCGGAGCTTTTGAAACTATATCTGGTCCGAATGATAAGGAAGGGCTGACTCCCCCGAATGACAGAGCGGATGACGGTGGGGGCTAGGATGACGGTGAGGGACTCTCGCCAGTCGCTTTGTTCTCTCGGAGATTTTCTGATAATCGTATTCCTATATAAGTGAATGAGAATCAATGCGTTTCCAGGAAGGCTGGACGTGGCATGAAGCTGGTTCTTGCTGTAGATGTCTGGCTTCTTCCGGATCTGTATAAGTTGGTTTTTAATAAAAGCTGCGTCATTTCAGGCTATTTGTGGACTTCTTTTGCAAACGAAGAGCTGCTTCTTCACAGATGGTACCAGGAGTGGGGTCGCAACAGACGCGGAGGACGGGAAGCGGAACCCGGGCGACAGGAGGAAGGCTGCCCGAGGCCGGGACGCTGGCACTCTAATTTGATTAAGGTGAGCAATTGTTTTATACCAGAGGGCTATCTTTCCAAATTTGTACCTTGCTTCCTCGAACGGTTTCAGTCCGCTTCCCTGTCATCCGCGCTGCCTGCACTCGAACAGAAATTGTAAGTAAAGGCTCATTTTAGGCCTCAGAATGACGTGGCTTTGTTAAAGCCAGGATAAACAATTAAGGATACCAGTAAGGACTTAACAGTAAGCTTAAAGTTACAGTTAGCACCAGGAGGGGAAAATGAGGTCGGACAGCCATATAGGTTGAAGCCAGGTGGCCAAGATTTTTCCAGGAAGGAACAGCCCAGAGACAAGATGGGGTATGCCATTGCATGCCAGGGAACGAAGGGCTGTGGCTAACTTTAGAGGGCCATAAGAACATGGCCAGTAAAAGGATTGCGCAGGATATCGGTAAAGATAACGTTCGATAAGGGTAACATTATAAGTTAACAAGGGAAAGGGGAAAGTGAGGTCGGACAGCCGTAAAGGTTGAGCCAGGCCGAGAACTTTCCAGGAAGGATCAGCCCAGAGCAATAAGATGGGAAGCAAGCTAATGAAAGAAGGGGAACCCCTTAAGGGAACCCCGGCATCTTTCATGTTTAAGAGGCATCATTTTGCCGCGGTAAGACCAGTAAAGGACTGGGCTGTGTTAACTAAAGATTTAAATAATCCCTGGCCAGAGGAGGGGTCGTTTGCGCTTGACAAGTAAGTAAGCAGTTAAGCAAGTAAATCAGCGATTGATGCCGCTGGACCAGATGCCAGACCAAGACCCCCCAACCCCCCCAAGACCTGAGCTCAGTCCCGGGGCTCTAGGCAACACCCCAACACCCCGCCCTGCCTTCCCTTTTTCACCTCAACCCACCCCGTCCAACCCGTCCCAAAAATCCTTTTCCTTGAATGAGAGACGTAACATGAATGAGGAAAGATTGTACATGGGAGTGGCTGGAGAAAGGCATGATTTGAGTCGATCTGAGTTTCGCGCGAAGTCTGGGAGACTCACTCGTATATGAATGAGGAATGAATGTATATTGGGATGTTAATTGACGTGTGTATCTGGCCAATGTATTTGTCTGTATGACATATGCAAAGCAGAGGGTTTCGGTGTGAAGCTTTGTAAGTGGTCTACTTGACATTCCCTAGCGACTATCCGAGGGAACAGGCGAGGTCCTGAACTGAGTCCGGATTTTCATCTGTTTGGGAGTTGTTTGGGAAGCGAATTGATATAAATCGGGTCAGGAAAGCACTCGGAGTGCCCTTGTCGACCTACTGTTGATATGAAGCGGTTTCTTGGAGATGGTTGCAGGATGGGCTGCTTTGTCTTTCGAGCGGCAGTCGGACGGAGGTTTGGAGTTTGTGGAACTGGAGGTTCAGAGTTTGGGTCGAAGTGTGTGTTTGACTGGAATCGAAGAATTCATTCAATGGCAGATATTGTGGATTGTATGTGTGGGATGTATCGCTGAGGCAGCTCACCTTTGGAATTGGTGTCGTATGGTGCATTTGGGGTCGGGGAGGTGGAGCGTCGGAGATCCTGTTTTTTTGCGATGTTTACGAGCTAGGGATGAGTTCTGACAGCTCACTGTTATGACGGCCCTCATTCGAGAGCGGCGCGCAGTTTTGGTTGCCACGGCTACGAGCCTCGCAGGAAACCGCGAGGCGGGAGTGTTGAGATTCGTGTGGAGGCACGAGGGTGCGCGCCAGGACGGAGGGCGGCGTGGCGTCGTCGCGTTGAGATGGTTGTGCCAGGTCGATCGGCGATCTCTGAATTTAAATCGGATTTTTGTCGTGTGTGTTGTGAAATTAACGTCTATCCGAGAATCCTGGCGATGTTCGTTTAATTAAAGTGTGGTACAAACCTGTGTTTCCGCCGTGCGGCTCCGTGGAAGTTTGGGCAGAGTTATTGTGCGTTCGGGCAGGAGCCGAGCGAGCCGCGAGTCACGGGTGTGCTGTATGAGGTTGCTCGGAGGATGTGTGCCCAAATGCATTGTGGGTCAAATGTCACGTTTTCAACAGAACGCTTATCCGAGGAAGGAGGACGGTCGAGGTTTCAACTGTCGGTATGTGGTGTGGCTTCATGCCAAGGTGTGGGCGCGAGGAGGTGTGTTGATGAAGCGTTGTGCGAACGAGGAGGGATGTGCGAAAGGTGCACCAGGTAGCAAGGGTGCTGCATTGTAAAGCACGCCTCGTACGGACGTTCCTGGACGGATTGTGACGGTTGTTGGATTCGTAGGAGCTAGCATTTTGCGATGTAGAGCCTCAATAATGGTCATTTGTCTGTCCGGATGCGGAGTTCTTGCAGGGAATGTCGCCGGACTTGTATTATTTGCGGAATAATAAAGCGCTGGTTACCCCAATTGAAGTTTGACCTTTTAAAGTTTAGTTGACCTTTGTTCGAGATATGCAAGGGAAAGGTCAGAGGGAATTCACTAACCTTGGAAGAACGACAGGCGGAGTCAGTCTACAGGGTGTTGCTTTAACGACAGGATATAGAACCTAAATCTGGAAGGAAAGGACATTATATTGTTGGTTAAACTGAAGTCATGTACGTAATTAGTGGACAGAGAATATCGAGTTTTTTGTTGTTGTGGAAGCGTCAGGTACAGTACGCTTGAGTTTAATTTAACCGGGCCGAGTACAGTGACGTGTTCGATCGAGCTGTGGGGATTTGAGATGGATTTGAGTCACGTTAAATGGAGGACATTTGGGAGGATGAAGAGATGCAAGTAACGTGGATTAAATTGTGGTATCACGAGTTGGGTGCCAGAGATATTGTGGTTATTATAACTCGCTGATTATGGGGGCGCACCGAGTACAGATCGGGTTGCATGATGGAGCACGCATGCATGGATTTTGGCTTTGCGAGGCTTCAGGTAGAAGCTGGCATTTCGATACTGTGGATTATATTGTGCCTGTCTGGAGAGGTGATGTCCTTTGCTGGGGCTTGTGATACGCCTCTGTTATCTGTCTGTCTGTCTGTGAGTTACAGTGTGTCTGGAGAGGAGGTCAGTCAGGTAGGATGGGGCCAAGCTATGGAGGGCTTTGTAGGTCAAAAGGGAGGATTTTGTACTAGACTCTCTGGGGAATGGGGAGCCGGTGGATTATAATGACTGGGTAGCGCAATAGTATAAGAGGCGACTGGGAAGCGCAGGTCTCAAAAGGGAGTAGTTAGCTTCGATGATGCAACAGTGTATGAGTGAGTAATTGTGATCTGTTTAAGTGTAAGAGGCGGTGGAGATGGAAGGAGGTGATGAAAGCATGGATGAGGATTTCTGCAGCCATGGAGGAGAGGGATGGATGCACGGGCGATGTTTTTAAGGTGAAAGAAGGCTGTCTTTATGATCTGTTTAGTGTATTTTGTCAAAGGAGAGGGTTTGGTCAAAGATGGTGCCAAGATTCCGGTTGCGAGGGATGTGGATACTGGGAAACCATCGATGTTGGGGGAAAAGTTATGGGTGAATTTGGTGAGCGGTTTTGGGTAATGAAGATTAATTCAGATTTAGCGTAGTTAAGTTCGAGGTTGCTGATCTGAAGCCAGGATTTTATTTCAGTGATGCAGTTTGTCAGGATGGAGCGAATTGTGGTGATTAAGCTGTTGTAGATGCTGTCAATTTTGCTTTGAATGCAAGAAAGGAAATGCAGTTTCTACTGTGAAGGACTGGTGGTGGATCGACCGAATGGTCCAGGAAGGAAGGAGGGTGCAGGTGGCACCAGGTGTGAGTGCACAGGTGTGCACCAACAGGTGTGTGGAGCAAGGTGGTGGTATCCAGGGCGCTGAGGAGTTTGTTCACGTTGTAAAGTTTGTTTATTTAGTTTGTTTATTGTAGAGAAGAGTGCTTTTGGGATTCCGGAGCCAGAGTGGATAATTTGAGGGTAGTAGGTGGAGTAGAGGACATCTTTGCAGTGCTGTAGGTGGTCCTTGTAGGCTTGGGAGTGAACTGATTTGGGTTTAATAGGCACAAGCTGGTCTAAACAGGGTGAGGAGGATGGTGTGATTGATGATGTCAAAGGAGGCGTTGAGGTGAGGAGGATGAAAATGTTGAGGTTGCCGGCATCAGAGGAGAGAAAAGGTCGCTGGTGATTTTGAGGAGAGCAGTTTCAGTACTGTGGCTGGAGCAGAATCCGGATTGGGATGTTTCATACAGGTTATTGGCAGAGTGGTGATGTTTGAGTTGAGTGGCCACAGCACGTTCCAAAACTTTTGACAGAAAGGGTAGGTTGGAGATGGGTCTGAAGTTATTTAGGGTGTCAGGGTTTAGTCCAGGGTTCTTCCAGAATGGGGGTGAAGTTTCACGAGTTTTTGGGGAAATCGGTATGTGAAGCTGGATTAAGTTGGAACTGCTTGGTGAGCCATGGAAATGGATTGGATGTTCCGTTGTTGGTTGTCTGGGAGTTCGGTTGTTGCATTGCCAAAGGTTTCTGTGTGGTGGACACACTGGTTGGCTGTTGTCTTGTGTGACGTGGGTGGAGATGTATGTGGCTGTGTGTGGCTGCCTGGAGGGGAAGGCGGCTACAGTGGTTGATATTGGTTGTGGGTTGTCCGGGGTGCTTCGATTTGCATAGGGGGTGAAGATTGGGATATTACATTATTTTAAGTAAGTATTGGCATGAGTAATTACATAAGTAATTATGAGTTATTATGAGTATTAGTTATGAGTAAGTGATTATTACCTTTGCAAAAGCGGAAGGTTATGTTTTGATCGCTGTGTATTTATTTGTATGTCTGTGTGTGTGTGTATGTGTATGTTATTCGCATAACTCAAAAAGTATTCAACCGATTCGCATGAAATTTGGTGGGATGATAGGTTATTATCCGGGAACCATTTGATTAGATTTTGGAATCGATCGGGTCAAAGGTCAAGGTCAAGAAAAGGTCATGGATGTGATTACAATATCAAACTTTTGGCGGGATAGAATGGTTTAATTTGAAACAAATCTTCCCGCATGACAACGTAGGTGTGGCTTTGCTACACAGATCTTGTAGTCTTTTATTTTGGCAACAAAAGTAGCTGCGGCGAAGGTATGCGCTCTACCGAATGCCCGTTCTAGTTTTAGTAAAGTTACATGTTTCGCTGTGTTGTGGATCTGGGGACAAGCTAGTTTGATGGGTACCCTGGGGTCTTCGGCGTGTCTATGTGTTTGGCTGTCTGTTACACCGGACTCTTGAATGGGTTTTCATGAGACGAATTTCAGACATAACAGTGAGAATCTATTTTGAGCGAATCACAGTGGGTGAGGAAAACATTGTGTGTGACCAGACACCAGAACTGACCAGAATTGAAATTGGAAGTAGACCAGGTTATTTCTATTATTTGTTTATTCGTGAAAATAAATAAATAATAGGGGGAGGTTAATGGAGGTTAATGGTGGTTTGTTTGTGTTAATGGAGGTTAATGGTGGTTTGTTTGTGTTAATGGAGGTTAATGGTGGTTTGTTTGTGTTAATTCTAGTTGAAACTCTAGCTGAAGTAATTTTCGTTTATTTTTATTATTTTATTGATTATTGATTTTTATGATTTTGATTGATTTTTTGATTTGATTTGAGATTTGAGATGATTGATTTTTATTAATTTTATAATTTTATTTCTATTGATGTTGGAAACAGGTAATGGGATGCTGAGAGAAGGATTGAATTTAATTTGAATTGGACTGGATTAAATGGGATTGAATTAAAAAATTGAATATTGGATAAAATTGGATCCACTTGAAAAAAGTGGATTAGGAAATTGGAGAAAAGGTGTTCTATGAAACTATGAATTGAATGAATTGAATCTAGATAGATGAATTGGAGACCTGTAGACCAGGCGTTCCCAGGAGACTTGTGGACCAGGTGTCCCACCAGAGGAAAAAGACCAGGTGTTCGTGGAGCACTTCACCTGCAAGAACGCCTTGGAACCAAGGTGGAAGGGACCAGTCCAGGTGTTGCTGACTACACCAACGGCAGTCTTTTGCGAGGGCAAGACCTCGTGGATCCACGCCACGCACTGTAAGTTGGCCATACAAGCACCAGACACTACACCACAGCAACCACAGTAAGGATGGGCCTAATCATAGGTGCGATACTATTGATAGCAACAGTAGCTAGGGGAAGCTGGGACAAGGGAGCTCGGGGATTACATTACGAATAGTACTGCAAGATAAACACAACCACAACATAACGGCTATAACATTCTCTAGGGGGGTTAGTAGGATTAATGGGGTGGTAAAGGGACTCCAGTGCTTATCCACCCACCTGGTCCCACCCCATGGGACAATGTTTATATGCGGCGACAAGGCTTACCCCTATTTACCAAATAATTGGGGGGGCACATGTTATCTGGGTTCAGTCCTTCCTGACGTTGAGATACTGGATGAGCTAGACCCAAAGTCCTTGGACAGGCGTTATAAGAGGTCAGTCATGAACGAAGATGGAACCACTAAACTACACGGGAGCCTATGGGAAAAGGTGTTCGGTTTCTTCTTCCCAGGAGCGGGCACAGTCATGGATAGTTTCCGGATAGATAAATTGGCTTTGGCCCTAGAAAAGGTGGCAAACGACACCGCTACGGCTCATGACATACTATTGGATACGGTAATTCACATGCGTACAATGGTGATGCAGAATCGGGTGGCTTTGGACATGCTCTTGGCAGAGAAAGGGGGGGTATGCGGAATTATAGAGGGAAAATGTTGCACTTACATACCCGATCCATCTGAAGGAGTGTCAGCCGCAATAGTGAGACTAAGGGAAACTAGCCACGCCCTGACAATCGATCGGATCGCGCGCGAGAACTCTTATAAATTTAGCTGGCTCACTGACTGGTTCCAGGGATGGACGGGCACCATAGTGAAGTGGTTATTGACCGCACTGGCTGTGATAATCGGGGTAGTAATTTGGGGGGCACTAATGAAATCTCTAGTCCTCCTCTGTATGAGAAAGTATTTTACAGGATGGAAAGTGAAGAAGCCGCCGACAATGACTATGGCTCTGACCACAGAGGCCGTCGACCTGAACGGGTCCTTCAACAAGGCAGTTGCGACCAGCGCTCCAGAAAATTGTATTGAATTTTGTGACGACTGTGATACTTGTGCGGATCCCATGTGGGAACTGGCTGCTGCCTGTAACGGTGTCTGTGATGACTGTGATACTTGTGCTATAAACCCCTTGCGTGTACTGGCTAACGCTGCTTATGTATTACAAGCTGACAGCTGCACGCCCCCTTCCGACCCAACTATGGATCTGATTGCGACGCTGGGTCTGGCGATCGAGGGACCCGACGTGGATATCCTAGACCCGCAAGCCGACCAGGCGCCCAAGGGAGACTTTGACATAAAGGAAGTTCCTCTCTTTGCTCCATATGTATTAAGTTCAAATGCTTCAAGTGAATCGGATTTTTACGCTCTGTACCCTGACCAGGAAATTGAGACACAAGATACTGACAATATTATGTATTCCCCAGAACAGCAGCACGTGAGGGACCTCATGGGCATGATCGTTGATTAACTTCAAAGATCTGCAAGGACTGAGTCGGCAAAGGGTGGGGGGAGCAAGTTCCGCAGGGGAGGTGATGGGCCCTCTGGCGGAGCAGAACCTCATCTGGACCAGACACCTTCGTTGTGGATCCGAAACGTTAATGGACTTTCATGTTCTGAGCCCTCAGATTCCAAGCACGCACCGCACGACACGCTCGCCAAATGCACGGGCGAGGCGCTTTGGGCGCACGATATGCCCTTGGGAGATACCCGCATTACACAATTATTTTTTCAATACCCGCATTACACAATTATTTTTCAATAAAGCCCGATGTGGCACGTTGTCTCTTAAGATACTTTGTCTCGACGAGACAAGAGGAAGGAATGTCAAGTCGTAGATTCTTTATTGCTTAGAATTCTGTTTTAAACGTCGGTCGAATAATATGTTTTGATCTAAAATGTTGCTTAATGTTTTACATAAGTAAATAAAGGGGTTTTCGCTTTGCTGGGGATAAATGGGAAAGTACTCGATGCATTTCGTGCTGGACGGATGGCTCGTCCTCCATGTGCCCTCTCGATGCAAGATAAAGCCCGGTCATAGATTCTCTGATTCGGTCCGCAGATGGCGCCTCGAGCCGCGGGCTGGCGGACGTTTATACGCGCGTGGAATGTGTAGTTTCAAGTGGAGTGCTCGAATTGCAGATATAAACTTAAAAAACATTAATTATATTCCATATAATCATAGCGGCGCCTGAATTACAATAAACATGCTTCAGTTTGTGTTTAAAATGAGGAAAGGCTCGCTTCGGTCGTGCTGGACAATTGTATACGTGTGCTTTTTCGAGGCTAGATAAGGCCGGTCGTAAAATCACGCTCACATGCGCGTGATTTTGTGTAACGCTAGTAGAATGATTAGATTGCAGACATAAACCTATTGTTTTTACCATATATATTTTGTATTAATCACAGCGACGCTTGACTCTGTATAAACATGCTTTGAATTACTCATGTGAACAAACCCATATATTTTATGGTCTTATCTGGCTGGCCAAGCATGGTCTTATCTGGCCAAGCATGCACTCTTCTCTCTGTGAGTTACATTTTTCGTCACCTCGGAGCTTTTGAAACTATATCTGGTCCGAATGATAAGGAAGGGCTGACTCCCCCGAATGACAGAGCGGATGACGGTGGGGGCTAGGATGACGGTGAGGGACTCTCGCCAGTCGCTTTGTTCTCTCGGAGATTTTCTGATAATCGTATTCCTATATAAGTGAATGAGAATCAATGCGTTTCCAGGAAGGCTGGACGTGGCATGAAGCTGGTTCTTGCTGTAGATGTCTGGCTTCTTCCGGATCTGTATAAGTTGGTTTTTAATAAAAGCTGCGTCATTTCAGGCTATTTGTGGACTTCTTTTGCAAACGAAGAGCTGCTTCTTCACACACACACACACACACACACACACACACACACACACACACACACACACACACACACACACACACACACACATATATATATACACACACACATATATATATATACACACACACACATATATATATATATATATATATATATATACACATATATATATATATATATAAACACATATATATATATATATACACATATATATATATACACATATATATATATACACACACCACACACACACACACACAACATGCATTTTAAGGCCATTTTCCCTGCTAGAGCGGGGGTTAGCCTTGCGGTCCCCATGACAATCTTCTCCATTTTGCCCTATTTTCTGCATCTCTCCTTGCTAACCCCCTTGCCTCATTTCTTCTTCCACCATCTTTAGCAAAGTCTTTCTCGGTCTTCCCCGTCCTCTACCTCCTTCTACATTCATTTCCATCACTCTTCTCAACCAGTCACTTTCATCCTTCCTCAACACATGACCAAACGATCTCAACCTGTTCCTCTTCACAGCATCAATCACAGGCTCTATTCCCATCATCTTTCGCAATTCATCATTTGTCTTCCTCTCTCTCAGCGATACTCCGCACATCCACCGAACCATTCGCATTTCCACCCTTTCCAGCCTTCGTTGCTGCTCTACGTTCATTACCCATGTCTCGCTCCCATAAATCATAACACTTCTCACACATGCAGCAGACACCTTTCCCTTCAGCTTCAACGACACTCCCCCCCTCATCAGCACACCACTCAGTTCCCGAAACTTCGTCCATGCACATCTCTCTTGCAACCGTTGCTGAGTCTGTTCCACCTTCTCCATTCAGCATGTCTCCGAGGTCGCAAAATGTTTTCACACCTTCCAGCTTCACACCATCTCCAAGATCCAACTCAACATTTCTATTATATATATACACACACACACACACACACACACACACACACACACACACACACACACACACACACACACACACACACACACACACACACACACACACACACACACACACACACACACACACACACACACACACACACACACAGTCATACCCCGTTTTACACCATTTCGACCTACGTCAAATCCGACTTTACGCCACTCTTCTAGAGTAAATTTCAGTTCAGCGAACGTCATTATGTGCGACTTTACATCACTCCTACATCGTAATCTCCTTTATCTCGAAGGAGGAGAAGAAGACCATGCCAGGCTACAAAGTCGTGAAGGAGCGGCTAACGCTAATGCTTGGGGTTAATTGCACCGGCGACTTCAAGCTGAAGCCGCTCTTGGTGTATCATGTGTGTGAGTATGAGGATGAGCTTTCGGCACAAATGAGGAATTGAATGAGGATCTGTGGAATGAACTTGGTGAAATGGGGCATTGGTCGAGAATGGTTGTGTGTGTGAGAATCTGGTTATCGTTGAACTTGGTGAAATGAGGCAATGGTCTGGGATGACCGGAGAAAGTGTATGCGGGGTGTATTGAGGACATGTGTAATGGTGTTGAGTGATTGACTTGCATGGGGGTGCAAGTGGATAAATGGAGAGAATACTTGGTGTGTGGGAATAAATGGTGTGTGGAGTGAGTAGTGTGGATTAAGTGGTGTGGAGTGCATGGTGCAAAGGAGTGGATGGGGGAGGATGGACCCCTTCACGAATACCCGGGGAGAGTAGTTTAAAGTTAGGTAGAGGGAGTAGGTAAATTGTTTGGAAATTGACATCTGTGGTGCAGGAAGTAGCAAGTTGTTGTTGATGCATATCCTTGTAAAGAACCGATCGACGTGTGCATGTGCACATGTGCATGGATTTGCAAATGCCTGCCTGTACGTCGTCGTTTCTGCGTATATCGCATCGTCCAAAAATAAAGAAGCAAGCAACTTCGGCCGCTCGAGGAAAGACGGGGCACGCCTACGACTCGGAGGCGAGCGTCGATCCCCGGGGCGGCCGGGTTCACGGAACCCTGAACTCGTTCGTTCGTCACAGACGACACGACACGACACGACCACCGGTGAAACTGCTCGGACATGTTGGGTAAAGCACGCCGTGGTGAAGCGGGCCGCGGAGCCACTCGGCACACAAGCCAGCTCACGGTCGACACGTCCGTGCCAGTCACCCCGTTCGAGGAGAAAACCCGACCGATAGGAAACAACGGAGGGACTCCCGACGGGGAGCGGCAAGGATTCAGGACGAAGCCGCAGCCTCCTCCCGTTATTTACTCTAGTTTTACGAATTACGTTGTTTGTCTTCATTGTAAGGCATTTTTAAGACATTACGCCCGGTTTACGTCAAAAACCGAGTTACGTCACGGCTTATGGAACCAATTAATGACGTAGGCCGGGGTATTACTGGATATATATTGTTACGGTTTCCACGTGACCCTCCTGCCCTTACCAAGGGGAGATTAAGCCCCTTGTTCTTTTTGGGTCGTCGCAACCGAGACTTGTCGCCACTTCTGGTCGAATGCGAGACAGGGTTTCGGGATGATGTTGGCACGTACCTAAGTACTCATGCCGCCGCGGAAGCGGGGATCAAGTCTCGCACGAACCACGGGTAATTCGAGTACGTCCGAGCGGATGGCGTACCACGAGGTCCGTGCAGTTATCTTATATTGGAACCCGATTCGAGCGGTTTTATTCGTACCACGCTTAGTCAAGAGATGGAAGGGACAAGACGATCAAATGGAAGGAAGAACACAGGTTTAATAATTATTATATAAGGCGAAGAGACAGACCTTAAACAGTCTTAGCTTATCCCCAGACTCGGGCCCGTTCACACTCACAGGGGGAAATGAAGACAGGATGGTGTTCAGGTGCTGAACGCGCCGGTTTGGCCGTCCAGAAACAACTTCGCCCGGCGTGGCCCTCCCCGGTCACAGCACGTCCCTCAATGAAGGCAAGCAGGCAGGCGGGAAAATATACGCGTCTCTCGCACGGCTCGATGGTTCCTCACAGCGCTATTAATCAGCGGCTCGCTTTTACTCGCGTAACTCAATCGAGAGGATCCGCCTCTAGCTCAACCGAGCCATTAACGTGTTCAAACAACTCTTCCCTCAAAACCCGTTTGGCTTCTTTCAGCGCACCTCTCAGAACTTGTTCACTCGTCAAGCGCCTCCCATAACTTGTTCAAGCGCCTCTCTCCCCAGAACTTGTTCAAGCGCCTCTCCCCAGAACTTGTTCCCTCTCAAGCGCCTCTCCCCATAACTGGGGTGGGGGCTTTGCGCAAAGGGTTTTATTGCCACGCCCTTAGTCCGCATCAAATGTTCTAACCATGCCTTTTGACGGTGCTAGGCCACTCCCTTCGAGCCCTGATTGGCGGCTCGCGCTTACCGGCTTCTCCTCCACCTTCCTTCAGTCTTGCCTCGACTTGTCAGGCCTGCCTCGTGTTAATTTGCGCCAAAAACCACAGTATCGAGGCAGCATAAGCAATGGAAGGACCTAACTCATTATTCTACTCAACGCAAAACGAACACAGGAAAAGGACTATGCTTACATTTACTAAGACATAACTGAACTATCGCGAGGCTACGCGTTGTAGTGTGACTAAACTATGAGGGGGAAATTAGCCTTTATTGTACAAACTCAAAACCGCAACAATATATATATATATATATATATATATATATATATATAGTTGCGGTTCTCTCTATGCCGCCCTTAATCCCCTTGTCTTTGCTGGGCTTGGCGGAACCGAGACTTACAACGTCCCTTCCGGACAGACGTGGAGTAGGGTTTCGGGACCACTTGTCGCTCGTACCCAATTCCCCGTGCTGCCCTGGGAGCGAGGAAACAAGCCTCGCACGAACCACGTGTGGTTTGAGTACGCCAAGCGGATTGCGTACACGTGGTCCACGCAGTTACCTAGATATTGGAACCCGATTAGAGCGATCCTATTCGTGCCACGCTTAGTCAAATGAGGAAACCACAGGAACGATCGAATCAGGAAGAAAGGAAGAACAAACGGTTTAATTATTTCCCACACGTATATACAAGGTTCAGGGACGCAGAGACACAGAGCAACCTTAAGCAGTCTTAACTTATGCCTTGGACAACGGGCCCGTCTCACACACACAGGGAATTGCAGATGGGTAGATGTTCCCCACGCGTCGCCATGGTCGTCCAGAGATGGTCCCTGTCCGGCTCTCCACGGCCCCGGCACGTCCCGCGAAGATGGTGGATAGGCGAAGGCAGGGACTCGTAGCACGTCTCCCGAACAAAGCAGATGATGGGGCGGAACGGCAAAGGGCAGACTTTAGCGTGGCTGGCAGTTACTCAGCCGTTCTCACTCGCGCATCTTAAATGTACTGTATTCGGTTCAAGCGCGTCTGGCTGCGCCCACGTATCTGTACCGTTCTTGTGCAAGTGCGTGAAGTTCATAAAGTTCATCAACTGCCGCAAGTCCTCCTTTATGCACATCCCTCTCTCGCGAGTCCTCTCTCTTTGCTGCAGTCCTTCGCTTCAGTCCTTCGATGCAAGTCCTCTCGAGGACTTTGCGCAGCGTGTCTTATAGCTTAGCTACGCCCCCCGAACCTTCTAGAACACTCTCGACTCTTCTCACCATGCCCTGTGACGCAACGCCGCCGTCACCACCTCTGAGCTCTGATTGGTGGCTCGTGCTGACTGTCGGCGCTTCTGCCGCTCCGCCCCGGTCCTCCTAGCTTGCCTCGTGTTAACTCGCCCAATAATCAACCAACATTTAGCAAAAGGGATTGAGCCAACGGACGTAGGATGATCGGTAGAAGTAGGGCCTATTCTCCTGACTCTACATAAATGCAGAACTAACAATGGAAAGGAACTAAGCTCACAAATACGAAGACATAATAACATCGCGAGGCTGCATGTTGCTTGTGACTAACTATGGGGGGCAAACTTTAACCTTTATTAGGCTCACTTTACAGCCTCAAAACCGCAACAATATTATATATATATTTATTGGGAATTGTGTGTGTAATTTGATGTAAATTTTCCCCTTTTGTATGCTGTAAATATTCCCTGTAAATATCACCCTCCAATTGTAGTGTCAAAGATCAAAGGTCGTCTGTAGTTAGGCCATCGCACACACGTAGCAAATCTATGATTTCCCTCATTAGTTATGTCCTTAGTAAATGTAGTTGAAGGTTCTGTGATCCACTAGTTCATTACGTTGCATCAATTAAATAAGATAGATCCCTCCGACATGGTATCTTCAAAGTGGCAGGTTTGGCCACTTGGCTGCATTTTGACTCCTTTGGCCACTTGGCTGCATTTTGACTCCTTTGGCCACTTTGCTGCATTTTGACTCCTTTAGCCACTTTGCTGCATTTGACTCCATTACGCACGAGGTAACCTCGGAGAAGAAAGGCGTGTCTCCACCTCGTCATAGAGGGGAGGAGTGAGTCAGCCCTGCTCAACCAACCAAGAACAAGGGGTTGGGCTTGGAGAGGGTGTGGAGAGAAACATAGAGGAGCTTCGCGAAGGTTCAAGGGAGGGGCATATATAACCAGCGGTGGCACGGCCCCCAAAGAGAAAAGAGACGGAGATGAGTCCTGGACAGAGGGAGACGAGAGAACAAAAAGCCGTTGGAAAGCACGCGACGCAGCGGTACGCAGGAGCAGCTTGAACCAGCGGAGCTCGAACAGCCGCAACAGCTTGAACCGGCGGAGCTCGTACCACGGCGGCTCGCACGACCGCAGCTTGGGCGTTGACGGCGGCCCGACCGTGACCGTTCCCGTGGACCCTCCTCTCCCTCCAGCTATCCACCTCTGGCATTCGTTCGTGCCATTATCCCCCGTGTAAGTGTGCTCGTAGTCTGTCTTTTGTCTTGTCCCTGGGTTTATAAGCAAGACTGTTTAATATAAGCTAATATTGCAGTGTCTCCTTGCTCCTTTCTGTTCAGTTATTTTCTTATCCTTTCCATTCTCCTTGGTTATTTTTTGTCTTAATAGTTCGCAATAAATCATATTTGTTCTTCCTACTTCTTCTTCTTCTCTTCTTCACATTCGGTCGCTTTAATGATTTCTAGATTGAGGGTACGTGGCGCGATTTGGCCGACGCACATAAATCGGGTCTAGTCTTTGGTAACCGGCTCACGTCGCAGTTTGCTTCGCTCGGCGTTATCCATCCATTACGCTGCGGCCGTGAGCAGGGGAGTATTTCCTCGCGTACCGGGAAGCGCTGGTATTTAGGTCATAGGACGGTTGGGCCTAATACCCGACCCAGCGCCGACCGGGCGTGGCGTCATACCCCCGGGACCACGTCGGTCAGTCATAAACGAGGGGATTAATCCCCCCTCGGTAAGGGGAGAGAGGCCGACGTTGGCGTCCGTAACAATTGGTAGTCAGGAGTTGGGATTCGAACCTGGGACTAAATTTATTTAGCCCAAATTTTGGACACCAATTGTACTATTGGCCGTAACAATATATATAGTTGTGGATTTGGGAATTGTGGTTTTGTATTGTTGTAAGTGTAATGAATTCTTGTAAATATCTCCGTTTTGTGTGTAAAGGTCAAAGGTCGTCCTCCTAGTTAAGCCATATACATACACGTAGCAAATCATATATCTCTCTCCTATAGTTATCTCCTTATTCTATGTAGTTTAAGGCTGTGTTTCCCAATAGTCGACTCTGCATGGCATCAAATGAAATAAGATTAGGTCCCTCCGAAGCCCCCATGACATCTTCGAAGCGCCAGTAACTTTGGGTGGGGTTAATGGCATCACCATCGCAATTCGCATTGCCAATTGCATTCGCCGTCCATTACGCACGAGGTCATCTCAGAGCAGAAGGTGGGAGGAGTCAGCCCAGCGCCAGGAACAAGGCGTGGCCTTGCCAACGCCTCCTCTAGTGGCGGGATCGGTGAGCCCTCGCGACCAATCAAGGCCGAGGCGAGCTCACCGATGGGCGTGTCCTGGAGGCCGGCGGCTTGATCGCCCCAGGCACAATATAAGCGCATGCACAAGATCTTTGAGAATAGAGACAGCAAGCCATTTGTGAAAGAGAGAGGCGTCAGAGTTGGCAGTCCACCGAAAGTGCGTAAGAGTTCAGCAGAGGATTGAGGGAGTCAAAGGAGCGAGGGAGCAGGAAGGCAGTTGCTGTAAGGAAGGCGCTTGAGTTGGTGAAGAGAGACGTGCAACCTGCGGGAGTACGAGTGAGGGAGACGCTGTTTCCAACCAGCCTTGCCACAACGGGCTCCAACGCGTTGCTGGGAGCATCCCGGCAGTGTGGACCAGAGGGCGGAGAGCCGGCGGCTGCTCGCTCCCGGCCCGGTCGTCCTACCACCCCACTTGAACCTTCCTCTCCTTCCAGCCATTCATCCCTATCTATCATCATCCCCCGTGTAAGTCTGATTGTTCGTCCGTCTTCTGTGTTGTCCTGGGGTTTAAGTAAGACTGTTTATAGGTGAGCTAGTATTTGCAGTGTCTTCTTACTCCTTCTGTCTTTATTTTCTTATTCTTCCTCCTTCCTTGGTTCCTTTGATTTGTGTAAATATCTATCTATAATTCCAGTAATCTCTGTGTGTGTGTGTGTCTGTGTGTATGCGACCGCTGTTTCTCGACAACTACCGGTCCGATATACTTGAAACTTGCCAGGTATATTGCTGGGGACCCGAGGATGTGCCTTTTCAAGGTTTTAAATTAATCGGACAAGTAGTTACCGAGCTATGGCGATTTCTTTACCAAACTCCGCAAGCCGTTCGCTTTGGACCAAACCATTTCATGTAAATAGAGGGGGGGGATTGTCACCGTACTCGCAAGCCGTTCGCTTTGGACCAAACCATTTCATGTAAATAGAGGGGGGGGGATATAATTTTAGATATATATATAGTACGGGCATGCCCTAGTTAGTAATAAATTCCATTTGTATTTCCAACCTTCGTTCTTCTTCTTCATGCTAGTCCGGTCGTTTTTGTGATTTCCCTCATTGAAAACCTGTGGCGCGATTTAGGCCAACGTTCCAGGATCGGGTTTAGTCTCTGGTAAGGGCTCGAACGTCATGTTGCTAACACCGCTCGGCAATCATAACATCTGAAAACGGGGTTCGAGCGGGAGTCCCTCCCTTGCTCGCGGTCAGGAGTGGCACTCAGGTCCTTGGGACTTTTTGTAGACCAAATACGCTGGCTGCTCCCAACCGGGAGGAGCGTTGGGACCCCCAGGACTCACGTCGGTCAGTCACGGACAAGGGGACTAATCCCTCCTTCTTAAGAGGAAAAAGGCCGATGGAGAGATCCATAAATATATATATATATATATATATATATATAGTTGCGGATCTCAACGCCGGCCTTTCCCCTTACCAAGGGAGGGTTAGTCCACTTGTCTTTTACTAGCCGACGGGACCCGGGACCTATGACGTCCTTCCCGGGCAGCGTTAAATAGGGTTTTAGGACTATGAATTCGCTATTACCTAAGTAAGCTGACAGGAAACGAGGAAATAAGCCCCGCTCGAATCACGGGTGTTGGTGGAAACGCCGAGCGGTAGTGACCCGAGCCGTTATCAATGACTAAACCCGATCCGAGCGGTTCTTAATCGTGCCACGCTTACCCAATGGAGGAAATGACTAATACATATATATATATAACCACCTTTAGAGGCCATTTTTCCCCGCAAAGCGGGGGTTGGCCTTTTTCGGGAACCGTGGTTGTTGTTTTTTGGTCCCCTTTTTGAAGCAATGTTTTACGGCCGGATGCCCTTCCTGACGCCAACCCTTTTTGCCGCCTTTAACGACAAACACAGATTTACCAGTGAACTGGTACTCAATTAGCCGACCTCGGAAGGATGACAGGCTGAGTCAACCCCCCTGGCGTTAATTCAGCGATCGACCGGGATTCGAACCCAGGATCCTAGGATCCTAAGCCGGCACCCTAGCCGCTAGCCCAACACCAGGGCTAGGAAATGGAGGAAATGACTGAAGCGGTCAAATTTGGGAAGAAAAGGTATAACAGATTTATTTACACTTTGTACAATAAAGAAGAAGCATACACAGTGCAGCCTTAACTTATCCCTGGACAAACGGGCCCGTCACACTCACACGGGGTTGCAGACGAACAGGTCGATGGTCCAGGGATGGCGTCCAGGCAGCTCTTCCTCCGGTCCCCAACTCGAGCCGCGAAGGAGATGAACAAACGGCAGTGACCACCAGGAGCTCTCCACGTGTCGAGACCAGGAGCCCCAGACACCCCCCCCCCCCCCCGCTGTCTGCGGGGGGGAGGGGGGGTGTCTGGGGTCGGCTGGTCCGACCCGTACCAGGCAGAGTTGATGGTCCCGGCTGCCGGGGTCCGTACCGGCGCATGGCTCGATACTCCCACGCACGGTGACCCAGCCGGCTACAGTTAAAGCACCTCACCTGGTAAGGTGCTTGCCTCTGGAAATCCAAATTGCCCCCCCTGAAGGTCCCAATTGGGGCATTTGTCCGTGGCCTTCCGTGTGCCACCTCCGGAGCCACCTGCCATGGTCCAAATCTCGCCAGGCGCTGGTCCACCAGCCTTCGGACCATGCTTACCAGGTCAGGGCCCCTTTCGGGGGCGGACCCTCTCAGGGGGCCGCCACCGGCCCTACCTGTCACACCGCCACTGCGTGGCGCTCGCTCCCCCGGGCCAGGGGCCTCGCTGCTTCCCAACGGGCCGCAGCGTCGGTCGCCTGGCTCAAAGTCCGCGGGCGCCACAAGGCGAGCTGTTACCGCAGCTCGGGATCCGGGAAGGCCTGAATGAAATGGTCCAGTGCCAGGCTTTCCTGGGAGGTCGCTGCCATGTCTGCGTGTGCGATCCACACTGGGCGGCGAATGTCATACGCAAGCTCCCCGATGGTCTCCTGGGGCTTCCTTTTTCGCACTGTGAGCTGAGCTTTAACAAGCTCGCTCTGCTGTTCTATACCATGGTCTGGTGCACTGGCCGCAGCATGGTCGCTGATTAATTAAGGCCGCACGGAGGTCTGGCAGGGTGATAGCACCCGGTGGTAAGGCTGCCAGAACCTCCGACGCCACGCTGCGCAGTGCCCCCACAAGGTGTATTCCACCTTCGTCCGGGTTCCAACCGTTCCCCCTACACACGTGGTCGAATTGCGCCAGGTACACCCTCAAATCACTCTTGCTGTCATACGGCGCGAGTGGAACCTTATGGCTGCCCGAAGGCCGGACCCCGTGCGTCGCTCCCTGTGGAATTAACGCGGGGCCGAAACGTTCGGGCCCCCATTGTACACTACTCCCTGGGGGCTCGCGTGTGTCCCCCATCCCTCTAACGACTGCCCCGGTCGGTGTCGATGCTTGGGTCGCCTCGTCGCAACCCGCTACCCATTTCATACTCACACACCCCGGCTCACCAACACCTCTCGCACTCCTCATGGTCGGACATCCCTGCGCACACTCTCTCTCCACGCACTCCGGACCAGTCGCACACCTTACTATCGGCCTCTCACGAACGCCCGGGTCTATGCCAACTCCCAAGCTCGTCGAACCTCCCCTCACACCATATACATTTCCGACATTATCACCACTCACCTCGGCGCTTCTTCACCGCCACCTGCAAACTCTATTTGGTGAGGAAGCACGTCATCACGATGTGAATAGACCTTGTCTCGCGCCAAGGGTTTTATTGCCACGCCCTTGGAACCCTCTCAAACTCACCAGACGTTTCTTGCCACGCCCTATCATGCCATGCCCACCGAGCTCTGGATGGCTGTTGCCCTTACCATCACCACCTTTGACGCGCTGCTTGACGCGGCCACACCTCGACACGCGCGCTCCTAGCCCTTTTCAGGCCTACCTCGTGGTTACCTGACTAGTTTGAGCGAGCAACGGGCAGCTAACGCTGCTAACGGCCAAAGCGTAACAAACTTGAGGGATGCCAAATGGGGCGCGGGATAGCGTTTGCCCATGATGGAAATTGGAGGGTGGCCGCAAAATGAAAGGGCCTAAGCTTATTATTTCTTTACACAACGCAGATGTTACTAGTGAAATGGCCTACTCTTACACATACTATGACATAACTCATTCTAATGGACCTACGTGTTGCTTGTGGACTAACTATGGGGGGCAAACCTTTAATGATGTTATATGTACAATTCTCAAAACCTCAACAATATATATATATATACATACAGACTTGGCATTTAATATGGAATTTTTTTTTCTTCTCGACTTGGGTTTACTTTCTGAACTCATTATATCAATCTGGTGAGTTTATTTTACCCTTCAGTGATGTCTTTGTTGAAAGAACCATGTCACTGATTGTCTTTCGCAGCAAGAAGTCAATAACAGGATTATATCACAGGTGGCGTGACAAAATGTAAGGACAGGTACATTTGACGATTGGCTTCACAATTGGGTATATAAGGGTTGTTGCGTTCTGTATTAGTGGAAAACAACTGCTGCACGTCTACAAAAGTTATTGCCACTTCCTCTGGAGATGGTCCGTCAACTTGACAATGCTGTTTGTCATGGAGTGGTGGCTTTACGAAATTCTGGCATGAAACAGCGTGCTATTGCTCGGCAGTATGGCAACACTCAAGGTCAGGTGTCAAAGATCCTGAAACGAAATGCTCAGAGGGGTGTCACTACTCCAATACCGAGGCCAGGACGTCCACGCAGAACCACAAGGAGAGATGATCGCCAGCTGCACCGGTTAGTCCGCAATGGCCGTACCAAGTCAGCTAATCGGCTTAGGGCTGAGTGGCAGCAACTGACAAAAGGGGCCTGTATCCAGGCGGCTCGTCAACCAACGACTGGTTCAAGCAGGCTATCGTGCCAGGTGTCCCCTGAGAAAGCCACGCCTGACCAGACAACACAACCAGCGCCGATTGCAGTGGGCCAGAGAGCACCGTCAATGGCAGCCAGGACACTGGAATCACGTGACCTTCAGTGACGAGTCTAGATTTCTGGTCTATCGTCAAGATGGCCGCGTCCGAGTGCGCAGACAAGTGCATGAAGCCCACAACGAAGATTGTATAGTGCCAAGAGTCCAAGCTGGAGGTGGTGGGGTGACCGTTTGGGCTGCTTTTCATGCAGGGGGCAAAACTGACCTGGTTGTTTGTGAATGGAAACCTGAACCAGTTCAAGTACAGGGCCATTCTGGAAGAAACATTGCTTCCATTTGCTCGTGCAGCCTTTCGAGGAAACTTTGTCTTCCAAGATGACAATGCACGGCCTCATCGTGCTCGCATGATCCAACACTTTCTTGCTGACCGTGGTGTAGAGCATATGGAGTGGCCTGCCATGTCCCCGGATATGAATCCGATAGAGAACTTGTGGGCAGAATTAACGTGTCAAATCGACAACTTGGACCAGCAGCCTGCCTCTGTGCGTGAATTGCAGCAGACGATTGTCACTGCATGGCAAGCGATTCCTGTCCAAACCTTGGCAAATCTCATGAACAGCATGCCTCGACGTGTACGTGCTCTCCTGAATGCTCGTGGGGGTTACACGAAGTACTGAACTGTCATTTTACTGTCCGTAATCCCAGTCATAATTTAGCTTTTGTTTTTGTTGATAAAAAAATTTGGCGAATGTGTAAAATAGAGATACTTCTGGAAAACGTACAGAAGTTTAACACAGTACTGTCTGTAAATTGAGTTCGATATCAGTTTACATCACTTTCAAGGATCAATTTATTTGTTTCGAAATGTCAAATGTGGTTTTTGTTTCTTTTAAAGGTCACATTAACAAAATCTAGAATAATTTCAACATAATTCCAATGAACTTTTGGTTCTAAGTCATCTTGAAAAGTAAGTTCACCCCCACAAAAAAAATATTCCATATTAAATGCCAAGTCTGTGTGTATGTATATATATACACATATATATATATTATACACATATATATATATTATATTATATTATATATATATATATATATATATATATATATATATATATATATATATATAGTTGTGGATCTGCCGCCAGCCTTCTCCCCTTACCAAGGGGGGATTAGTCCCCTCGTCTTTGACTGACCTGGCGCGACCCGGGACCTATTACGTCCCTTCCGGACAGCGCTAAATAGGGTTTCAGGATCAAATTTGCTGTTACCCAAGTACGAGCGCTGCCCCGAAACGAGGAGATAAGCCCCGCACGAACCACGTGTGTTGGTGATACGCCGAGCGGTTTGCGTACACGTGATTCGCGCTATTATCACTTACTATACCCGAATGGAGCGATCGTATTCGTACCACGCTTAGTCAATGGAGAAATCACAGGTACAATCGAATCAGGAAAGAAAGAAAGAACAAATTGTTTAATTACTATTGCACATATTTACAGTACAGGATGCAGAGAGACAGAGCAGCTCGTACAGTCTTATTCTTAATCCCAAGGACACGGGCCCGTCACACACACACGGGGATTGCAGATGGCAGGACGGTGTTCAGCGCGTCCAGGGATGGCTCCCGTGCAGCTCTCTCCGGCCCCCGGCACGTCCTTTGGAGATGGAAGTAGGTGAAAGCAGGAGCTCGCCGCGTGTCATCTGAACGGAGCGGGTCATCACGGGGCGAATGGTAGGGAGCGGACTTTGGCGCCTGGCGGTTACTCACTTGCGGCTATGGCTGCGCTTACTCGCGTGGCTGGAAATGCGCTATATGCGTTACCGGCACGTCTGGCTGCGCCCGCGTACTTGTACGGTTCAACGCCTCTTCTTCTCTCTCTCAGCGCAAGTCCTCAAACAACGCGCATATCCTCTGCAAGTCCTCAAACAATGCGCGTATCCTCTGCAAGTCCTTTACGAGCAGGTCCCTCCCAAAAAGTCCTTCTCAATCAAGTGTTCCCGCGCTAGTCATGTTCAAGTCCTATCGAGGGCTTTTCGCATGGGCTTATATAGACCCGCCCTGCGAACCTTCTGGAACTCACCAGACGCGCTTCACCACGCCCTCTCACTCCATTCCGCTCGAGCTCCGATTGGCTGGTGGCTCTTACCGTCTTCGCCTCGCCGCTCCCACCTTTTTAGGCCTACCTCGTGTTACTCGACTAGTGGTCAGCCGAATGGGGCGCGGGCTGGATAACGCCCATAGAGGTAGAATTGGAGGGTGGACGCAAAATGAATGGGGCCTACTCTCCTGTCTTTACACAACGCAGGCACTAAGAGGGGAAATGGCCTATTCTTACACATACTAAGACATAACTATACTACAATTGGGCCTTTATGTTGCTCGTGTGACTAACTATGGGGGGGGGGGGGGCAACCCTTTAACGACTTCAATGTGCCAATCTCAAAACCGCAGCAATATATATATATATACAATTATAAATGTATGTTTATATATATATATATATATATATATATATACCCAAATGATTCCATGGTAAGATCTCCAACCTTTAATTGAACAAACAATGACAACGTTTCGATTAACATGTGACAAAGCCACACGCCTCCGTTAATCTTCCTAAAGAGTGATAAAATCATCTCAACATCCCCTTATATGCAAAGTGGGCGGGGTATATGCAAAGTGGGGTGGGCAAAGCTGGACAGCCAAAGAAACCGTATCACACCGCTCTCGTGAACAGAGACGTTACTGAGCGTTCATGAGAGCGGTGTGATACGGTTTCATTGGCTGTCCAGCTTTGCCCACCCCACTTTGCATATACCCCACCCACTTTGCATATAAGGGGATGTTGAGATGATTTTATCACTCTTGAGGAAGATTAACTGAGGCGTGTGGCTTTGTCACATGTTGTTAATCGAAACGTTGTCATTGTTTGTTCAATTTAAGGGTGGAGATCTTACCATGGAGTCATTTGGATTTACTCCCAACCGCAAATCTTTGCATATATATATATATATTTCAACAGAGTTCAGGGATTTGAAAGTACTAGGACGTGCCCGTACGTGGGTGCCCGTACGTGCGTGCAAAAAAGCATGCGTGCAAACAACAACAAAAAAAAACTTTGAAACCACGTGGCAGTAACGACCACAGAACCCCCCCCCCCCCCCTCTATTTACATGAAATGGTTTGGTCCATTCGCAAAGCCAAAGCGAATGGCGAACGGCTAAATCGCCATAGCTCGGTAACTACTTCTCCGATTAATTTCAAACCTTGAAAAGGCACATCCTCGGGTCCCCAGCAATATACCTGGCAAGTTTCAAGTATATCGGACCGGTAGTTGTCGAGAAACAGCGGTCACACACACACACACACACGCACACACACACACACACACACACACACACACACACACACACGCGCGCGCGCGCACGCACACACACACACACACACACACACACACACACACACACACACACACACACACACACACACACACACACACACACACACACACACACACACACACACACACACACACACACACACACACACACACACACACACACACACACACACACACACACACACACACACACACACACACACACACACACACACACACACACACACACACACACACACACACACACACACACACACACACACACACACACACACACACACACACACACACACACACACACACACACACACACACACACACACACACACACACACACACACACACACACACACACACACACACACACACACACACACACACACACACACACACACACACACACACACACACACACACACACACACACACACACACACACACACACACACACACACACACACACACACACACACACACACACACACACACACACACACACACACACACACACACACACACACACACACACACACACACACATTACTGGAATTATAGATAGATAACTTCGACTTTGTTCAGCACCAACAGTTGCCTGTGATGGAAAGACATCTACATATCTCTTTGCAGTACTGTGTAAATACCAACTTGGGGATAGGATCTGTGAATGCTTTGTCTTACAAAACAAACATCTTCTGGCGCTCCTACTTTTTGTGATTAAATTGTGTTCCTTGTTGACCAACTAGTAAGATAATGTCCGACTCAGTATTATCAAGAACTACCCGTCCTCCGATCTCCCCCTCCCTTCATCCTGCCACTTTGAAGACAAACCGATCATGTCTCATCCTTTGTCTTCATTCACTATAAAGGGAGTGAAGTCAGCTGAATCGACAGGAGATTCCTGGAACGTTCATGTTGAGTCCTGTTCAATGTACGCCGGCAAAATATTTTGTTGTAACCCTTGTTGTATCTAGAGTGAATTTCCTCCAAACAATTAAATCTTCAAAATTGTTATTGGTGTGGCCATTTTAGTCTGTTTAAATTCCACTCGACGCAGCATTCCCTCCTGCATATCAGACACTGGTGGATTCTATACCATGGCGCATACAGGCCGTACTGACAACTCCCTATTAAGCCACTTTACATTTGCGTTTCCTTTTTTTTGTCCACTACCTGTACATTACGTGTGCAACAACAGACGTCGGTGGCATTATCAACAAAAACAATGCATATTGTGAAGTACATTGAAGATTTTGTTGCAATAAATTGTTTGGTCATCATAGAAATCTTTAAACTTTTTTTTTTTTTTGCAAGCAACACTTCAACAAGCAGGGTAGTTTTGTTAAAAATAAAATCATTCATAATTACCCAACAACACAAGGAGATATGTACCATCCACAAGCAAGAACTTCCTATGCAAACAAAACTTATTTATGCTGGCCCAAAGTTATGAAATTCACTTGAATAGAGCATTCAATTAAGCAAACTCTTGCTGTTGTTAATAATAGCTACAAACACAAGCTCATAAGTTCAGTTATTGGAGTCCAGTATTTAACCAATTGTTGGAGTAACCACTGACGATAAATGAGTAAAGAGTGATATTGCAATGCTAATGGAAAGTTTTGCATACCAGCTGATTCTTCCTCTTCCACCTCATTTGCGTTCCTCTCTATTTTTCCTCCTTATTGTTCTCATTATAGGGATCTTATTTCTCAATCCCTTTGTTGGTTTTTTTTTTTTTTTTTGTATACAAGATCGAGGCTCGTGAAGGAGCGAACATTTATCACACAAAGACAAACCGACACATAACCGACAAACCGACACATAAAACAAAAAGCATCGGGAGCGGTAGACAAGATGGGGAGAGAGGGGGAAGGACACAAACACAACATTTGAGAGCAGGAACCGAGAGACATGGAGACATCGAGAGATCTGTGGGAGGGAGAGGGCTTTGGGGGGAGGCATGGGAAAGGGGGTGGGAGAGGCATAAAACATATGGACATGTCTAAACATGTTGTAACACTGTAACATTGTAACTGTAACACTAACTAACTAATTGTAACTTGTAATTGTAACACTTGTAATTGTTACAATTGTAAACAATTGTAATTGTAACTGTAATTGTAACTGTAACTGTAACATGTAACACTAACACTAACACTGTAACATGTAACATGTAAACATGTTGTAAAACATAAACATGTCTAAACAGACACTGCCAGGACTACCAGGAAAGAAGTTGGAATTACAAACAAGGTGGATCTGGGGTGAATTAGTGGGGGTAGAAAAGATCAAGGTTTTGGATGGGGGAAGATAAGAGGTGGTGGTGAACAGCTGTTTTAAAGACCTGGAGGGAGGAGTGGGATTGAAGGGAGTGAGGGAGTTTGTTCCAGAGGCGGGAGAAAAGAGGAATGAAAGAGTGAAGGTGAGCAGAGAGCCGAGATTTTGGCAGTTTAACCATCAGAGGGTTGCTGGCAGATCTTGTGCGACCTGTAGGAATATTTGGGGGACAGAGCACAGAGAGAGCTGGGGGTGCCAGGCCGGAGAGGAGTCGGTAGAAGACAGAAAGACCACCTACCTGCCTGCGGTGAGTGAGTGAAAGGCCCTCAGAGATAGCTTCATCGCGGGAGATTCCAATAATTCTGAAAGCTTTGGTTTCAACAGCGTGAAGCCGAGCTAGGTGTGAGGCAGGAGCACCGGCCCATAGGGGAGAACAGTATTCCATTGAGCTGCGGATGAAAGCCTTGTATGTGGTGAGGAGCTCAGGTGTGCCGAGGAAGGACTTCGCACGACGGAGGATGCCCAGTCGGCGACTGGCTTTGGAGGCCAGCTTGGAAATGTGGTTTTCCCAAGAAAGATCATGGCAGATAGTGAGACCCAAATGCTTGAGCGACAGAACTTCTTGGAGAGGATTGTTGAGAAAGTAGATGGGAGGGTTGTCCAGTCGATCTTTTCAGAGAGACATAGTAAGAGTGTGAGATTTGTCAGGATTGAAAGACATGTTCCACTTGTTTGACCAGTCTGTGATTTTGTCCAAGTCTTCAGAGAGTGAGGAGGCTGCAGACTGCCGATCTGAGGGAAGAGGAATGGAGCGTCAGAGAGTGGAGTCATCAGCAAAGAGATAGAGAGGATTTTCAAGAGAGTCAGAGAGATCATTGATGAAGACCAGAAAAAGCACGGGGCCCAGAACACTGCCTTGGGGAACTCCAGCCTGAACAGGAAGAGGAGATGAGAGAAACCCATTCAGGGCCACACGTTGACGACGACTAGAGAGGAAGTCCGCCAGCCATGTGTGGAGATTTCCATGGATACCAAAGGAGGAGAGTTTGGTGAGCAGAGCGGGGTGCCAGACCATGTCGAAGGCACGTGATATGTCGAGGGAGACAGCTCTAATTTCCTGTTTGGCATTGAGGACCTCCATCCATTGTTGAGACAGCAGAAGCAGCATGTCCAGAGTATAGTGACCTGGTCTGAAACCAAATTGATGATCAAGCCATTGGAGAAGTGGAAAGATTTCATATCCGAAGCAATGATGGATTCCATGACTTTGCTGATAATTGGGAGAAGGCTGATTGGTCTGTAGTTGCTAGGATCTGTTTTTGCACCTTTTTTGTGCATAGCGGTGATGTTGGCTGATTTCCAAGCAGATGGCAGTTGACCTTGAGCAAAGGAGAGGGTGAAGAGAACAGAGAGAGGGTGAGATAGAGCGGCAGAGCAGGATTTTAGGACCCGTGGGCTGATGCCGTCAGGTCCAGTTGCAGAATCAGAGTCGAGGGTTGACAGAAACTTTTCCACCTTGTCAGGAGGAAAGGACACGGAAAGGACACGGACACGGTTGTCTTCATATTTTTAATCAATCCATTACGATAGGGACCTGATTTTTTTTTTACAAGCCATGCATTTATTCAGATTCCTCCACTGTTCTCACAATATCAAGTACATTTCTTGTATTTAAAATCGATTAAAGGTTTCGAAAAAAGAATATTAACTGAACAGAACTTGACATTAACTTAAAGGATCAGCTTTGTAACACCAAATCAGATTCAAGTACACACACTAGGGTGCATCAAACGCCCAACTATTTAAAAAAAGATGTTGGATTGATCTGTCCCAAATTTTATTTTGTTCCAATCATAAAATAAAGTTGCTATGCAAAATTTGGTAAGGTTTGGACATCATCTTCTGGGTCCACCTCACCATTTCATATTTTGAGTCGGTGGTATCAGAGTTGGAAATTTGACACGCAGCTGTTTTGAGGCCCATAAATAAAAATGAAAGGATTGACTGATTGCTTCATATAATAACTCTTTGTAAAGGTATTATTGTGCTCTGTAGCAATATATCATCATCATAGGGATAGGGATACAATTCATTTATATACAAAGTCAAAATAATGATTTTTTTCAAAATATGGATATAAAGCTAAATGAAGAGTATTTTTAAAATATAATATATAAATTAAAGAATATCCTGAATGTTGTAGTCATCTTGTCTTTACAGAGATCTTTTAACTAGACAAGATGATTAAAACAATTATTAGGCTATACTCTAATAAAATTGGATAATTGATTTATTTGTTGTACATAATTATGAAATGACATTATTGTTACTAATACTACCTTTTTCTTTCAGATAAAACAATGGATGGCACAGTAAAGAAAGCATCTGTTGCAACAAGAGAGTCCACCAAGGTGTTTGGTCTTGGAAGTGCCATAACTGAACAAGATTCCCAGATCAATGGCACCAGACTTCCAACTTGTTTACAAGTACTACGTTGTTTCATGTGGCACACGGAAGATGGCAAACTTGAACGACGCTCTCGGTGGGAATCAGCAAAGCTTGTACTGCAGAAAGTGACACCATTTTATGGCAAGGCTAATATTCCTATCATCTCTGAACGCAAGGCTATTGAGAAAATTATCAAACTTGCAGATGATAATTCCAAGCTTAGATCAATCCCTATCAACCGAAGAACAACTCCAGCAAGCATCACAAAGGTGAATCAAATGGAGATGAAATTTATGGAGACATTTCCCTTGTGGCCCAATGATGCTAGTTCTCACATCAAGAATCCTGAAGACTTAGCATTCCTGGAATCTATGAAGACAGATCGCTGTGCAACATTTGGCTGCCAAGATAAACTGTTGGCAGATAAGATGCAGCATAAAGTGAACCGCGAGGAAAAAGAATCAGAGAGGCGAGCAAGTATGGAGCTGGAGTTCCACATAAATACTACAACCACTGTGTATAATATTAGTGACAGTGATGAAGAAGTAACTCTTGGACCTTCAACAAGCACACCAACAACCTCAAGAAGTCATCATCGTTTAGTTAGACCGGGCACATCAGTTTTCATTCCACATGACATCCTGAAGAGGCCCAGTCTTGTTTCACTGGCAACAAGGATGAAGATGACACCAACCCAACAGGCTGCTTTCACAGAAGCTCTTATTGAAGAAACAGGAGGGGATGTAGCGAAGGTGTCAACATCATATGCTACAGCAGATAAATCAAGACGCAAAATTGGACAGCATATTGCTACTACCTGTAAGGACAAATGGATACCTCCGAAGCTTGCTACGTTGCACTGGGACTCAAAGCTGCTTCCATGCTTAACTAACCAAAACACTTTTGAAGAACGCCTGGCTGTGCTTTTGGGTTCTCAAACTGATATGAAGCTGCTGGGTGTTCCATCCTACAAGCCTGGAACAGACCGTAAATCTGGAGATATAATTGCTCAGCTGACTAATAACCTACTTGAATCATGGAACTGCCAAGAGAATGTTGTCAACTTGACATTTGACACAACTGCATCTAACACCGGCCACATCAGTGCAGCTTGTGTAACAATTCAACAACGGCTTAACAAAGCTCTTCTGTGGTCAGGCTGCAGACACCACATTGGTGAAGTCATTCTTACGCACATTTTTACTGATCTTAAAGTTGAAGCATCTAAGTCACCAGATATCTTCCTCTTCTCAAGGTTTCGCAAGAACTTTGAAATGTTTCCACACACATTCAATGAACCACTTTCACGATTTGATCCATCTCAACTAAATGAAGCAGCAACAAGTTTGACAAGTGACTGGCAAAATAATGTTCTCAGACTCTGTCACACCGAGCAATCTCTAAGACGTGATGATTATTTGGAATTTGTTGATCTGTGTACTGTATTCCTTGATGGTGAAGTAGCTGAACATCAAATAACCTTCAAGCGTCCTGGTGCACTGCAAAAAGCCAGATGGATGGCGAAGCTCCTCTACTCAATCAAATTATGTCTCTTCGAAAAACAAATCGCTGATCTTCCAGCAGGTACAATTACCACAGAAAAACAAGTGCCAAAGATCAGAGAATTTGTCACGTTTGTCACTCTAGTATACAGCTCCTGGTGGATGACATGTACCTCTGTCACCGATGCCCCATGGAATGACCTGCAGCTCATCTCTAAACTGAAACAGTATGAAGCTGTCAATGCTGGAATCTCAAGAAGTGCCCTGAAAGCCTTCAAACGACATCTCTGGTACCTCACAGAAGAGATGGTTCCACTTGCCCTCTTCAGCTCAGTTGTTCCTCATGACCATCGCCGTGCTCTGGCAGACAGACTTCTGGAGGTTCAGCCAGATTTTCCAGTAACCAACCCACAAGGACGGTTTGGTACTGGGTTTGGAAAGCCCAGATTTCCTGATGACTTGACTGAGAAGACCACTCTGGCTGATTTTGTTGGACCAGATTCATGGTACCTATTTCATCATCTGAAGCTTGACTGGGCATTTCTAGTTACCGATGTTCAAGAATGGACTAACTCTGCAGCCTACCAGACATCATGGACTAATGTTGAAGCCTTGAATGTGGTGAATGACTCTGCAGAAAGGGGAGTTAAGCTTAGCTCTGACTTCCTTTCAGCAGCCAGAAGTGAAGACCACTACCAAAATGTGCTACAAGTTGTTGAGCACAACCGCAAGGAGAAACCGAATCTTCGAAAGCGAGCAGCTCAAGACTAAACTGTCAGAAATATCCATGAAAACTACAGTATCTTCGTTTTGTTTCTATTTTCATGTTCATCCATAGTCAGATGTACTCGTATTAAGATGATAAATGCTAAGATTGTGTATATATGATTCTACTGTAATAAAAATTATATCATTCTGGTATCTATAATACATATGATTATACCAATAAAATCATGATTTTGACTATTTGTGTATAAGTGAATTATATCCCTATCCCTATGATGATTATATATTGCTACAGAGCACAATAATACCTTTCCAAAGAGCTATTGTATGCAGCAATCGGTCAATCCTTTCATTGTTATTTACTAGGACGTGCCCGTACGTGGGTGCCCGTTCCTTGCCAAAAAAAAAAAAAAAAATGTCTTCGCCCATGCATGCATGGGCGTGCCCATGGGCCCATGGGCGTGCCCGTAAGTGCGTGATGTGACCGTACAATGAATGTATCGTCCCGACGCCGCAGCTCGGATGGCGCTGCAGTTAATCGGGCCTGTATCGGCAGAGTTATTATAAACGTGTACTACAATCGATCGTACCTTACAACAATCAACACAGATTGCAACGTCAAATAAATGAATACACTCTCAAATGTGCCGTCCGAGGCAGCGTCTGCTCGCCACGTTCAGCATCAGTACGTCGTCACTATGACTATCCGTAAGTCCGGAAGTGACGTCCTCATTTGACTGTCCGGAAGGTCGCATATCGCAGTTACGATGAATCGCAAATTAGTTTTAATTAGTTTTAAAACATAGTTTAACGCCAACATAGTTTGCCAACGTGAAATAAATGAATACGCTCTCAAATGTGCCGTCCGAGGCAGAGTCTGTTCGCCACGTTCGGCACACGTGATAGCTCGCTGCTCTGATTGGTTGAATCGTTTTTTGGACATAGCTCGGTAACTACTTCTCCGATTAATATGAAACCTTGAAAAGGCACATCCTCGGGTCCCCAGCAATATACCTGGCAAGTTTCAAGTATATCGGACCCGTGGTTGTCGAGAAACAGCGGTCACAGACACACAGACATACACACAGAGATTACTGGAATTATAGATAGATGGGCCTCAAAACAGCTGTGTGTCAAATTTCTGACTGATACTACCGACTCAAAATCTAATTTGCTGAGGTGGACCCAGAAGGTGATATCAAAACCTTACCAAATTTTGCATAGGAACTTTATTTTATGACTGGAACAAAATAAAATTGGGGACAGATTGTTTTCTTGACATAGGGGCGTTTGATGCACCCTAACTAACACACACACACACACACACACACACACACACACACACACACACACACACACACACACACACACACACACACACACACACACACACACACACACACACACACACACACACACACACACACACACACACACACACACACACACACACACACACACACACACACACACACACACACACACACACACACACACACACACACACACACACTACTTTTTTTTTTTTTTAAAGGACAACATGAGCTGTTTTAAGCCTTGCCTATTCCATCATGCGTGAGCGTGAAATTCTCATCATCAAACTTTTCTCCATATATAGACTTCCCTCCAGTGCCATTACCCCGAGTGAAGTCACCACCCTGAGGAAAAAAACAAAACATCACAATCAAAACACTCCATTTACACTTTGGAAATATGCTTACAAACTGGCAATGGCTCAGTTATACGACATTGTGGAATCACCTTTGCTCGAGTAGCTGTTGGACTCTCGTAGAAGGGGTTAGCAAAAAATAAATAAAAGTAAAGAAAAACATTTGACAATGAGAACCTTTGCTGGATTCCAAAACAACAAAAGCATTCGTCCCCCCCCACCTAAAGTACATACACTACTCACAATAAGTTAGGGATATTGGCAGGTTTTTCGGTGTGGTTGATTTTGTGTATTAATTACATTGAAAAAAGTTGTTGGTCCTAACTCTATGGTTATTAATGTGTGAAAAAACACAGCATTCTTGATTTCAATACCCTAACCCTAACCCCGATAAAAAAATAAAAATAAACACTCCCACAATATCCCTAACTTATTGCGAGTCGTGCATATACTAGCAGTAGCAAGTTGCAATTACAAGCCATTTTGTATCCATCAAATGTGGCGCACCGAACCTGCATCCACTATGCGTTGCAAAAAGGCAGGTTATAGCTGCACAACTGCAATGGCCATGTAAACAGCCTCAAGATGGCCATCGACTTCATGACTGACTAAAGCAACAGACATTACAAGATAGTCATCAAATGCCAATTGACGGCCGTCAGCACCAGAATAAACTTCGGGCAGAACAGTATGGACAACTTCGTGGTCCACTCATGGTCAGAGATGGAGATCCAATTGTTGTGGGCCTGAAAGTGGTTCTGCCAAAATCATTAACTGGACCACAGTACGTACATGAGAAACAACAAGATGCCATTTGCTACGTGCAAAAATTTGTCCTACCCCCTCTTTTCCTTACTTTTACATGCAACGCCACCTGGCCAGAAATCCACAACACCTTGCTTCCTGGCCAAAGGCATGAGGATTGACCTGAAATAGTTAAGAGTGTTCTCCCTCAAAACAAGAGGTGATTGAATATTTAATTAACAAGCCGGTGTTTGGTACAGCGATTGCGTGGCTCGACAGTGTCTTCCTCATGGTCACATACTCATATGGTTGTCTCATGAAGATGAAATACATCCTGATAATGTTGACTCTGCAATATCAGCTGAACTCACAAATCGACATGAGGATGCCATACTTCATGCAAGCATCCTCATCGTTACCCATATGGCCCATGGCTCAAGTGGTCATCAACTTTTGAAGCCTTTGCATTAAGGATGGAGCCTATTGAAAGGGCTTCTCAAAGCCATTCATTCAGCACACACAATCAGGCAATGATGGGTACTCACTTGACGCCAATGGAGGCCAGGAAGCTGAGAAAATGTTCAAAGGAACACATACCCCATTGACAGACGGATTGTACCTTACAACCCATATCTGACATGAAGAGTTAGCTCCCACCTCAATGTGGAGCTTCGCAGCAACATCGAGTCTATCAGGTATGTGCTAAAGTACATCCACAAGGGTTGTGACATAGCCATCTACAGACTCCAATGTGACAAGCGTTACGCCTAGGTCGCCCGTCGGTGAAGTGATGCGAGTTGACAAAGTGGAAGACGCAGAAAACATGCTATGATATGATATTTCGCTCACAAGGTTCAGACATACATGGAGGCGGCCATCTTGGATTTTGACGTGGCGACCCAATTTTCAATGGCGTTCTTCCTTATGCCTAGATAAACCCACACACCAGATTAGAAGTTGGTACTTCGCTTATTTTTCAAGATATTCCGCTCACAAGGTTGACAAGGTTCGAGAAGGATTGACAGACAGAGCTCTTTCACGATTCTGTGGGTGGTGGTGCATGGCCGTTCTTAGTTGGTGGAGAGATCCGACTGGTCGATTCTGATAACGAGCGAGACTCCGACACGCTAACTAGTTCCGCGACCCTGGTGTGGCCGGCAGACTAACCTCTTAGAGGGACGAGCGGCTGCAAGCCGTGCGAGATGGAGCAATAACAGGTCTGTGATGCCCTTCGATGTCCGGGGCCGCACGCGCGCTACACTGGACGGGCCAGCGTGTACCTTGCCCTTCGCCGTCAGGCTCGGGTAAACCGCTGAGCCCCGTCCGTGATGGGGACTGGGGCTTGAGACAGTGTCCCATGAACGAGGAATTCCCAGTAAGCGCGAGTCATCAGCTTGCGTTGATCAAGTCCCTGCCCTTTGTACACACCGCCCGTCGCTACTACCAATCAGACGGTTTGGTGAGATCCTCGGATCAGCCCCTGCACGGGCCGTTCTCGGCTCGTGCCGGTGCGCTGAAAAGATGAGCGAACTTGACTGTCTAGACTCTAGAGGAAGTAAAAGTCGTAACAAGCCATACATGGCGGCGGCCATCTTGGATTTTGACATGGCGACCCAATTTTCAATAGCCTTCTTCCTTGTGCCTAGATATACCCAAACACCAGATTAGAAGTTGGTACTTTGCTTATTTTTCAAGATATTTCACTCACAATGTTCAGACATATATATGGTGGCGGCCATCTTGGATTTTGACGTGGTGACCCAATTTACAATAGCTTTCTTCCTTATGCTGAGATACACCCACACACCAAATTAGAAGCTAGTACTTCGCTTATTTTTCAAGATATGCATCTCAAGGTTCAGACATACATGGCGGCGGCCATCTTGGATTTTGACGTAGCGACCCAATTTTAAACAGCGTTCTTCCTTATGCCGAGAAACACCCACACCAAATTAGAAGTTGGTCCTTCGCTTATTTTTCAAGATATTCAGCTCACAAGGTTCAGACATACATGGCATCAGATGTACACGGCGGCGGCCATCTTGGATTTTGACGTGGGTTGCACCCACACACCAAATTCGAATGCGGTCCTTCGCTTACGCATGCCCGCACGCACACACGCACGGACGGACGGAGGGGAAAACCATAGTCCCCCTTTCGCTCCGCTGTGCGACGGGGGACAAATAAGCCAAGAGATGAGGTGTAGATGTATCAGACTGCCAGATATGTCAGTGCCACCGAAACCTGCTGGAGGTTGTTTGAATGTCCAGTGCACGAGCACAGCCCTACGGTGATCCCACTGCAAGTTCATCTGGAGAATGCACAATAGGTCATCTTCACCGAGGAGAGTGCCAGACAGAAAGCACAAGATCCACCCAAGACGACCCTCATCTTTATTTGACCTTTGCACTTCTTAGACAAGAACCAGGGCCAGTCCAGCTTTTTGTCCAAAATCAATTATATGCAAGTGTGTCAGAGTTGTTCACGTGGAACACATCAAGCAAGTGGCAAAAGCGCCATGTATGAGAGGATGTCTTCTATGATGGTGAAAAAACTACTTTTAAAAGAAGCAATGCTCTTGGAAGAATGCATAATGTCCATCCTAGGCAGCACAAATGCTTTTATGTATTGTTATGAATTAGGGGTCGAGGAATATCGAGACGCAGGTATATCTGCATAGGTAGGTGCTCGACTGTTGTGATAGGGAATCTAGATGCAATAGGTTCTGTAGCCCGAATGTCGGATTAAGCTTGTATCTTTGTCCCCGCCACGAGGGGCGGGGCATGCTAATTAGTACAGGGATTACGGGTAAAATTCCCTTGTGCGTCGTTCCCTCGGTGAGCATCCCAGTGTCCCTTATGGCAATACATCCAATAGACATTAGATCGGCCCATTAGCGCACCACACATTAAATAATTCCCCTGCCGCCACAATGACTTTGGAAGAACCAACAAGCAATAGCCACGCCCAGGAGAATGTGTGATCGGTTGGGGTAAGAAGCTGGCCACTGATTGGTGAAAGGAAGGTGGAAGGAAGCGGCACACCGATTGGCCACCGACCGTTGACACCTCGGCCAATCTTGGAGAGATCTGAACACTGAACAGGCTCCTCCAACCAAGAGCATTGAGGGATGTCAGCAAAGAGCATCCAATCAGAATGTCTTGATAGGTGGCCGACATTTGTTCTTCTTCAACGTCTCATTCATCTTGTGCGAATATCTCCTGAGTAATCCACAAAGGGTAACCTTGGTGAAGTCTGCCAGGTGCTTATGAGCTCTGTTGTTTCGTGCAATTTTTCATTTCCCCGTCTTGTCTGCATCTTATTTTCCTTTCTTGTCGTTATTAGTCCTGCATTTTCATTTGTTTCTCCCTTCCAGCTTTTCCCCTGGCCTTTTTTCCTGTCTGGCGGCCCCACCCTCCAAGTCGGTAGAGATCCTCACACCTCCCTGCTACCACTTCCCTCCCTCCCCTCATTCCTAGTGTTGTCCTCCGCCCCTCCCTAGGACCCTGGCATGGTGAGCAGGCGCCATAACTGCGCCTGCTTCAAGTTTACGAAGGAGGGACCCATTCCGCCAAGTGAGGTATTTGGATGGACGGTATTGTTGGGCGTGCTGGAGTTTAAGGTTGAGGATTGTTACTCCCTTATCTCCTAGGCTTTTTACTCCCATATCTCCTTGGCTTTTTACTCCCTTATCTCTTCCACCCCCCTCTACCCCCACAGTAAGGGAGGATGAGGAGGATGGAATCAAAGAAGAGGCTGAAATTCCCTCACGCTCAAGCAGTGCTAGACCAGTGTGGTGTCATTGACTGGTTTGCTATCCTCACACCCCCCCCCCCCCCCTCCCCAGAGTTGGAGAAGGAGAGAGGGGAAAAGGGAGAAGAAGGGGAGAAAAGAGGAGAGGGGAGGATGATGCCAAAGCTCCTCTGTTCCACTCTCCACATGTTTTTTTTATTTTTGGAATAGCACTTGTTGCAAAAAGAGCTCAGAGACCACTCTTGCCAATTTATTGATCTCTATTGGAAAATTGGCAATTTATAAGACAAGGAAAGCGAACCTCATTGCAAATGCTGATATTTTAAGGTTCTTGTCATGGCAAGGCTACATATCGAATTTTATTTTTGTCAAATGAAAGATGATTTGCAAACCTTTGCACAAAGATGGTGTGTAACGGGTGGTTTTTGTAAATTTGAAAATGGTGCGTTAACATTTTATTTTAGTGTCAAAGGCGTTTTTAAATTACATGGTGGAGGACATCCTCATGGAAGAGTTATAACATGATGAAAGGATGCAAACGAATCCTTCCTCCAATTCACAGACATGTGATCGTTTGTCGTGCTAGTCCTCCAACAGTTCTGGACCAATTACATCCAGGCTTGCTAAATAGGATCAGCATGACTCCATTTTTTTTTTTTTTGTTGTTATACTGAATCGAGGCTCGTGAAAGAGCTAAAAATGAAAATGATTTCTTTATCTTTGTCAGTGGTGTTCGTGGGAGAGGTGATGCAAAATCTCGATGTAAATATGTATCGTGTAGCACAGCCTTGAGGTTGGAGAGGGTATGACAAGTCCCCACCCTTTACGGCACAGTATTCCCATCCCCACGTTTTCAGGTTCAGCGAGGCGTTTTTAATTGATTGAGAGGTATTTTTAATTACATGCTGACCCACACCGAGCAGGTGCTTCTAAGCAAGCCAAATTTGGTTTGTTGCAAATAAAAGCAAAGCAGAATGGTTTATAAATACCTGATAAAATTGTCACATGGTCCAAAGCAGGAAAGTATTTATATTTGTTTATTTACACTTCCGTTCACGTCTTCCAACCTTTCAAACAGCATTTAAATCTCCCAACCCAACAAACCTGACACATAAACTCAGGGATGATGCGATGGAAAGGACAACCCTTGTATCCTTTTCCTTTTTCTCTGGTGCAGAGCTGAAGGAAGTTTTCTGGATTGCAGGAAAGGGTAGAAATAATACTTCAATTACAAAAAAGCCAAACAGAAAAACCATTAATTTATTATTACAGAATTCTAAAATCTCAAACAACCAAATATTCTACAATCAATACTAACCAGCCGTCCTTGGGACAACATCGCTTCGCAACTGCAAAACAAATCCGGAAAGATTCAGTACAAGGAAAACTACCACTTAGTCCAGTCAATCTAGACAAAAATAATTAAATAAAACTGCCCGACCTCAAGAAAATGGCAACAGAAACAAACTTTGCGGGAAATCAACCCCCAGACACCAACCAGACATCATATAACAAAAAGTAGAGGTGATAACATAATTGGGGCAAGTTTCCCAATTTGCATATATCCAACATGGCTGCTCTGCACCATTTTTATTGACCAATATATACACCCGGACCCCGACATTCGCTGGGGATACGTTTCTGGAAAATGCCATGAAAGTCAGAACGGCAAATGTGGGGGCATTGTTTCAGTGGGAAAAGGGGGGTGGGAGGGATAGGTTCAGGGAAGTTCAAAATCCGCAAATGTCGGGGCATTGTTTCATTGGAGAAAAGGGAGACAGCTAATTGCACTAATAGTAATAGATGCAGTAGAGCATTTTCATTCTGCACAGTAACTCATGGGGGATAATGTGTTCTGCAGCTTGTGGGATATCCCGTGAAGCAATGTATACCATGTGTGAATGGCGGGATATCCCGTGAAGCAATGTTTACCATGTGAATGGTGGAATATCCCGTGAAGCAATGTATACCATGTGTGAATGGCGGGATATCCCGTGAAGCAAAGTTTACCATGTGAATGGTGGAATATCCCACGAAGCAATGTTTACCGTGCGAATGGTGGGGTATCCACACTTGTAGTGTGGATAATATATTTTTATGTGCCCGTAAAAAACGTGAAGTGCATGGCCAGGAATGTCATGCACGCGGCTTGTGGATTTATTTTTCTTTGCGCCAGAGAAAAACCGCGAATTCAGGGCCACAAATGCAGAAGCCGTTCGCAATTTATCAACCCTAAATACGTGGGGGTCTGTGAATGTTGTGAACGCGAATGTCGGGCCCGAAGTGTGGTGAACTGGTTAACAACATGACATGGTCCATGAAAAGTTAAATTCCAAAATAATTCAGGATCCATTTGTCTTCAGCCTCAATGTGCAACAAAAACAACTTTGAACAAGATAGAATTGCTTTGCAATACCTGTCCCCTACCAATGTGATACTTTAAGTCCAAAAAGGGCATAACTCAAAAATTGACGAAACGCCCTGAAACTCATACTTATCCTGTAACCCATCATATAAAGCCATGTACCAAGTTTCATTTGAATATGTTATAGGGTATAGGGTATCGGGAAAAAAGTCTGAAAAACCACAGGTTTGTGGGACAGGTGGATGAACAGACAATAAACCAATAGTCCCCTTCGCCGAAACCAATTGGGGACTAACAATAATTGAAGAAAGAAAAAAAAAAAAGTATAAGAATCAGAAGAGCGAGAGAAAAATAGAAGAGTAATTGAAAGAATTAACAAAATGTGGGAAAAAGAAAACCATGGAAGAGAGATTTACTGGGAATATAAAAGAATGAAGGATCGCATGCATGTTGTCAGCATGTGTGAAGGATCACATGCACCGTTTCAGCACATGCGAAGGATCACATGCACCTTGTTAGCATGTGTGAAGGATTGCATGCATGTTTTTAGCAAGTATTAAGGATTACATGCACCGTTTCAGCACATGCGAAGCATTAAATGCACACAAATTTTTCAGTGGTACAGTACTTATGTTAAAATAAAGACGGAAAACAAAATTTGGTCACAGCTCATCTGATCTCCATTTTACAAGTAATACCTGTGGCTCATCTTTTATTAGCCCATCCCCTGCGCATTGGGTTTTGCAATCACTTCTGTCTGTCTGAGCCTTAAAAAAAAAAAAAAAAAAATTTAAATAATTAAAAAATCCTCAAAAATTTCAACCAAGCTTTATAATTGAGAATATTGAGAAGCCAAAGTAATAAATTTGGCAAAAGGTCAAAGGTTAGAATCACCTAAAACATCAATTTTCATACAATTGACCTGAAATTTTAATTTAACATTTGACCTGTCATCAAATTTTCAACATAGCTTTATTATGAGAACATGAAGACAAATTAATAATTTGATCAAAAGGTCAAAGGTCAACATTGAATAAATTCGCCAATTTTCATCCGATTAACATGAAATTTTAAGAATGTGCATATTGGGTCAACAAATTTGTTCAATCAAAAGCTGGAAGCAGATTTTTTATTTACTTCATAGAACACAAGGTCAACGGTTAAGGTTGCATTAAATTGCCAATTTTCATCGGATTGAATCGATTTGAGCAGGGTTAGTATATGGGATCACTGAAACCTATTGCTTTTGAGATTTAAAATAAATAAATAAGTCGATAATTTTTGTATTTTTTGCCGTTTGTCATGTTTAGCATCGGGAAGAAGAAGTCTGAATACAAAGCAGACGCGGAAGGAAGGGCTTTGCATTTTCAGATGCTTTCTAGTTTGATTTTTTGTTATTTCTTGATCTCTCATTTCTTGTTACATTCAATTGGATAACCTGAAAGACTTTCCCTATCCACACCTTCTGAAGCCTCAAGCGATGATCTGGAAATGTACACTCATCGCCAAGCCATCTGGCTTGGGTTTGAATCCTGACCCACCTATAAACCGTCACCCCGGTGTTTCACAGGCAGGTAGATTCATGAACGTGTGTGCCGTCCCTTGGATGTACGTTTAGCCGGGTGTCCCGTGTCTGCCATCATTAGTTAATACATGTTAAAGAACCGACAGTGTCCTTGAAAGGCAATCACCGGCATCCTGGTCAAATTAAAAATTCCTGCACCGACTAACTGCTGGAAAGGCAATGGCAAACCACCCAGTACCACGCTTTCCAGGCAGTCAAGGACCTGCCTTCAGGCAGAGAGCACACAATCGATCCATCAATTCAATATTTGGTTGGTTGTTTTTTTTTTCATTCATTATCTTTTCTAATTGCTACTTTGATAGTGTGCACATCTGGCATGAATGGTGTGCCTCCATTTCCTTCTGAATTAGTTCAAATGTCTCCATCCTTTCACTACCTGTGTGTTTCTTCTGCACACTCGCTCGCTCCGTACACCATGCGTTACACTTCATTTTGCCACGGTTTCTGTGACATGTTTTAATGTTAAATCAATCCTGTCCGAGTCTATGCTTATTCTGACGTGTTGGGAGAACGACATAATTAATATAACATTTCATTAGATTGAAGAGAAAGCTCGATTATAAAATGGACACTTCATGCTTCACACATGAGAGGTGCAGGTTCTGTGCCCAGTGCCTGATGGAAACAAAATGGCTTCAAATTACAAGTTGTCGCTATTCCTAGTACATAGGGGTTGATGGGAAGTGGGTGTATGGGAGGTGGGTGTAGGGGGAGGTGGTGGGTAGATGACACCACACAAACCATCACACCACCCAAGCCCAAGGTAGACGGTCTTTGACCCCTTCGACATAATGTGGATTAGCATCACTCCAAAAGTAAACATCGCGTGGAGAGTGAAATCTTGTATAAGCAGCTAAAACCGTGTCCTGGGACTTACGACTCACACTGTAGTTTGGGGTTGGGGTGGGAATGTCATGCACCGACTCCTACTCCTAGTATATAGTGACTCAGATGGGGTGGGGTGGGGTGTGATTATGGGGACACCATCAACTGCAAGGACTCCTAGCATAAAACGACTCAAGATCGGGGTGGAAACGTCAACTGCACGGCCACGCCCAGCAACGGCCACGCCCCCCAGCAACGATGCATTTCTCGACCTGTTCGTGCAGGCAAAACGAGCGATCAAGAACAAAGCATCGGTGGAGAAATGTAATGCGAATGTTCTTGGTGTATAGTGGTAGTTTTAGCACCAGGTTTTCAATCCGTGATATTTTGATATTATAACCAACAGTTCAACAAGACCAATTCGTCCCAAAGACAAAGGATCCGCCATGGACATGTCATGTGTGCGTGGTGCTGCATCAGTCCCGACAGCGTTGGTGTCGCTTTTCATTGCATAAGGTGCAGCATTTGTGGATCACAAGCACCAAGACACGAGCTATGACAAAGTGATGCGTGAAACACGACGTCGAAATCGACAAACCAGGAAGAAGGAAAAAAAAAAAAAAACCGCGCGGGAGAGGGAAGGGCCGGGAATACGGGAGACGGGGAGAGGGAAGGGCGGTGAGCCGGGAGGGGGTGGCAGTGTGGCACTAGATCTATAACTTGTCACACATCGCTACCAATTATTATAATAATTGGTAGCGATGTGTGACAAGTTATACACACAAGATGTGTGACAAGTTGTATAATTATACACACAAAATACTTCAATTAAAAATACAAAACCAAATCGCATGTGCACAGGTAACCGAACCTAACCCCCACCAAACGCATCGCCCTCCAACGCCGCTCACCTCCATTACGATGCGACCCAAGTCCTTGCCTTCCACATCGATTTGGAAAAAACACTTCGGAAGAGCCATTCTTGCAGAGCGAGCTACAGCGGACAAGAAAACAATTTTGAATAAACAAGAATTCAATTGCTCTAGAAAAATACAAACAAAACCCTTATCGTCGAAAATGGAAAGTCGAAGCGAACAAAACCCGCACGAATGACCGAGCGTCGATAACCGCGCAAAGTATCAATGGGAGCGGAGTGATGCGGTGGGTGTGGCGGTGTGATGCGGCTTTGCGGTCCTATATCCGTCCGCCTCGACGAGCTAATCCTGCACAGTGTGCATTTTAAACCATTATTTGTATGATATATATGATGGGCAATGCATGTTAAATTCATTTAATGGGGTACATGTTATGATGTGTTGCAAAAAAAGAAAAACGTCAAAGCATATCAAAATGCGACAGTGGACGGATTACTTTTCAATCGGAAATCTGTCATACTCCGACTACCGGCACCGGGTGTTGCGCGGGGAAGAAAATTCTGTCTGGAACTTTCCACGCTGTGAGCACGTGCGCGTGTGGGGAAGGCGGGTGGTGGTCCGAGCGGCACGTGTGGTCAAAATCATTCACCTCAGATGAACATTTCCATTTTGTAGAGAAACGTGTCACACAAACGTGTATCAAAGTTCCGATATTTCATTGAATGCGACCTATGTAATGTATATATATATATATATATATATATATATACGTAAATACGGAATTTGTGATCCACCGGTCTGGTTATTTGTCCATTTATTTCATGTTCGCATCAATGGCAAAAATCGATCTGTTGGTGATTTGGTGTCTCTTGTTGATTCTTAAATGTAAACGAAAAAAAAAAAAAATCACATCAAAAATGCGAGTGACGTCACGTCCACCCAGGAACGTCAGCGGCGGAAGGTGCGACGCCGACTCACCAATGGACTCCACAATACAGTATTGAGGAACGACACACCGATGAGACTGCATTTGCTGATGAAGCCACCCGACCGCCATATTGGAACTCCCTAACGACTGAACATTCCACAGTAGAAAACCACGGACAAAAAAAAATCATGGATGAGCAGGTTTTAAAATAAACAGGTTTTTTTGTGAGAGGGTGTTTTCATGTGGTGAGTACAAGATGGCGGCCCGTGACCAGTGACCAGTTTTTTTTCAACAAACCAGTGGTCCAGTTATATTTCGATTAGTGATACTCACACATCTTCGTTATTTACCTCTATCTATCCATCCATATATATATATATATATATACAACCGGTCAAAAGTTTTAGAACACCTCAATTTTTCCAGTTTTTATTGAAATTTACACAGTTGAATGTTCAGTCAATAACCTGAAATGGTACAAAGGTAAGCAGTAAACTGCTCGAGGTTTAAAAAAAGTTTAGGTTAGCAAAAACGGGGAAATAATGTAAATTCCACAGTTATATTGTAAAAAAAGGTCTTCTTCAGGGAACAAGTAATGGGTTAACAACTTACACCTGTTCTGCAGCAATGTAAATAAATTAAGCCTTGAAAGTTGATGCAAACAATTCCTACAGGTGTCCCAACCTCTGCCGATTACTTGATTACAAACCCCCTGTCTGTATAAAAGCAGTGTTGGAACAGACTGTTATTACACCCTATGAAGCATTGTTTGGACAATATTGCACTGCAGGAAGTAGTATATTGGAAACTGGAGGAAACTCTGACAGGAAGAGGTCTGGCAGACCCAAAGCCAAAACAGAATCAGAAGACAAGTTTCTGAGAGTCAATAGCTTGCGTGATAGGCGGCTCACAGGACAACAGCTTCAAGCACAGCTTAACACTGGTCGAAGTAAGCAAGTCTCAGTTTCAACTGTGAAGAGAAGACTTTGAGCTGCAGGTTTGACAGGTCAAGTGGCAGTAAGAAAGTCATTGCTAAGATGGAAAAATAAGAAAAAGAGGCTTGCCTGGGCCATGAAGCACCGCCAGTGGACTGAATCAAAATTTGAAATCTTTGGTTCATCACGCAGGGTTTTTGTATGCCGTCGAGTAGGCGAAAGGATGGTTCCTCAGTGTGTGACACCAACTGTCAAACATGGAGGAGGAAACGTGATGGTCTGGGGCTCTTTTGCTGGATCCAGAGTCGGCGACTTGCACAGAGTGACTGGCACCCTGAACCAAAAGGGCTACCACAGCATTTTGCAGCGCCATGCAATACCCTCTGGTATACGCCTAGTTGGTCAGGGGTTCATCCTACAGCAAGATAATGACCCGAAACACACCTCCAGGCTATGTCAAAACTACCTTCAAGGAAAAGAACAAGACGGTAGGCTTCAAATCATGGAATGGCCAGCACAGTCTCCAGACTTAAACCCAATCGAGCTGGTTTGGGATGAACTGGACAGAAGGGTGAAAGCAAAGCAACCTACAAGTGCAACACATTTGTGGGAACTTCTGCAACAGTGTTGGGAAGAACTTCCCGAACAATATTTGATTTCCATTGTAGAAAGAATGCCACGAGTGTGTTCGGCGGTTATATCTGCAAAAGGTGGCTGCTTTGCTGAGTCAAAATTTTTAATTAAATCTTGTTGAACAAAATGATTCTATGATTTCTTTTTTATCTCCAATTGTATATTTGTTCTATGCTTCATTTCAGAGTACATTGAGACATTAAACTGCGTAAATTTCAATAAAAACTGGAAAAATTGCGGGTGTTCTAAAACTTTTGACCAGTGTATATTGTTGCGGATCTCGAGCCCGTCGACGTACAGAGGGGGGGGGGGGGCGGGGTTAAACCCTTTTCCCCCTCGGGCCTTCAAGTCCACGAGGCCGCGACCCACTTTACACTCATGGGGGGGATTGCAGAGCAATTCCAGCCGCCACCCCCGTAGCGAGCGTGCGGAAGGGTATCGGGTCAAATCCCCACGTACCTTCTATACACACGCCGCCACGAGAACGGGGACTGGACCTTGCACGAGTCATGCTGGTCTGATACGCCCGAGCGGTTTGCGTGTCACGTGACTCGTGCCATTAATTCTTATTGAACCCGATTGAGCGGTTTTATTCATACAGTGCGAAACCAATGGTGGGAAATGACGTGAACGGCCAAATGGATGCGAAAGAACACAGGTTTATTATACAGTTCATATTGTTACAGACGCGGTGGTGGATGTTGGTTCACCGAGCGGTTTGGTATGACCGCGCCTGCACGTTTACCCGATTATGCTCGAACGTTGACTAAGTCGCGCTATGCTAAATCAATGATGGAAAAGGACACAACGGCTGGGATTAAAATGACACGACACCAAGGGTTCAGTTCTCAAGACCTCCGGAGGAGGTTATATTAGGGCGGAAGGTTAGATTACAGGAATGAGAGGGACAGCATAGAAAGACAGGCACTTAGACACACTTATCTTATTCCCTGACAGACGACAGATAAACAGGACAAAACTGACTCACACGGGGATTGATGGCAAGGAAAGGCAGAATCGATGGCTCCAGGTGCACCTGGGCTCAGGGCAGGATCGACCCGGTCCGGTCTAGAGATGCGGGGAGGTCGCAGCGCTCGGATGTGGTGATTGTCTTCTCAAGCTGGGGGCGCATCTCACGTCACATCCGGTAAGTCGCCGCGTATATCCGGCGGGGAGTGACACGCCCTCGGCTAGTTAGCTCCGCCCCAGATGGAATCGGTCCGCCCTTCTTATTGGGTGTGGGGGGCGGGGGGGTTACTGGCTCCGCCCCTGACGAGGAGCTGACAGCCAGCCCCTTCGTGGTAACCCCGTGGAGCGCATGGGCAATGGCGGCTAACCACGCCGGTGTGAGGACGCACACTCCCCGCACGCCGCGCCGTTGTTGTAGTTGGTGTTGTTGTTGTTGTTGTTGTAGTTGTTGTTGTTGTTTGGGGAAGAAGATGGGAGGAGGTATGGGAAGGTCCTAAACTCACTACTGGTGCCATATAATCACATTCTGGTGCAACGAAGAGTCAGAATTAATGGAAACGAGTCCTTAACTGACATAGATTAAGAATAACTAGCAAGATGTCCGAAAGTTGTCTACGTGAGATGCGGTGGACCTGGGCACGACATTTAATGGGGGAAAAAGGGGAAGGTCGGTTCTACAGAGTGTTATTTACAGGCAATGGGACTAGGGAATGGGGGATTGGGGATAGTTGGAGAGTATTGGGGAAATAGGGGAGTATTTACAAGCGGATATTGAGGCCAAGTCCCATATCCGCAACATTGCACCCTTCTCTACCCTCGGGGCGGCCCGACCCGATAAATTTTTACCTATTTTAGTGTGGCACGCAGATGTAGTTCCCTCTACTATTAACTCTACCCTGAGTGCGACAGTTTTACAGATATTCACAAATGAGTAAATATGTCCCCCTGCGACGTTGCACCCTTCTCCTCACAGAAACACACGCACAGGATAACCGAATCCGGAAAGAATTCGCAAACTAAACATACAGCCGGTAGGGAGCATTATTTACAAGACTACGCTGCTATTTACACTACGATCCAGGACCTGTTTTTGGAGGAACACATGCAGATGTTATGCATAGAGAGAGAGCACGCATGCCAGCATCGATACACCAACCCACGAGTGCTCTGTGGCCTTACGGCCTTTAATAACGTGCAGAGCACCCCTTCCAAGCACCAAAAGCACCACCCCATCATGTACAGTCAGCACCATCCGGTGCACCAATAAAGTGTTTATGAATCACCGGTGGTGTCACAGCCGGCCGATGTTCTTTCGCTGGTCTTGCCTTCGTGTGGTGCACTTGGTGTTCTTGCCTCTTTCAAAAAATAAAGAAAGGCGCCAACCGCGTCCATTTCTGTATTGTGGCCGTCAGGGGCCAACTATAAGTGGTTCACCTGTATGGCATAGGTGCCACGTTGACCCATAGGTCCATCCACGGGTGGTGCTTGGCCGCAAAAGAACTGCGGTCCATTGTGGGTGGCCACAAACATTGCGGTCCATATGGTGTATCGATCCCGGCAGCAAGCAGCGAAAGTGCAGGCCCACAACTGCGTAGCCAGCACCTCTCTCTCCTCTCTCTCTACCCCAAAGCCAGATCCTCGGAGGTGGGAGACAAAAGAAGCAGACAAGTGAGTAAGGTGGTAAGGGCGCAAAAGTGCACGCAATGTAAGGTAATGCACACTGGGGGCACATGGGAACCAGGTGAGACAGGTACGTTCCTACCGTACGCTCCCCCCCCCCCCCCACCAGGTAACCTACATGGCCCCTCCCTTACCCCTTACTGTATCCACAAAACACAACACTACCCATAAACATCTATTTTACTAATCAACAAACGTCCCTACTGTCTTCCCCGTTCCTCCCATAAACCAAATTCGTCTTCTCTCCCTCCTAACCAATCAAATTTGCTATTTCCAACTCTCATCAAAATTTGCCATCTCCAACTCAACATCAAAATTTGCCATCACCAATTCATCATCAGTCCCTCCTAGGGAGGGAGAGATGGAATCACCCCAATGTCTCATCCACGTCGTGATGCGTCTCACCAATCCACAGCAATCTCATTTCCTGCAACAAAACAAAGAAAACACAGGTGTGGAGTCATCATCATCACCACAGGTAAGTGGCTGCGTATGGTGCGACAGGTTCATCAATCCTAACTATTTCCTAAATGACTTTAACAACTTTACACTACCCAGGGTCTTTCTCCGGCCAAACCATTGGCCCTCTTACACTATGGGTTCTAAAAACCAATTCCCATCGGCCAAACTGTGGTGCTTTTCAATTTGGGGTCTCACTCCCCCGATTCATCTCCCGGTGCCCTCGCACAATTTCTGGGCTGTGGCGTGTACCTCTCCCAGCGGGTCTACCCACCTGCACACCTCCACCACTGCAGTTGCCTCCGAGCTTACCTGCTCCTTACCCTAACCTAACTACCTGGGGAAGGCCCTCTGGCGCTCTCCCCACTCGGTGCCCTCTCTGGCACTGGGCTGCCCGATCCACACCCGGGATCCTCAGGCACCCACTCACAACTACCGGCTCCCAGAGCCCACCTGCGGCCTCACCTGGCCGACATCCTCACAGTGGTGGAGTGCCCAACCAACTACACACACTAACAGGCTACACGCCCAGTCATTTCCACAACACTAATGCACCCATCCACAACACCATTCTGCAACCGCACCACAGATGCCAATATCCAACCACAATTTACCTGTACCCTCTACCTAACACTTACACTACCCGCCCCGGGTATCCGTGATGGGGGTCCACTCTTCCCCCATTCACACCTTCGCACCATGCACACCACTCCGTACCACTTACTCCAACTCTCTCCACACACCTGTACCTGCACACCTGTGCTCTCACACCTGGTGCCACCTGCACCCTTCTCTCCCCAAGCGCATTCGCGCTGATCCACAACACTCATTACTCACACACTGCTCCACACACCTGTCCAGTTGCACACCTGTGCAATCACACCTGTTCAATTCTCACACAGCATCATCTCATCTAACTACTCCCCTCTGAAACTTGCGCTTCCCAGTCGTCCCTTTAAACTATTGCGCTCCCACGTCATTATAATCCACACTAATCTACCTGCGTCCCCACTACAGGTATCAGTCACTAACTAAACTTAACGTTACCTAATGTCATCTTCTAGGGCCCTATCAATATAACCTAACCCACCCAGGCTAGTTTTCACTGCCATACACCCCATAATCTATTGCTCCTTTGCCCCACATGGGAAGGGCGGGAGGGATGCCAGCCTTACCCACCGGGCCCATCGCTCACTACCAATTTTTGCACATCAAATTTCAACAAATCAAAAATTTGCCAATCACTGCCCATCATCTGCCAATCATTACTGCCACTCCTTTGCCAATCATCAAATTTTGTTTTTCTCTAATTTCGGGGCCAAAACACTAACCTCATCACCCAGTCTACTCACTAATACCTCTCGGTGCGCCAATCCCTGTCCAAAGCCCGGCTTCGTAAAGCCAAGCAATGGATGCTGGTTGTTTTGTGCCAGCGGCTGGATGCGTCCGGCACTCGGTGCAGGGACGGGGGCTTACCCGGGCCGAGATCCCACGCACCATCTCGGCGTGGAGCCATCCAATGTCCCGATCTCGACCTGCCGGACTGCCTCAACAAAAAGTGGTCGCCATGACGACCCTTTCTATCGGGCTGCCCGCTCCGCCTAGTGGAGCACGGACGGGGCCGTTCAAAGCGAGGCCCAGCACGCACCGAGGGCCCGATTCGGCTAAAAGTCGCTCTAACCTCTAAACCGGTTACCGTCGATGCTTCACCTGGACGCTTACACCCCGCAGCCCGTTCCTTGCTCACACATCCAGCCGTGCCCATGCTCCTCGTACCTTTCCTTACATACCCAGGTACACCCATTCCACTCACAGCCTTGGTCACACACCTGACCACCGAACACCTTGGCACACATTCGTCGCTCGCACACCTCACCAATACACCTCTTCGCGCCCCCTCCTCGGTCACCTCCTCTGTGACAATCACAGGTGTGCTCTCATTCGCACACCCAACCACGTGCCTCACCACCAACTCCAGCGTGCATTCCCACTCACGCTCTACCATTCCAGGTGTGCATCCTTCCATCCCAGGTGTACATCCTCGCTCACCTGTCACAACCAACTCACTCTCCTTGTCACTCTCACTACTCTCACCTCCATTCTTGACAGCGCACTCACCCTTACTCTTGACAGCGCACTCTTTCCTCATGCACCTGTCCGTCACACACCTTTCTCGCGCACACTCTCCCGTTACACCCTCTGTAACACTCACCACAGGTGTGCATTCTTCCTTGCCTTTGACAGCGCACTCTTTCCCCCATGCACCTGTCCGTCACACACCTTTCTCGCGCACACTCTTGCGCACACTCTCCCGTCACACCCTCTGTAACACTTACCACACCGCGCTTCCATGTGCTCCCTCGCACACGCGCTACGGCCGACTCATTCTCGCCAGCACCCTCACTCCTTGGCACACACTTTTTCCTCACACACCCCAGAGTCGGACTTTCTCGCACACCTCCTCTTTCGCACACCAGACCTGTCGCACACTTCACCAACGGCCTCTCACGAACACCCGGGTCCATCTCGACCCCCAAGCTTCTTAAATCCCCTGGCGCATCATACGCACGACCATATTGGTCACCACTTACACCGGGTCCTCTTCCTCTTCGCTTCTCCTCCATCACCTGCGAATCCCTCATCCGGTTAATGAGCACATCATCACGATCCAAACACAGACTTTGGACCAATTCTTTTATCTCCTCTTTTATCTCTTTGTTATCCCCTCTCCGTCGCTTCTTAATTTCGCTCACCCCTTCTTCCACTTCTTCTAATTTCTGCTTCACCTCCTTCATCTCCTCGTGCGCCCCTTTAAGTTCTTCCTCTAACTCCACTTAATTTTTTTCTATGTGCTCCCGCACCTCCCGCTCTTTAACCTCCATCACCTCTACCACTTTGTTCATTTTTCTCGTCAAGTCCTCATGTACCGTCTGACACTCTTTTTTAATTACCCCTACGTCCTTTTTCATCTCCTTCTGCGTCGATTTTAACCCCTCTATTACCGCTGTGTTCTTCTTTACCTGTTCCCCCAACTCCTTTTGTCCCACTGTCAGTTGTTCTACTCCCAGCGTCAACTCCTCTATACCACTTTGCAATTTTACAGTCCCCTTTCTCACCTCCTTCTCCATGCGCTCCTTACAGTGCCTCACCTCCTCGCGCACTCCTCCGACCTCCTCACTCACCCCTCTTCTGATCTCCTCTCCCATCACTTGCATCTCCTGCCCAGATGCCACCCTCATCTGCTCCATTTCCTCCCTGTGAGCATCCAGTTTGGTTTCTACCCCCATTCTGACCCCCTCTATCTGCTGCCCCATTTGTTTAACTTCCCTTTCCGCTTGGTCCCTCATGTCCCTCAATTTGCCTTCCATACTGTTTTCTAACCCCTCTAACCCCTTTTGCATCCCTTCCATTTGATTCTCCTGGGCAGCCATTCTATTTTCTACCCCCGTTAACCCATTTCTCACCTCTTTTATCCCGTTGTCTAACCCCTCAAAATTATTGTCTAACTTCCCAAATTTCTTGTCTAACTCCTCAAAATTATTGTCTAACTTCCCAAATTTCTTGTCTAAACCCTCAAAATTATTGTCTAACTTCCCAAATTTCTTGTCTAACTCCTCAAAATTATTGTCTAACTTCCCAAATTTCTTGTCTAAACCCTCAAAATTATTGTCTAACTTCCCAAATTTCTTGTCTAAACCCTTAAAATTATTGTCTAACCCCTCACCGGTACCCCTCGCTTCGTCCCTCATTATCCCCATTTGGCTTTTCAAACCTCTAATTTGGTCTCCCAATTGCTCACCCATTTGTTCCATAAGGGCCCTCATTTGCAACATGAAAAGGTTCGGATCCACCAGGGGCGCTGCCACGGTCGCGGGCGCGGTGACCAGCGAGGCGCCATTTTGCGCACCCGCAATGTCGGGCGCAACGACGCTAATTTGTGCGTCTGCTACCCTCGCTGCTTCGCTCTCCTCGCGTCCCTCAATTTGGTCCTGGACCGACCCTGCCTCACTCTCCTCTACCGGACCCCAGCTGTCTTGATCCGCCATAGCGCGACTTTCAAAATTCGGGTTTTATTTTCGTAAAACAAATTCAAATTTCGCCGTTATAATTTCGAGCGCGTAAACGCGCTCCGGGTCCAATCTCACTCCTCGACACCAATTGTTACAGACGCGGTGGTGGATGTTGGTTCACCGAGCGGTTTGGTATGACCGCGCCTGCACGTTTACCCGATTATGCTCGAACGTTGACTAAGTCGCGCTATGCTAAATCAATGATGGAAAAGGACACAACGGCTGGGATTAAAATGACACGACACCAAGGGTTCAGTTCTCAAGACCTCCGGAGGAGGTTATATTAGGGCGGAAGGTTAGATTACAGGAATGAGAGGGACAGCATAGAAAGACAGGCACTTAGACACACTTATCTTATTCCCTGACAGACGACAGATAAACAGGACAAAACTGACTCACACGGGGATTGATGGCAAGGAAAGGCAGAATCGATGGCTCCAGGTGCACCTGGGCTCAGGGCAGGATCGACCCGGTCCGGTCTAGAGATGCGGGGAGGTCGCAGCGCTCGGATGTGGTGATTGTCTTCTCAAGCTGGGGGCGCATCTCACGTCACATCCGGTAAGTCGCCGCGTATATCCGGCGGGGAGTGACACGCCCTCGGCTAGTTAGCTCCGCCCCAGATGGAATCGGTCCGCCCTTATTGGGTGCGGGGGGGGGGGGGGGTTACTGGCTCCGCCCCTGACGAGGAGCTGACAGCCAGCCCCTTCGTGGTAACCCCGTGGAGCGCATGGGCAATGGCGGCTAACCACGCCAGTGTGAGGACGCACACTCCCCGCACGCCGCGCCGTTGTTGTAGTTGGTGTTGTTGTTGTTGTAGTTGTTGTTGTTGTTTGGGGAAGAAGATGGGAGGAGGTATGGGAAGGTCCTAAACTCACTACTGGTGCCATATAATCACATTCTGGTGCAACGAAGAGTCAGAATTAATGGAAACGAGTCCTTAACTGACATAGATTAAGAATAACTAGCAAGATGTCCGAAAGTTGTCTACGTGAGATGCGGTGGACCTGGGCACGACATTTAATGGGGGAAAAAGGGGAAGGTCGGTTCTACAGAGTGTTATTTACAGGCAATGGGACTAGGGAATGGGGGATTGGGGATAGTTGGGGAGTATTGGGGAAATAGGGGAGTATTTACAAGCGGATATTGAGGCCAAGTCCCATATCCGCAACAATATAAATGATCAGGGCAAAGAGACACAGAACAGAAACTTATCGTCCTTAACTTAATCCCCGGACAAGGGCCCTTTCACTCACGCAGGGAAAGGAAGGAAGAGAAGAGAACGCGCTCAAGCACGGCCTTGGCGCCATTCAGCTCATTGGACGCGTCCCTGGGATGTTCGCGGCACGTGCAGGGAGCTCAGGCAAGGAGATCGTTGGCGTCTGTGGCCCCGGGAGAGATCGTCCTCACAAGCGCTATTAACAGGCAGCAGAGTGCAGGGCAGGGAGAGTTCGTGCACAGAGAACCTCAATCACAGAGAGAGTTCCAACCACACCTCTTCTCCTCTTCTCTCTCACCTCTCGACTCTCACCTCTCGACTCTCGACTCTCGTTCAGGGGGGCCCGGGGCAGGGTTTTATAGCCCCTCCCCAGAGTCCCATTAGAATGTTCCAAGCCCCACCCTTGGCTGTCGTTGTGAGCCACTCCCCTTGAGCTTCCATTGGCTGCTTGCCGCTTACAGGCCACTCCCCTGCAGCTCCTCCCTCGGGCCTCCCATACTTGTTCCAGGCCCTAGCACATGGTATTCCAGCCCAAAGAACACATGGCATTCCAGCCCAAGGAACAATGAAGCCTACACTTACTGCCTGCTCCAACGCATACTAACACAGGAAAGGAGACGATGCTTACATTTAATAAGAAATAACTGAACTAAGCGAGGCTACATGTTGTGGTGCAACTAACTAAGAGGGGGGGTTATCTTTATTTCTCACAACCGCAACATTACCCCCCTCTCTCACCAGACTCGTCCCGAGTCGACCCCAACATCGGAACGACCGGTAGAGTCTGGCATGCAATTTTACCATTACCTTTAATGTGACACATAGGTGTAATCCCCCTATCATTTATTCTGACCCATGTGTGCGACATTTTTAACACTAGATATGTCCCCCCTAATGCGTTGAGCAGCTATTCTATCAGAATCACACCCACAACTATCCGAGTATTTCCGGAATTTTGTAAACTAAACACAGAGCCGGTGGGCACATTCTTATATTTACAATCACAGAACCTAACCTTTATTTACAATTCTACGACCCAAGACCTGTACTTTAGGAAGAAATTGGAGGAAAGAAAATGAAACACTCAGTATGGCACTTGCTGCTTGCATCTTGCATCTTGCATCTTGTGTGTGCGGCTAACAAAACCGGCTGGCCGTGAATGGCATGCAGGCCATATGAAGCATCAGGGCCATCTAAATCTTCTCATCTTGACAACTTGGCACACTGCACACAATATTGCACACACTCTCTTTTTCATTGGCCAGCAGGGCCACTCTCACGTGGTCCAATTGCGTGGCGTCAGTGCCACTCAACAAGTGGTCCGAAGGTGCAAAATAATTTGCAGCAAGATGCTGCACAGCAGAGGTGCATGCCACAACGCTTGTAGTTCATAAATGCAGCAAAGGTGCAGCAAGGTGGGTTTGGCAGCAGAGTGCTGCACAGTTCGGCTGCACAGGTGCAACACGGCAGAATGGGTGCTGCACAAGTGTGTTGGTGCTGCACAGGTGCTGCTCAGTTCGGCCTCCAAACGGTCCTGGGAAGGGGAGGGAAGACAAGGCGCAACAAGCAAAGGGAAAGGCACACGGTAGCACACGAAAAACAAGGTGACCAGGCACCACCATACCTGGTGCGGTGCGAGGGACGCGGTAGAGCGAGCGGAGCAAGCTCGTCCCTAACCGTCCGTACCCCCCACCATTGGCTACACTACCCTAACCCCCCTTGTATTTACAATCCGTCTACGTCTTGTCCCCCATATCCCCCTCTATCTCCGAATGTGTCTCCAAATCCCTCCCAAGAAGGAAAGGATGGAACAGAACAATGTCTCACTCACGTCATGATGCGTCTCACTACTCAAACAGCTTACAGAGCCCTGGTGTGAAGCTCGTCCTCCTCGGTGACTGGCTGTGGATGGTGCGAAGGAATTTCTCATCCTAACTACACTAATAGCATTACTCATTTAAACTACCCAGGGTCATACCCCACCAATCGGCCTCTTTAAACTATGTGGTTCTAAGAACCCGAATTCCCATTGGCCACACTGTGGTGCCCTCCGAATTTGGGTCTCACCCCGCAAATTTTCTGTCTGTGCCCTCGCACAATGTCGGGGCTGGGTCATGTGGCTCCACCAGCAGGTCCACCTACCTGCGCACCTCCGCCACTGAAGCCGCCTCCCGAGCTTGCCTGATCCTTGCGACTACACTAACCGGGGAAGGCCCTCCCCTGGCACTTACCCCCTCTATGCCCACCTCGGCATCGGGCAACCCGGGTCCTCCCCTGCGATCCTCGGGCCCCACTCACACACTATCCTAATCGGCTCCCAGAGCCTACCTGCGTGACGGAGTGCCCCAATAACCATACTCACTAATTAAGCCACACGCCCAGCCATTCCACAGTCTACTGCACCCTACAAAACACTACTTTATACTACCCGCACCACAGGCATCAATATCCATGCAATTTACCTATGCCCTCTACCTGGCTTTACACTACCCCCCCCCCCCCCCAAGGGCTTTCGCGAATGGGTTCCACTTCCCCCCATTCAATCCTTCGCACCATGCATTCCACACCTTTTACTTCCACACCAACTACTTTCACACACCAAATATCTTGCACACCGTTTTTCTCACACTCCTCAAACACAATTCCATCTATTCTCACTCACAATTCGTCAAACACACAGCATCATCTATCTAACTAATTTCCCCTACAACTCGTGCTTCCCTCGTCGTCCCTTTACACCAGGGGTGGGGAACCTTTTTCCTGTTGAGGGCCATTTCGATTTTTAGAACATCCTTCGACGGCCATGCTAAATTATTGAATACATATATCGGACTCACCTAATGCGATGGCTGGAACTGTTTCTCTTTGGCGAGGCGTTTGGTGTCAGGTGGTCGTGATGATGATGCTACTCGCAACTGGTTTTGCAGGTTTGGGTCAGTCAGTATTGAGCGGAACCGAGTCTTTGCAAGAGTCAGTTTTGAAAAGAACTGCTCACAGCTGTTGGTCGTCCCAAACAGTGATGCAAACTTCAGTGCATGTCTCCTCAGAATGGGAAAATCCTCAGCACGTACATACAGTTTGTAGAACTCGAGCAAAGGGAGGTTGTTGTACCTAGCTTTGAGCTCGTCATTGCTTTGCAGCTCAATGATTTCGTGTTGTAGGTTGTCAGGCACATCAGCTGGTTCCACATTAAACGGCGTGGCAAATATGTTCAGTTCCCTTTGCTTACTTTTCATGTCCTGGAACCTTTCATGTCCTGGAAAGCGCGACATTCCGCGTGTACCTTTCTTTTCTTGTTAGTCGCCATGTTTGCATATACTGAATGAAATGATGACATGAGATCACGCGATCACTTGACTGTCCGGAAGGTCGCATATCGCAGTTACGACTGTCCGGAAATCACTTGACTGTCCGGAAGGTCGCATATCGCAGTTACGATTAATCGCAAATTAGTTTTAATTTGATGGCGATTATTCTGTTAGCACCAACATATTTTGCCAACGTCAAATAAATGAATAAGTTCTCAAATGTGCCGTCCGAGGCAGCGTCTGCTCGCCACGTTCGGCATTCGTTGACTGTTACAACACGTGAAAGCTCGCTCCTCTCTGATTGGTTGAATCGTTTTTGGCCATAACTTGGTTACCCTTTGTCCGATTAATTTAAAACCTTGAAAAGGAGAGATTACTGGAATTATAGATAGATGAATTGCCTCGCGGGCCAGATCAAACGGTCTCGCGGGCCGTATACGGCCCGGAGGCCGGAGGTTCCCCACCCCAGATTTACACTATGCACTCCCTTTTCTTTAACATCCACCTAAACTCTCTACGTCCCCTCTACAGTTCAGGTGTCCTACTTACATCTTGTCCCTAAGGTCTTCTAAATCCCTATCATTATCCGAGCCCTCCCTCGGCTAGCTCCGGTGCCCCATGGAGGCAACCATTGCTGGCCCCTCCATGGGCCTAACACTGCCATCCCCATAAACTAATGCTCATGGGCCCCCTGTGGGAGGAATGGTTACACTACCATTCCCCCACGTGGGGTACACTACTCTCAATCCTCTACGCTATGGGCCCCTCCATGTGGAGGTACATTGTCACAGCTTGGCCTCGTAGGGCCGAGCGATCCATGCGGGTGGTTGGTCGCCTGAATGGGTTATACGTCTGGCATTGACGATCCGAGGGGGGAGGGATTGATGGGCCCAGATGCCGGACTCCATCCCTGCGCGGGGCCTCGTGGTTCGATGCACGATGACCCAACCGGCCACGGTCGGAGCACCTCACCCGAAAAGGTGCGTGGCTCCGAAAACTCATACCTCCCCTAGAACCCGGCCGACCGCCCTTGCTGCCATACAGCGCCAACCAAAGTGTGCGGGTGCCGGAGGCACGAATCGTGCACACCGGTCCTTGCGAGACCGACGCAGCACCGATCCCCTCCGGTCCCCGCACCACACAACTCCCCGGGGGCTCGCGTATGCAACCCGTCCCACTAAGGACTACCCCGGTCGGTGTCGATGCCTGGGCCACGTCCTCACCACGTGTGACCCACTCCACACTCGGACAACCAGGCGCATACGCACCTTTCACACACTCCGTTACCGCACACTCCAGTGCACACTGTTCCCACACACACTCCGGTGTGCATTCCTCTCTTACACACTCGGCCATCGCACATGCCGGTGCACACTTTTCTTTTACACAATCGGCCATCGCACACTCCGGTGCACACTCCCTCTCCACACACTCGGCCATTGCACACTCCGGTGCACACTTCTCTTCTACAAACTCCGCTATCACACACTCCGGTGCACACGCTTCCCACACACACTCCGGTGTGCATTCTTCCTCGCACTCCATACTCATACTTGCACAACTAGGTGCACTCACACCTTTCACACACTTCAGTATGCACTCCTTCTCCACACACTCCAGTACGCACTCTCTCTCACACTCCATAACACACTCTTGCTCCACGCGCTCCGGTACGCACTCCCTCTCATACCACGTACCACTATCACTCGTCCACCGCACAATGGGTCCTTCGCGAACGCCCGGGTCTCGCCTCTCTCCCAAGCGCGCCGAGCACCCGTTCACGCCAAACACATTCCCGCCATTTGTGCCACTCACATTGGGGCTCTCCTTCCCCTGCTTCTCCGCCAGCACCTGCAAACTTTTTATATCGTTAGCAAGCACGGCATCACGGTGCAAACACGAACTTTGCGCGGATTCCATCACCTCCTCCCGTGATTTATTCCTCGTCTCTCCCGTCTCTTCAACCCCAATTGTTTCTTCTTCGAACACGTCTATCACCGGCACCCCTAAAATTTCCTTTTCCAACTCAACCATCGTCGGCGCCCCCAAAATTTTATTTCCCAATTCGACGATCGTCAGCTTCTCTACTTTCCCCGTCGCTGCTCCCATAGCCCCAGTCAATTTGGCTGTTCTCCGCTTTATCCCGCTCTCCACGCGTTCTCCGCACCGCTTCACCCCGTCGCGTACCACCACGACCTCCTCGCTCAGCTTGCGCTCAATGTCCTCCCCCATTTTTTAAATATCACTTCTCATTTCCCTTCTTGCTTTGGCCCCCTGGGTATCCATTTTGTTTTCCAACCCTTCCATGTTACACCTTGCTTCGTCCCTCATCTTCTGCATATCGCACCTGGATTCCTCCCTCAATTTTTCCATGTCCCTGATGGATTTGTCCCCTTGCATCTCCAGGGATGCTTTTATTTGAGCCAAGAGCAGCTCAATGTTACACCCGGCTTGCACAGCGGGCCCAGCTTCCGCCGCCGCGTGCGAGGCGCCGTCATTTTCTTCCCCGACTGCCGCACCCTCTTCAATTTCCTCTTCTACCAACCCTTCCTGCTGGTCCTGGGCCATTAATTCTTCCTCACTTATTATTCCCACGGGCATTTGGTTGTCTTGGCCAGCCATTGTACGAATTTAAATTTGTTTTTAAAGCTAAATTTCGTGTGCTCGTAATTTTCGAGTGCATGAAGCGCACTCTAGGTCCAAATATCCCACTCCTGACACCAATTTGTTGCGGATCTCAAGCCCGTCGACGTACAGAGGGGGGTTAAACCCTTTTCCCCCTCGGGCCTTCGAGTCCACGAGGCCGCGACCCACTTTACACTCGTGGGGTGGATTGCGGAGCAATTCCAGCTGCCACCCCCGTGGCGAGCGTGCGGAAGGGTATCGGGTCGAATCCCCACGTACCTTCTATACACACGCCGCCACGAGAATGGGGACTGGACCTCGCACGAGTCACGCTGGTCTGATACGCCCGAGCGGTTTGCGTGTCACATGACTCGTGCCGTTAATTCTTATTGAACCCGATTGAGTGGTTTTATTCGTACAATGCGAAGCCAATGGTGGGAAATGACGTGAACGGCCAAATGGATGCGAAAGAACACAGGTTTATTACACAATTTATACAAATGATCAGGGCAAAGAGACACAGAGCAGAAACTTATCATCCTTAACTTAAATCCCGGACAAGGGCCCTTTCACTCACGCGGAGAAAGGAAGGAAGAGAAGAGAAGAGAACGCGCTCAAGCGTGGCCTTGGTGCCGTTCACCCCGTTCAGCTCGTTGGTCGGGTCCCTGGGATGTTCGCGGCACGTGCAGGGAGCTCAGGCAAGGAGATCGTTGGCGTCTGTGGCCCAGGGAGAGATCGTCCTCGCAAGCGCTATTAACAGGCAGCAGAGTGCAGGGCAGGGAGAGTTCGTGCACAGAGAGCCTCGATCACAGAGAGAGTTCCAACCACACCTCTTCTCCTCTTCTCTCTCACCTCTCGACTCTCACCTCTCGACTCTCACCTCTCGACTCTCGACTCTCACCTCTCGTTCAGGGGGGCCCGGGGCAGGGTTTTATAGCCCCTCCCCAGAGTCCCATTAGAATGTTCCAAGCCCCTCCCGTGGCTGTCGTTGTTAGCCACTCCCCCTGAGCTTCCATTGGCTGCTTGCCGCTTACTGGCCACTCCCCTGCAGCTCCTCCCTCGGGCCTCCCAGACTTGTTCCAGGCCCTAGCACATGGTATTCCAGCCCAAAGAACACATGGTATTCCAGCCCAAAGAACACATGGCATTCCAGCCCAAGGAACAATGAAGCCTACGCTTACTGCCTGCTCCAACGCATACTAACACAGGAAAGGAGACTATGCTTCCTTTTTTTTTTTTTTTTTTTTTTTTTTATACAAGATCGAGGCTCGTGAAAGAGCGAAAATTAATCACACAGAAAGACAAACAGACACATAAAACAAATAACATCGGGAGCGGTAGACAAGATGGGGAGAGAGGGGGAAGGACACAAACACAACATTTGAGAGCAGGGACCGAGAGACATGGAGACATCGAGAGATCTGTGGGAGGGAGAGGGCTTTGGTGGGGAGGCATGTGAAGGGGGGAGGCATGTGAAGGGGGGGAGGCATGTGAAGGGGGGGGGGGGGGGTGGGAGAGGTATAAACATATGGACACTGCCAGGATTTCCAGGAAATAAGTTGGAATTTCAAACAAGGTGGATCTGGGGTGAATTAGTGGGGGTAGAAAAGATCAAGGTTATGGATGGGGGAAGATAAGAGATGGTGGTGAACAGCTGTTTTAAAGACCTGGAGGGAGGAGAGGGATTGAAGGGAGTGTGGGAGTTTGTTCCACAGGCGGGAGAAAAGAGGAATGAAAGAGTGAAGGTGAGCAGAGAGCCGAGATTTCGGCAGTTTAACCATCAGAGGGTTGCTGGCAGATCTTGTGCGACCTGTAGGAATATTTGGGGGACAGAGCACGGAGAGAGCTGGGGGAGCAAGGCCGGAGAGGAGTCGGTAGAAGACAGAAAGACCACCTACCTGCCTGCGGTGAGTGAGTGAAAGGCCCTCAGAGATAGCTTCATCGCGGGAGATTCCAATGATTTTGAAAGCTTTGGATTCAACAGCGTGAAGCCGAGCCAGGTGTGAGGCAGGAGCACCAGCCCATAGGGGAGAACAGTATTCCATTGAGCTGCGGATGAAAGCCTTGTATGTGGTGAGGAGCTCAGGTGTGCCGAGGAAGGACTTCGCACGACGGAGGATGCCCAGTCGGCGACTGGCTTTGGAGGCCAGCTTGGAAATGTGGTTTTCCCAAAAAAGATCATGGCAGATAGTGAGACCCAAAAGCTTGAGTGACAGAACTTCTTGGAGAGGATTGTTGAGAAAGTAGATGGGAGGGTTGTCCAGTCGATCTTTTCGGAGCGACATAGTAAGAGAGTGAGATTTGGCAGGATTGAAAGACATGTTCCACTTGTTTGACCAGTCTGTGATTTTGTCCAGGTCTTCAGAGAGTGAGGAGGCTGCAGACTGCCTATCTGAGGGAAGAGGAATGGAGCGGCAGAGAGTGGAGTCATCAGCAAAGAGATAGAGAGGATTTTCCAGAGAGTCAGAGAGATCATTGATAAAGACCAGAAAAAGCACAGGGCCCAGCACACTTCCTTGGGGAACTCCAGCCTGAACAGGAAGGGGAGATGAGAGAAATCCATTCAGGGCCACACGTTGACTACGACCAGAGAGGAAGTCCGCAAGCCATGCATGGAGATTTCCATGGATACCATAGGAGGAGAGTTTGGTGAGCAGAGCTGGGTGCCAGACCGTATCAAAGGCCCTTGATATGTCAAGGGAGACAGCTCTGATTTCCTGTTTGGCATTCAGGACCTCCATCCATTGTTGAGACAGCAGAAGTAGCATGTCCAGAGTAGAGTGACCTGGTCTGAAACCAAATTGATGATCAGAGATCAAGCCATTGGAGAAGAGGAAAGATTTCATATCCGAAGCAATGATGGATTCCATGACTTTGCTGATAATTGGGAGCAGGCTGATTGGTCTGTAGTTGCAAGGATCTGTTTTTGCACCTTTTTTGTGTAAAACGGTAATGTTAGCTGATTTCCAGGATGCTGGCAGATGACCTTGAGCAAAAGATAGGGTGAAAAGAACAGAGAGAGGGTGAGATAGAGCGGCAGAGCAGGATTTTAGGACCCGTGGGCTGATGCCGTCTGGTCCAGTTGCAGAATCAGAGTCGAGGTTTGACAAAAACTCCTCCACCTTGTCAGGAGAGAAGGACACAGAGTCCAGGAGCATTTGGGTTCGACTGGGAAAGGTGGGAACAGAGAGAGATGGGTTTGGGACTAAGGATTTCGAGGCGAACACAGAGTTGAGGCATTCGGCTTTGTCACGTGCGATGTCAACTGTGTGGCCATTTGAGGTAAGGGAGGGGATGGAGGGGGAACAAACACCAGAAACGGATTTGACCAGACGCCACCAGGATTTGGAGGAAGGAGACAGGTTTGAGAGTTCATTCTTGAGTGAGGAGAGATAGTGCTTCCTGGCACTCCTGAGGGTAGACACACACTTGTTCCGAGCTTGGTGGAAGGAACTGAGATTTCCTTCAGTTGGATTAGCCTTCCAAGAGGCAAAGGCAAGTTGTTTCAGGGCAACTGCCTCACCACAAGATTCAGTGTACCATGGACGGGAGGAAGGGTAAGACAATTGAAGGCGAGATGGGATAAATCTGTGCATGAGAGAGATCAGTTTGCTTTGGAAGAATTCCCAGGAAGAATTGATGTCAGAGGCAGTGGAGATGGGAGAAATTACATTTAATAAGAAACAAGCGTTATGCCTAGGTCCCCTGTCGGTGAAGTGATGTGAGTTGACAAAGTGGAAGACGCAAGGCGGCCATCTTGGATTTTGGCGTGGCGACCCAATTTTCAAGTGTTCTTCCTTATGCGTAGATACACCCACACACCAGATTAGAAGTTAGTAGTTCGTTAATTTTTCAAGATATTTCGCTCACAAGGTTCAGACATATATATCGTGGCGGCCATCTTAGATTTTGACATGGCGACCCAATTTTCAATAGCTTTCTTCCTTATGTGTAGATACACCCACACACCAGATTAGAAGTTGGTACTTCGCTTATTTTTCAAGATATTCCGCTCACAAGGTTCAGACATACATGGCGGTGGCCATCTTGGATTTTGACGTGGCGACCCAATTTTCAATAGGTTTCTTCCTTATGCCGAGATACACACACACACACCAGATTAGAAGTTGGTACTTCGCTTATTTTTCAAGATATTCCGCTCACAAGGTTCAGACATACATGGCGGTGGCCATCTTGGATTTTGACGTGGCGACCCAATTTTCAATAGGTTTCTTCCTTATGCCTAGATACACACACACACACCAGATTAGAAGTTGGTACTTCGCTTATTTTTCAAGATATTCCGCTCACAAGGTTGACATATATATTGTGGCGGCCATCTTGGATTTTGACGTGGTGACCCAATTTTTAATAGCTTTCTTCCTTATGCCAAGATACACCGACACA